>NW_024412417.1:33494065-33608753 GCF_014898765.1 Herpailurus yagouaroundi | reverse complement strand
GGAGCCTGGAGCCTGCTTCGGATTCTGTGTCTCCCTCTCTCTCTCTGCCTCCCCTGCTCATGCTCTGTCTCTCTCTCTCAAAAATAAATTTAAAAAATGTTAAAGAAAAAAAAAACAGAAAAAACACTTCAGGACACAGGGGAGTCATTCTTTTGTTTTAAGGAGTACAACCTAAGAACTTAATGTACAAGTGCCAACACCCTGGTATAATGTGACTTACTCTGTGTGTTAGCAATCCTGCAAATCTTCAAAATTAAGAGGATTTTCTAATATGCCTTTATCAGCACTCACATGGAAGATAGAAGCACCCACTCATTATGTCATCTATGTACAGAAAAAAAAAAGAGCAGAACATTTTCTAATCCTAGAAACCTGTGCATTATGTTATGACTTGGCTTATACATTTCTAGGGTTATCGTTTGAAATAGAAATTTTGCCAGGAAATTCTTAGTGCATGACATGCCTTTTTGAAATGTTTTCAGGGAAAAATGAACACCACAGAAGCCATTCGGAATTTTTAAATTAAATGTGTTTATGTAACACAGGTTCAAGAATTTCACCAGTTGGAATCAAATCTGCAAGTATGTCAGTTTCTTGCTGACACTCGCAAGTTTCTTCACCAAATGATCCGAACCATTAACATTAAAGAGGAGGTCCTGATCACAATGCAGATCGTTGGGGACCTTTCTTTTGCTTGGCAATTAATTGACAGGTAATGTGACCAGCCTACCATTTCCCCTGGATGAAGGCCACTGCGGATGTCTCCTTACCATTTCTCTCTCTTCACAGTTTCACATCTATCATGCAAGAAAGCATAAGGGTAAGCCCGTCCATGGTCACTAAACTTAGAGCTACATTCTTGAAGGTAAGCAGAGAACAGTTAGGTCATGTTCTTAGTCACTAGGGAAGAATTGGTCTCCGTTACTACCTCATGCCTAAATTCAGCCCGAGATTTCATTCTTTTAGAAAGTTAGGTAATTTGGATCACCTGGGTGGCTCAGTCGGTCGGGCGTCCAACTTCGGCTCAGGTCATCTCGCGGTTCATGGGTTCGAGCCCCACATCGGGCTCTGTGCTGACAATTCAGAGCCTGGAGCCTGCTTCGGATTCTATGTCTCCCTCTCTGTCTCTCTGTCCCTCCCCCACGCGTGCTCTGCCTCTGTCTCTCAAAAATAAATAAACATTAAAAAAAAAAGTTAGGTAATTTAAGTATTTTTATAAACTGAAAATTGTTAGTTTTTCCATGAGAGCAAAGTTTGAAAAGATGCCACGCATATTGGAAGTTTCAATTAATACAAGTTGGATGTCTTATAGAAGGTAGTGTTTACATTAAAAAATACGTTTTTTCAAGTTTTACCAGTATGCTAAAAGTGTGGGTCCTTTTTTCCCTAGATGTGAAGTAAGTCCTTTTACTTACTCATTTAAAAAAACTCTTATTGAGCCTCTGCTACAAGCTAGGATCCCCTCCAAAGTTTAGGGAACAGTGGTGGACAATTCAAGTATAGCTGTGCTCCCAAGATAATTCCAGATCGAGATAAATGAACAAAAATTTACTCAGCGTCTTCTGACAGAGTTACCTCATGTATCAGTTCTGAGATGCACTTTCTTTCGTATTTAAAAATCTCTCTAGGGGCGCCTGGGTGGCGCAGTCGGTTAAGCGTCCGACTTCAGCCAGGTCACGATCTCGCGGTCCGTGAGTTCGAGCCCCGCGTCGGGCTCTGGGCTGATGGCTCAGAGCCTGGAGCCTGTTTCTGATTCTGTGTCTCCCTCTCTCTCTGCCCCTCCCCCGTTCATGCTCTGTCTCTCTCTGTCCCAAAAAAATAAATAAACGTTAAAAAAAAATTAAAAAAAAATAAAAAAATAAAAAATAAATAAAAATAAAAATCTCTCTAATTGGGGATGGGTTTTATAACTGACAGCACATCATAGTTCACCATAAGCATGTTCGCTTCTTTCCGAGTGGTACAGAAAATAATGGTACTTCTTCCATGCTGTGACCTCTCCGATTGGAATGAGTACAGTCAGCCATCAGTCACAGTGTCTGATTTCCATAGAAGAGTAGCTGCCTTCTGGAACACAGTGGCTCTCAAACTTGAGGGGCATCAGAATCACCTGGGGGGGGCACCTGAGGGACTCAGTCAGTTAAGTGTCTGACTTCCGCTCAGGTCATGATCTCGCTGTTCATGATTTCGAGCCCCGCGTCGGGCTCTGTGCCGACATCTCAGAGCCTGGATCCTGCTTCAGATTCCATGTCTCCCTCTCTCTGCCCCTTCCCTGCTTGTGCTTGCGCTCCCCCCACCCCCCAAAAGTAAATAAGCATTAAAAAAAAAAATTGGCATCTGTAACAAGTCCCGGCTGATGCTCATGCTGATGCTGCTGGTCTGGGGGCCACAATTTGAGAACCACTACCAAAGCAGATGACTGTCGTTTTTTTAGAAAGTGTATCATTGTCAGAAACTATTAATGACTTTGATGAGTCAGTGGTTGTTGCATTATCTTGGGTAAAGCCCCAGAGCTTTGTTGTATGTTACTATTTCTGGAAAGAGATTTCTAGGACTTCTGGAAATGGAGAAACACATGTACCTACTTTTCTTGCAGCTTGCCTCTGCCCTCGATCTTCCCCTTCTTCGTATTAATCAAGCAAATAGTCCTGACCTTCTCAGTGTGTCTCAATATTACTCTGGTGAATTGGTGTCCTATGTGAGAAAGGTGAGAAATGCATCAAGGTGACATTTATTTTATTGGCAAACTGACTGCTCTTCTAAATACAAAGAGGATGCTTGGGGCCCTATGAAAAGTATACCCGTGTTCCTTTCCCTTATTCTTAACTTGATTCCAGAAACTTGCAATACCTGAAAATAAACTTACTCTTACTGGTATTGTGGATATGCAGATGTGTTTTTACTTTCAGGGAACTTTTGCACCTGTTTTTAAGTGCTGGTGGTATTAACTCCCATTCTGCGCTTAACAGAAACTGAGGAATAGAGATTATATTGGCTTCTTTAAAGTCACCGAGCTAGTTGGTAAAAGAACCGGATCTAGATCCAGCACATCCTAGTTGGAGCTGTAAGTTTTCCCGGGAACTTTGGTCCTCGTTTCAATAACTTACGGTGCAGCGTGGAGCCAGGCAGACCTGGCCGCAAAATTTCGCTGTGTCACCTGCTGACTGTGCTACGGCCACATTACTTAACATCTCCGAACCTCAGTCTTTTACAAGTTTATAACGAGGAAAAGATACATCTTTTTGCTGCACGTGTATGGGGATTAGCTGTGTATCTTGTGAGCATTTGCTGCACGTGTATGGGATACATCTTTTTGCTGCTGTGTATCTTGTGAGCAATTAACGTTTGAAAGAATGTAGCCATGGGCCTGAGAGCAGATAGTAAAGTACCTCCTTATGTCCCTTCCCGTCCCTTTCTGTAGACAAATGCCTGTGTGTACAAGGTGGTGCTGTCTTAACTGCCATCCTGGCATTTATCAGCTAAGAAAAATAAAAGACATATCCAACTGTTTTCCTTCTTTTCTCTTTCACTAAAGGTTTTGCAGATCATTCCAGAAAGCATGTTTACTTCGCTTCTAAAGATCATAAAGCTTCAGACCCACGATATCATTGAAGTGCCAACCCGCCTGGACAAAGACAAACTGAGGGACTATGCTCAGCTTGGCCCACGATACGAGGTGGCGTGTCCCTTTAACTTCTGCCTTTTGATGATTTAAAACCCAAACCACGATGTGTCACGGGTCTGTGTCGCCTGCCATATCCCTAGGAGCGCCAGACCAATTATGATTTGTCTTTTCCTACTCTCCTGTGATAGCTTCATTCGTTACCACGTCCTGGGTTATTTCAGGCCTTGCCTGCCTGAGTGTTCTCAGAGGACGGGGAGCTCAGCTGGCCTCTTTTCTCCGTGAACAGTCCTGATGAACCAGCCCTTCTTCTCTTTGGGTTAGATTGCCTAGACCTTTTGCATTCGGGTTCCTGCTTTGTACATCAGATCAATGGCTCAAAGTAATCTGGATTCCATTAAACCATTTCCTACAGCCAGACTGTGAAGCCACTCAATAAGTAAGCAGCCCCAGAGGTGGTTCCTCCCAAATACCTCTGCTTTTCTTTCTCCTGAACTTAAAATTAAAGATGTGAAAAAAGTGAAATCAAGTGGAAATTGACATTATGAAGTCCACTGTCATCACCTTTCATCCCAGCATCAGTTTCTACCACCTCTGACACAGCTCCAAAAATTGCATCAGGAATTTCAATCTGCAAGCTTGAAATTTACATATTTATTCTAACTCAAAAACACAGCACCTGTCTACCATACCAGTGCCTCCCGGTGTGGCTTGAAAAAACTCGTAGAAAGCGTAAAGATTAACTTTTTAGACTCTTGGTGAGCCTTTTCTACTTGGAAAGGACCATCCATCTCATTGAATCCTGCCTGCTTTTTATGTGTGAGAAACTGAGGCCCAAAGAAGGGGAGATGATTGGTCAGTGTTTAAGAACTATTTCATGTCTGCTGACCCTGCCCAGCATGTCTAATGGCAGTGCCTTGCTTACACCACAGCACCTCATTTCTGACCGGGGCCCATCACTCCCGCTGTCTTTGTTCATTTCAGGCTGTCAGCCAATTATTTTCACTTCCCTTAGAAAGGATGGGTCTTTTATCTGAAGTACTTCATTAACTTTTTTTTCTTTGTTAAAGGTTGCCAAGCTTACTCACGCTATTTCCATTTTTACTGAAGGCATCTTAATGATGAAGACAACTTTGGTTGGCATCATCAAGGTAATGGCTTTGATACTCATCCACGTGGCCTTGTAGTAATAAGACTCTTAGTTTGGATCACCAGGGTGTTTCTCCCATGGGGAACAGGGAAGGCGATTGTCATCTTGGGTCCCTTACTATTTCACATGCAGCTCTCCATCTTCATTTTACTCGTTTGTTGATGGAGGAAGGGAGAGCATTATAATCCTGATTTTTCATCATGCCCAAGAGTTACTTAAATCTAAGAAAAATCCATTTTATTGAATTTTTTTATTAAAAACATTTTTTTATCATTTATTTTGAGACCGAGAGAGTAGGGAAGGGGCAGAGAGAGGGTGAGAGAGAGAATCCCAAACAGGCTCCGCACTGTCATTGCAGAGCCCCATTCGGGGCTTGAACTCACAAACCATGAGATCATAACCTGAGCCAAAGTTGGATGCTTAACCCGCTGAACCACCCAGCCACCACTTACTGAATTTTTGTAATAATGAAACAAAATAGTTCGTTTCCCTTTGGCCAAACAGCTGGCTCACTCTCTCCCACCCTTCTTTCCTTTTAGTATTTTTATATTGCATCTCAGGTGCAGAGAGCTGAGCTGATCCTAACCCATCGTCATTGTCTGGCCATTGTCCTCACTGATGCGTGCTCGTTCCTCTCTTCATCCTTTCTTTCTCATCTGGACACCCATTCCCATTTCCATCCCCAATAGCACCCGCTCTATGTGTTTGATTTCTGCCCCTAAAGAGGCAAGTAATCCCGTATTTTAAACATGAGGTGTTACTTTATGTGTGCATGTGTTTGATTTGTCTACATCATATTGTACTCTAAGGCTCATTCTTTTTTCCAACTCTTCTCGCTAGTTATTGCTTTTGAAATTTGTTTGTATTGCTGTAGGTTGGACAGTTGGTTACTTCTTACTGCTGTGTAGAATTGTACATTTTACTTAACCATTCTCCAAGACCCAGGCACCTATGTTGTCATTTTCACTCCAACGCTCCCCATTGTCATGAGCATCTCTGAACATGTCCCTGCTGTAGGGCCTGTGTCTGAAATCTGACTCCCCAGGTGTGGATCACTAGGTCTTAGGGTGTATTTATACTTAATTTCTCTCAGTACTGCCAGATTGCCTTCTGAAATGACTGTTTCTCTGGTGTCTGTCCACATTTTTGACAATATGTGTTACTATCTATGTTTTAGTTTTTGCTCCCCAAAGAGTATAAAGTGTTATCTCCATACTATTTTAATTTGTAATCCTATGATGACTAGAGATGTGCCCATTCACAGAGTTCATGGTGCTTGTATTTCTTTCTCATTTATCAGACATCAGTAGAATCTATATATTTCTGATTTTTATTTTAAAAAATGTGTGTCTATTGAATTGCCAGATTAACACTTATGTTAATAAAATCCAAGAAAACCTAAATAGAAATGAAACTTTAGTGTATGGTTTCTGGATGTGTGCTGAAATACCATTGTAGTCCTAGAATATTCACAGAACCCACTGAACATCCTTTAGACCTGATGCCAGTTTAATTCAGTTGATATGCAAAGAGTATACATGGAGGTAGTCACTTCTTACTAATCCATAAAGTGGTGATAAATCCTGGGACCAGATTAAGCATCTTACATGCAAAATGACCAGTACAGAAAAGGTACAATACCTCATAATCAACAATAATTATCAAAAGAGAACCTGCTTACGAAAAAGGCAGATCTTTTGCTATAGTCTTTCAGATGAGAGCCAGGGAGAATATCATCTTGACCATATTCAACCCAGTAGACTTTCTCTGCCAGTCTAACAGTTCGGCTTTCGGTAACAGATCCGGTGGCCCTCACAAGTCTTCAGCCAACTAATGTTAAGCATCTATTTCAGACATTTATAAAATGTGTAACTGTCCTTTAATCCATATGACGTAAAACAAGTGAGATATACACAGAGGTGTATGTATAGATGTTCATTGTCAGTGGTAGCCATACAAAAAAAGAATAGAAATAATCTAAGCATTTATCAGTGAGAGAATGGCTGAATATATCATGGTGTGTTCCTACTGGAGATTGTTTGGCTGCCGTTCAAAAAGCTTTTACCACTCGGGGCGCCTGGGTGGTTAGCCTCTGACTTCGGCTCAGGCCACGATCTCACAGTTCGTGGGTTTGAGCCCCACATCAAGCTCTGTGCTGACAGCTCAGAGCCTGGAGCCTGCTTCCGATTCTGGGTCTCCCTCTCTCTCTGCCCCTCCCCCACTCGCACTCTGTCTCTGTCTCTCAAAAAGAAATAAAAGTTAAAAAAAAGCTTTTACCACCAAAAGATTTCTAAAATTTAAAGTGGAAAAAGCAAATTGCAGAACAGTGTGTGTGTGTGTGTGTGTGTGTGTGTGTGTGTGTATACATACGTATTATGGTCCCATTTAGACTTTTTAAATTAACTATGTATTGAGGACAATATTTATGTGTAGAAATTAATAGAGAAAGGTCTGGAGGATCCATGTGAAAAGGGTTAACTGTTATTAACTTCAGAGGAGGGGATAGAAATGTGAGGGAAGGGGCTGTGTGCAAGGGGCATTCTCTAAGCTGCAAGCACTCTATAGATTGGTGAAAGGTTTAGAAAATTGGAAGGACCATTTAAGACCTTTGTTTTCTTGAAAACAGTTAACTCTTTTTCACTAAATCTGTTTTTTTTTTAATAAAGAATCTTTTTTTTTAATGTTTATTTATTTTGAGAGAGAGAGCATGCACATGTGTGTGCATGTATGCGAGTGGCCGGGGGGGCAGAGACACAGAGAGAGAGAGAGAGACAGAGAGAGAATATCTCAAGCAGGCTTGGCGCCATCAATGCAGAGCTGATCTCAGAGCCTGAACTCACAAACCATGAGATTGTGACCCGAGCTGAAATCAACACTTGGATGCTCAACCGACTGAGCCACCCAGGTGCCCCTCACTAAATCTGTTCTTTATAAGGAGTATTTCTTTGAAAACGTCATGTTACTTCTTTGATTTCTTTTTCCTCATTGATTATATCTAGTTATAATATACCTTTGTATTGTGAAATAGGGCACACATACTCAAAGCTGTAGATCCATTTACATAGTTTAACGGGTTATTACAACCACCACCCAAGCCAAGAAACATAATTTCCCAGCTCCTACCCCAGGATCCTCCTCATGTGCCCTGACCTAATCCTAGTCTCTCCATTTAGAGTTTTATTATCTAAAGTCAATCTGTGGACACTACATTAAAAAAAAAAAAATACATTGTCTTTTAAGTCTTCAGGTTTCTCCTCCATTCTTTTCCTTTCTCACAGTTTATCTGGTCAGGAACCCACAGCCTCTGACTTGTTGTTTGTCCGAAGTCTGGCTTTTGCTGATTGTATAGTCATGGTGTAGCTCAGCATGTTTCCCTGGCTCTTGTATTTTGTGTAACTTTCATTGCAATTGCCATTCTTAAGGTTTAAATATAATCAAACCCAGATGGAACCCATCCGTTTGTCTTTATGACTTTTAAAAGTAATGGCACCTTGCAAATTAAAAATATAAGAAACAAGTTGCAGGGAATTTCAAGGGATTATGTTGAAACTATTTGATGTTTTCTGGATTTGACAGGAGATTGTCTTTTAGGGAATAATGGATGCTTTCTCATTATAGAAAAAAGAACCAGCAAAATCAGCTTATAGAGGTAGATAGCAGATTTGCCTTCCTGTTTTATCTCCCTAATTACAAACAGCATTCCAAGAATGCTGGAAGAAAAGAGAATTGTTAAGTCTGTCCAACCCCACGTTTGAGCTTGCTCATGCGGATGTAGGTGGCGTCTGGAAGAAAGGCAAGGCCAGGCCGTTCATTCCCCTCTGCTCCTGGTGAGAAGAAAAGGCACTTTTTACTTTTAATGAAATGATTAAAATGAGAGAGGCACTTTAAAATTCTTCATACCCACCATCTTTGGGATGTCATGTTGTAAAATTACCATCATGAATTTTACGGAGGCCAGCCGAGTCCTAAAGAGGTGACAGGTTCAACAATTCTGTCCAAGCTGCACAAGATCAAAGAGACGGGAAAGGAGAAAAGTCCCAATCATTGGGAAATGGGGTGGGAAAGTGCTTCCCTGCAGATTCCAGAAACTGTCTTTCCTTTGGATTTCGTCATGGCTGAACTTTTCCTCACGGCCATTTATTGCTTTTTGATTTGCACGTAGGTGGATCCAAAACAGTTGCTGGAAGATGGAATAAGAAAGGAGCTAGTTAAACGTGTTGCTTTTGCTCTTCATAAGGGACTGATCTTCAACCCCCGAGCCAAGGTACCAGATGACCACGTGGGTCTGTCCTTTCTCTCTGCCTCCTAACACATACCTGATATATGATGGTCAGCGCAATACACTGATGTGTTTTTTGATCCTGTGTTGTAATCCTTTCTTATGATAAGAAAATCCTTACCAAAACCAGCCCTTTCCTTGTTGATCCCCCAATTTAAGAATTGAACGGATGTCTGTGATTCAGGGTCACTTCTTAAAAGAATTTCTTAACCCTAAAGCAGATCAGGACTATGAAGCCTGTAATTTTTTTTTTTTAATTTTTTGAATGTTTATTATTTGAGAGAGATACAGAGACAGAGAGCAAGCAGGGGAGGGGCATAGAGAGAGGGAGACACAGAATCCGAAGCAGGCTCCAGGCCCTGAGCTGTCAGCACAGAGCCTGATGCGGGGCTCGAACCCACAGACCACGAGATCATGACCTGAGCTGAAGTCAGCACCCAACCGACTGAGCCACTGAGGTGCCCCTGGCCTGTAATTTTTTATTTGCCTTGACCTAACAGATCATTTTTCTCAGGAGGAAAACAAAAATGGGCCTAGAACTTGTATCTAGGGTTCTTTTCACTCCAGTAAATTCAATTTAAAATATTTTAAGTATTTGAAGGTTGGATGTATTCATCAAATGACATGAGAGAAATCATCAACGTTCATTTTCCATATTCTTTTGTGTGAGACTCCCCTCCCAAATGAATGAAACCTCTTCTTTGCTGAATGTCTGAGCACTCATGCTGGATGAGGTAGGAAATGGGTATTTCCCCAAAGCTCTCTTAAACTCTCACTGTGTTTTAGAGAGGGGTCTTATTTAAAGTCTAATGTAGATATTAGTGGTTGACAGTCTACCCCAGTGTAATAGATTTGTGTTTCCTCTTTTGCACAGCCAAGTGAGTTGATGCCCAAGCTGAAAGAGTTGGGGGCTACCATGGATGGATTCCATCGCTCTTTTGAGTACATACAGGACTACGTCAACATTTATGGTCTGAAGATTTGGCAGGAAGAAGTTTCTCGTATTATAAATTATAATGTGGAACAAGAGTGTAATAACTTCTTAAGAACAAAGGTATCTAATTAAATTGTAAAATTCTGGACCGTATTTGTTATTCAGACATTTAAAATACATGCCCTGAACCTCAGAAATAGCAATAAGAAAATTTATTTAAATAGTTACTAAAAATCGGTTAGCATTAGATAGTCACAGATCCCTTCAGAGTACATTCAGGAGCCGTGAGGGTTCCAGAAAAGTTTATAGGACACCTGACCTCCAAGAGTTTACCATCCTAAGGAGGAGGGAGATGTAATTAAATGGCCACAGAATGAAGCTGTTGTAAATGTCATAACTCCCGTGATCAAGAGTTCAGAAGGCTTGATCAAGGAGTTCAGGCCTGATCGGAGTATGCACATAACAGCAGAATTGCTGGGTCATGTGGCAGTTCTATGTTTACCTTACGGATGAACCACCAGACCACTTTCCACAGCACCTGCAGCATTTTTCATTCTTTCCAGCAGCATCTGAGGGTTCTCATTTCTCCATATCCTTGCCAGCGCTTCTTGTTTTGCTTTTTTAACAAAATTCTAGACGTCCCCGTAGGGGTGAAAGGGTATCTCATTGTGGTTTTGATTTGCATTTCCCTGGTGGCTAATGATGTTGGGCGTCTTTTCGTGTGCTCATTCACCATTTGGATGTCTTCTTTGGGGAAATGTCTACTGAAGTCCTTTGCCTATTTTTTAATTGGGTCATTTGAACACCAGATTCTTAAGTGTCATGGCTGAGAAGTTTGATTTTTAGTCAGTAGTTGACAAGGAGTAAGTTTTTGATTAGGGAACTGACGTGATTCAGGTGATGTTTTTGAAGGATTAAGCATCTTCCAGCCTTGTGATATTTTGGAATCTTATTATCATGTCGATGCATGTTAACCTAGAAGACAAAAAGCCAGAAATTCCCATCTCTCTTCTAACTTCTCCTCAGTCACTTCACTTTTCACAAATATTTCTTCTTTTATAAATGTTACATGTAGCATTTCTCGGGGGCTATTACCCCAGTTTTAAGTTTTTTTCTTCCAAACCAAGGAGCATTTATTGTCACTGTTTATGCAACATCATATTTGTAAAACTAGGTAGAAAAAATAATAACTGGTTATCTTATCAAAGACGTACGGTTGACCCTGGAGTAGCATGGATTTAAGCTGCATGGGTTCATTTTGAGCTGCAGGGGTCCATTTTTACACTGGTTTTTCCCAACAGATACAGTACAGTACTGTAAAATGTATTTTCTCTTCCTTATGATTTTCTTAACATTTTTCTCTAGCTTATGTTGTACAAATACAATGTATAATCCATTTAACATACAAAATATATGGTAATGGACTATGTCATTGATAAGGCTTTTCTGGTCAACTGTAGGCTATTAGTAGTTAAGTGTTAGGTGAGTCAAAAGTTGTGTGTGGATTTTCAACCGTGTGTGGGTCAGCGCCCTAGCCCCTGTGTTGTTCAAGGGCCCACTGTACTAAGTGTTCATGGTTTTGTTTTGTTTTGTTTTGTTTCTAGATTCAGGACTGGCAGAGTATGTACCAGTCTACTCATATCCCAATACCAAAGTTTACCCCTGTGGACGAGTCTGTAACATTTATTGGTCGACTCTGCAGAGAAATCTTGAGGATCACAGACCCAAAGTAGGTGTATCTAAACTCCACTGGGCCTTGAACACTGTGGACGATAGAAGTCTCTGAACATCTTCCTCACATCACACCCTTGTTCCTACTACACTTGGATCTAGTGGGTTTATTAGAGTCACTTTTTTTGAGACTGGGTATTTTCTGCAGTGGGACTAAGGAGACCCCAGTCCAAGGAAATGGAGATCAAAATAACTTTCAGGTCTGTTCAGCCACCTTCTAGTTTTATGTTCTTCTCACTTTCCAACTAACATTCTACTCACTTGGGCCTGCAGACTCCCTAGTATGTTAAAACTTTTTTTATTACGGATTTGCTCATCTGTACCTGTAACTGTGGCACACTCCTCCATTCCAGCCACCAGGTCTTACATTTATCAGACCCTGACGTTTGGAGATTACCCCCACACCCACGCACTTGTGTAACATTTACCTTGTACACACTTTTCAGCACATTGTATGCATCCCTGATACTCATTACAGCCATCTCTGACATAGGCATTGTTATTCTTCCCATGTTAAAGGGAAGTAACTGAGGCTTAGTAAAGCTAAGTCACTTGCCCAAGATCTGGGCCTAAATGGTAGATCCAGAATACACACCAGCCCTCTGACTCCAGGGCCCAGCTCTTAAGTGCCGTGCTGTTAAGGGCGGGCTGCATAGCTTTGCAGACAGTGGATCACAGTTTATATACACAGTCACATGAGTGAACATCTCCTGTGGTCAAAACCACCCTTAAGAATATTTTAGGTGGGCACCATGGGAGACCCTTGCACACTCCTTCCCTCATTACGTCTCATTTTCCTTCTCCTTCTCAGTTGAGCTTCTGATGAGGTAGTCGGTACGAAGCCCAGCTGAAGGAAGGGCCGGCTCACGTTTTCTGTGTCCTGTCTACCCCTGTGCACACGCTCACTGAGTAGAATGGTTGGTGGGATTACCCAGGAAAAGAGGACTTCTCTTCTTTCTCTGTCCAGCTGTGCATGCATACTTGAATTTGTGTAAGCCAAATGGCCTTATGACATGTCTCCTTTGTACAGCCTTCAAATTCTGGCTTATTTTATCTCTTCAAAAGTTATGCAACTTGGCACACTATATGTAGACTTCTTCCAAAAGTTACAGCATAAATGAACTTTGTCTGTGACTCATGGGCCAAAAGGAGTAAATGATCCAAAACATTTTGTAACACCTGCTTTCTGGGTACCCACGGGTGGGTCACCGAAGCCCTTCTAGAAGACTATCCACCTAATGCCATGTTAAGACTTGTAGGAAGGATTAAGCATGCTTGGGATTTCCATGTCATGTTATTGGCTTACTCATCGACATGGGGAGCGCCTCAAGTGACACATTCAGCCTCTCCAGTGCCAGCCCTGGGTGATCGAATCAGGACTCTCCGAAGCCTTAAAGTAGGATGCAGTTCTGGAAATCTTGTTCTTCCCATTTACTTCCAAATGTAAGCTTCCTTCTTTCCCGTGCCTCATTTCTTAAAGATATGTCCTTAAAGGTGTGTCTTAGAACTGGGGGCGTGTCGTCTGTGGAGTTTACTGGAATTTCAGAGGCTGGGCTTCCACCCCAGACCTGCTGAGTCAAACCCCAGGAATGGGATCTGGGCACATATTTTTAAGTGATTGAAGGTCCCCGTGCCAGCACTTGAGAACAGAAAGATGGTGGTTAAGGATACGGTGTTGGAATCAGGCCTCGCTCTGTTGTGTCGTCTGTAAAACAAGGGTCACACAGCTCATGTATTGCAGAGCCATGACGACAATGACCCCGAAGAGCACAGAACCTGATGCCGAAGAAGTGCTCAGTAAATACCATTGGTTGTTAGCATTGCCGTCCGCGCACTCCTGAGTCTAAAAGGAATCATTGGTTGGTGACCAGAACTGGGAGGAGAGATGAAAGGTCTTTGTTGCCATAGTCACAGATGTTTGATAGGGCAGCAGGATTCAAAGTTCTTTTCTTATCAAAGTGGAAGTGACACGAGCCTCTTACATCCCGATCTTTGGGAATTTAAGGAAAGACGCCGTGGAGTGAAAACTGGGCGCTAATGCCTTCCAGCCTGACAGCCAAATCCGACCTTGGCCTCTCTGCTCAGCTGCAAACAACAGTCCAATTCAGTGGAAATGAATTAGTCCAAGCGGTGACCTGGCATAGGGCAGGAAACGGTGATTTCACTGAATTTTGCCTTCCTGGCCCATTGGGCATTCACCGTGAGATACACTGGGTGCCTGGACGCAGACGTTATTAAACGAATCACGTCATGTCATCCCTTATATCTGGTACCCAAATCCTGTTATGTCCCCCATCTCCTCAGGATGAACTCTGAGCTGCTTTTGGGTTTTGAGTTTTTTGTCTTTCTTTTAGAATGACATGTCACATTGACCAGCTGAACACTTGGTATGATATGAAGACTCACCAAGAAGTGACCAGCAGCCGGCTCTTCTCAGAAATCCAGACCACCTTGGGGACTTTCGGTCTGAACGGGTTAGACAGGCTTCTGTGCTTTATGATTGTCAAAGAGCTACAGGTGAGCCTTTCGGCCTTCATGCATGGTTCCTGCTACCCTGGGAGAGATTTAACTTTTCTTTCATGCTTTCCTATCCTGACACGAGGCACACACATACATGCTTCTTGTCAGGTAGATAAGAATTGAGAATAAACTAGAATTTCCTTGGCCAACACGGTAGTTTTTTGGATGGACCGGTTTTGAGAGTTTCATGTGAGGAAGTTGAGACTCTCTTTGAAACGAACAACTCCTCTGAGCAAGGGGTATTTCTAACAGGACCTAGAAGTTGCCATTTCCCTGTCATCCTTTATAACATTTTATGACTTAGCCCAGGCTGTGTTACATATACATTTGAGTTCATTGGAGTGTTGTTCATTTTGTTCATTATGTTTGGTTCTTCTGTTGTGTCTTCGTGTTTTAGAATTTCCTCAGTATGTTTCAGAAAATTATCCTGAGAGACAGAACTGTGCAGGATACCTTGAAAACCCTTATGAATGCTGTCAGCCCCCTAAAAAGCATAGTGGGTAAGTGTTCTGAAACCAGTCTGAGATGGAGGTAACACTGGCTTTTCCAGATTTACTAAATAGAAAATTTTATTTTCACCTTTCAGCAAATTCGAATAAAATTTATCTTTCCGCCATTGCCAAAACACAGAAGATTTGGACAGCTTATCTCGAGGCTATAATGAAGGTATGTTATGGGAGAGAGGGTGATCATCAGTACTGTATTTTTTCAACTATTATCTTCTTATAACTTTGTCACCCAGAGAAAGCTACTCTTCTTTCTTGCGTCATCAAAGCAAAAATACAACACTTCAGTTTATCATTATTTCTAAGTTCATTTGTCCTTTATCTTCCTTTCTGGGCTGTTCTCGAGTATGTTTTCATTTATGTGGCCCATCGTTTTGCTTAACCTGAAGAAAGCAGTTTCTTTCTGGAACGACCTGGAGCAAGAAGTGCTTTCACACTAGGAGATGTAAACCTTCCTCCCTCAGGGGTGCTCCGTCCTGAGGTGTGACAGGTTTATTTACTGAGCGGCTCTGTCAGTGTCCAGCCCTGGTCCTCTCCAAGTAGGTGCTAGAACAGGACATTTGCCTCTCTCCCCTCTTGTGTCCGCACAGATGTTACAAAGCCAAGTTCTCTAGGACACAAGTTATCCTTACACCCTGCAGAGAACACCGGGTCTTTGGAAACGAGTAAGAAAGTGAGGTGAAGAGATTAACATGGCGGATGGAAATCCAAGTCACTTTAGGAGTCGCTCATCTGTGCTCCTGCCTTCACGCTGTGGCATTGGCTTTGCATGTGCCGCGTGTCTTTCTCTCATCACATGATGATCCAAGACCTTCAGCAACGCTTTGTCGACCACTCATGTGCAAATCATTGTCACGTGCTACGAGACAGAGTTGGAGGAAACACTAGCTGCCCCCCTCAGAAAGCCTACGTACTGTCTCGTAGGAAAGAGGAGGTTTCCTGGTGGAAAACTAATCCGTGGTTACAGACATCACCTACCACAGGAAAAGTGTAGGCTGCTGTGGGAATTTGCGGAAGTTCCATTCTCTTGTTCCCAATTCTGTTAGTTGTTCGTTGAGACAGTACTCGTGGTGCCTCAGCCAAATTCACAATATATTTCCCATAATTGCAGTGAAAAAAAAAATGTGTTTTAATTTGGAAACTTAGATTAAGTAACACACAGAGCCTCTGGCTCTGCTGGATGTCCTCTTGTTCCATGTCTGGACGTCCCTTAGCCACGTGATTTCCAGGTATTGAGAGCTTCTCAGGCTAAGTTTCTAATTGCTGGAAAGCTTTCAGGAGGAATGGAGAATTACCTGAGGTCGGACAGGCCTGAGTCTCACCTCTGTGGGAGGCTGAGGGAGGTTGCAGGGATGCATCAGAGAGGTTCCCTAGTGGCTCTTACAGACCTCTGTGAGTCGTAATTGCTGGTCCTTCAGTAATCACCCAAGTATTTCGGCAAGTCAGTGCTCTTTACATAAAGCCCTCAAAGGACCAATTTGTCCTTTTGTCTTTTGGTGATCTGGAACAGTGATGGAGATATTCTGCACTGTTTGCTGGTAGCCACTGGCCCCATGTAGGTACTGAGCACTTAAGACATGGCTTGTGGGAGTGAGGAACTGAATTTTAAATTTTATTCATTTAAATCCGTTTAAATTTAAATAGCCGTATGCGGTTGTGGCTGCCCTATCCGTGCAACTCTAGAGAAACGGAGAAAGATGACAACCCAAAGATCTCTCTAGATGGGTAGATAGCATCACCTCCCAGGCTCCTTAGTCTCTCCAGAATATTCTTAAAGGCTTGTAGTAGGTGAGCACTGAAGAGAAAATGTTGGTCACTGAGATTCAATATTTAAATAAGAGCAAGTTAGGTTAAACTGCCTTTACTTCTGTTTCCATTTCTAGATTGGTATTTTCAAGGGAATCCTGGACATAGAGTAGAATTAAGAGGGAATTACGTGGCAGAGCAGGGGTGTGGGGGGCACCTGGGTGGCTCAGTCGGTTAAACATCCAACTTCGGCTCAGTCGTGATTTCATGGTTCGTGAGTTCGAGCCTCATTTCAGACTTTGTGCTGACAGCTCAGAGCCTGGAGCCTGCTCTAGATTCTGTGTTCCCGTCTCTCTCTGCACCTCCCCTGCTCACACTCTCTCGTTCTCTCTGTCAACAATAAGCATTAAAAAGAAGGAATTACATGGGGCAGATCAAAGTTGAAAGGACATTTTTGAGTGGCCTGATGGGAACCCACTGTCTTCTTGGCCTTGCCCTATTCTAATTTTTAAATAATAGTATTTTTCTATTTCTAAAGGTTTCTTATAAAAACATTTTTTGGATTTTATTTTTTTCATGTAAGTAGAATAATAATCTAGTAAGAATAGTGGCCAAAAGTAATACATCTGAGGCCATTTAACGCTTTTAACTGTTACGAGCTCCATTTATCTAAATATCTTTTCTTTGCTCTTCGGGAAGGCCCCTCTTTTTTTCTTAACCTTTCTCTGCTGCCAACCACTCAGAGGAAATGTGTCTATTCCTCCCTCACCATTGCTAACATTATAAAACACCTTCCCCCTATTCCTCCTCCTCTGTCTCTCTCTTGCTAATCTTTTGGGGATAGCTTCCCTAGAACAGACAAGAAGGAATTCACTGGCACAGAAAGTTACAGTCTACTTTTGACTTCCTGATGCCAACAACTGGGACTTTGTTGGAATGATGTGAACTCCGCCCCAGACCTGACCAGAGGTACTTTCCCATCACCTGGCAGGGGTCCTAGACGTCTCCGCGTATTGCTTATGCTCATCACTACTCGGAAATTACATGCTTGATCCACCACGCTAACATAATTCTGTATCACAGATCTCTTCTTTGAATAGTTTGAGAATTATACTTGGTTACAACTGGCTGCCATTGTTATCCTTCATGTTTTATTTTGCACATTTAAAAGAATTATTCTGGGGCGCCTGCGTGGCTCAGTCACCTCAGCGTCTGACTTCGGTTCAGGTCATGATCTTAAAGGTTTGTGGGTTTGAGCCCCACGTTGGGCTCTGTGCTGACAGCTTGGAGCCTGGAGCCTGCTTCGGATTCTGTGTCTCCCTCTCTCTCTGCCCCTCCCCTGCTCATGCTCTGTCTCTGTCTCTTAAAAAATAAATAATAAACATTAAAAAAAAAGAATTATTCTTGGATTGTGTCAGTAGGCTTCCCCAGATTCCCAGAGAGGTCCAGGATACCAAAAAAAAAAAAAAAAAATGGTTAGGAACCCACGGATGAGGGCTTATCATTGTTAGAAGGGCCTTTTTGGAAAATTTATGTAAGTTATTTTATAACCCAGAAGATTATGTGAACTGTAATCCTAGGTGACGCAGATAGGTTTATATTCACCAAATTTTAGGATAACGGAGTACAATGGCATCCTTAGGACTCCAGAAAGTTCAGTTTAGGACAAATAAAGGAAGGAGGGCTTCTCATTCGCAATTACTAAGCTTGGAGAACTTATTGCAAAAGGTCGTAAATAGAGCTTCAATACAGACACCTTTTTGATACATGAACAACGGAACGTTAATGGGTCACTTTGTAAAATAT
This sequence comes from Herpailurus yagouaroundi, assembly GCF_014898765.1. NCBI lineage: Eukaryota > Metazoa > Chordata > Mammalia > Carnivora > Felidae > Herpailurus > Herpailurus yagouaroundi. The sequence goes on along the minus strand of NW_024412417.1, from coordinate 33,590,459 downwards.
CGGACTTTGGGGATATTTGAGGTTGGCGTATAGGCGTCTGTCCACACATCCCTTGCAGGGTTCCTTATGCTCCGTCAAGGATGACGCTGGTCTTCACCGGGGAGCCAGTCCAGTCCTGTGGAATGTTGTCATCCTTCCAGTCAAAACTTGTCGTCTTTGTGTTGCCTCCTTGCCGTCCCTTTGCAGCGTGGCGTGTTCCACCTGTTCTTCCTCTTCCTCGTTCACAGGTGGGGCAGATGCAGATTCTGAGACAGCAGATTGCCAACGAGTTAAATTACTCTTGTCGGTTTGACTCCAAACATCTGGCAGCTGCTCTGGAGAATCTCAATAAGTAAGTGCCAGCGTTGGAAACAGCCATCCGTGGGCCCGGATTGTTCGTTATCGGTTAGCGCCCCAGTTTCTTCAGTACGTACTCTTTTACGTTCTTTTGGGGTAAGGAGGCTGTCTGCCCCTATGGCCTTCCTTCCCAGGGAAGACAGAATCGAACCGGTCTTTGTAAGCCTCCTCCCTCAGTCTTGTCTCTTGGTCTCAGTCTCTCTCTCTCTCTCTCTCTCTCTCTCTCTCTTACTCGCTATTGTTGGATTTCATTTATTCAGCCAACGTTTACTGATCACTTAGTACGCATCAGACCTTGTGCTAAATACTTGCACAGTTTGAGAAAGCAGTTATTACCAAATGCACAGCTGGATCTCCACAGGACTAGGTCACTGATCATCCGGAGGGCAGTTAGAAGTGTGTTAGTTACCAGCAGTGGCCGTGGGCACACATCCCGGAGTGCAGTCACATCCTCCACCTCACCAGCAACCTGCTCTCGTTTCCAGTCTCTACTTAAAAATAAACATCTGAGGGAGCCTGGATGGCTCAGTTGAGTCGGTTGAGCATCTGACTTGATTTCGGCTCAGGTCATGATCCCAGAGTCGTGGGATAGAGCCCTGTGTCAGTCTGCACTAAGCGTGGAGCCTGCTTGGGATTCTGTCTTGGGCTCCCTCTGCCCCTCTCCCCCACTCATGTATGTGTGCTCTCCATAAAATTAAAACAAACTTTTTTTTAATAATAAATAAATAACTCAGTGCTTTTGACAAAGCAGGTATTAAAACAGTTCAGTCAGTTCAGAAAAATTGGAACAGTGAGGGTCACCTGGGAGGCTCAGTCAGTTGAGTGGACCAACTTCGGCTTAGGTCGTGATCTCAGTTTGTGGGTTCGAGCCCCACATCGTGCTTGCCGCCATCAGCCTGTCAGCACGGAGCCTGCTTCAGATCTTCTGCCCTCCTCTCTCTCTGCCCCTCCCCTGCTCACGCTCTGTCAAACATTAAATAACAAGAAACAAAATTCTTTCTAATCAAAAAAGTTGGAACAGTAAAAGCATTTGATTTGGGTTAACTCCAAAAGATAAAACACTACTAGGTCAAATTTTCCACTTATAACCAGTCACAGGTACAGAAATTGAGAACTAGAAGGATCAAGCCTTCGTTTTACAGATCAGAAAACTGAGGCCCCGAAAGATGACGTCATAGCCCGTACTGACTGCTACGTGAATTGCGTTCATTGCTGACATTTATCCCTGCTTCGTGTTGTTTTGTGTCTCTCCTCTAGGGCTCTCCTAGCAGATATCGAAGCCCACTATCAAGACCCTTCACTTCCTTACCCCAAAGAAGACAACACACTCTTGTATGAGATCACAGCCTACCTGGAGGCAGCCGGCATCCACAACCCACTGAATAAGGTCAACGATGAAAATAAGGAACAGAGTGGTGGGAGGCGCATGGTACCGAGGGGGACTCGGCCCGGATAGCAGGTCACTTGCTAAAATATTGGGAGAACCTGGGTTCCAATCCCGGAACCTCCCTTCTCTTAAGCCCTCACTCTCCCTGAGTTTCAATCTCCCACGAGTAACAGGAGAATCACACCTTCCCTGCCTGATAGGGGCCGTGGGAATCGAGAGACACGGTGTTTGCCGCAGTTCCTTGAAAAGTGAGAAGTACTCTGTCTGTGGGAGATCAGTTTTAGGTTTGTCCGGGGTTGGGGATTTGAATTGCTGCTAAATGATGGCATTGATCCTTGATGCCCAAACACGCTTCCCTCCGTGGCTGATAGTAATCACAGCCATCATCTGGGGGCCACGGACGCTTTTTTGTACTTCTAGTTTCCAGAAGCCTCTGAGAGCTGAAAGTCTTTTCACAAGTTGGTGCCAGATCTCGTTTGGTGGCAAAACTTGTCCCGAACTAACATGAGGCTGTTTATGCTTCTGTGAATATTCATGTTTTGATGCAGAAATACTGATGACTTCGGTGGTAAGGTGTTACTTACACCCCTTATTACTTCTCTAAAATCTGTAAAATCTATATGATCCCCCCGGGCTTGGATGAAAGATCATGAGCCTGAATAGCAGCTGACATTTTTTTTTTTTTGAGTGCTCACCACGTGCCAAGCACTGCGAACCCCGACCGTGGGTGATGTCACTCCATCTCAGCAGCTCCATGAAACGTGCCGTGGTTGGGTGAGGAACTTGAGGCCGAGAGGCTGATGACCTCACCGGGGCTCCACTGTAGCATATGCGGCAGAGCCAGCCAGTTGGAGCAGAGCTGGGGCTGCTGGCCAGAGTGCCACGCTGCCTCCCAGGGCGGTGAGGGAAGCAGGGAGACAGCGGGATCTGCCCTGCCTGTACCGGCTGCACAAGACCTGGTGGGGGGCGGGGGGGCGGAGACTGCTCTGTGACATTGCACAAGGGAAAGCGAATGACACAGGAGACATTTGCTTGCTTTCTACTTAATACCATTCGCTGGCTGGGTGGATCTTCTTTCCTTCTTTCCTCCTGCCCAACCCTTTCCCTCCCTCCCCCCTCCCTCCCTCTGCCCTTCCCTACAGCTCTCCGTGGAATTTGTGCATTTTGCTTTCATCACACTTTCCCCTCTCCGGTTGTTTCTTTTTTTTCTTCTTCTTCTTTATTTTCATTTTATTTTTTTTATTTTAACTTGTTTTATTTTTTATTTTTTTTAAATTTACATCCAAATTAGCATCTAGTGCACCAATGATTTCAGGAGTAGATTCCTTAGCGCCCCTCACCCATTTAGCCCACCCCCCCTCTCCCGCGGTTCACATTTAGAGGATTCCCGGGGAAAGTAACTGCTATTCTCTAGGCAAAATTGTTCCCTTCCCAGAAGGGCTGATTTTTATATAGGGATTTATGTTTGCAGGGGTCAGTGGCGTTAAATGAAACTCTGAAGGCGGCAAATTAATGGAACCCTCCTAGTTTTAGGTAGTCTGCAGAGCAAAATGAAATAACGTGGAAGCTTCCCGTTTGAAAATGTGCTCTGCGGTATCGCGCACGGTGGAGAGACCCATCAATTTTGCTTCCCTTTTTCTCTTTCCAGATATACATAACAACCAAGCGCCTACCCTATTTTCCAATTGTCAACTTCCTATTTTTGATCGCGCAGTTGCCAAAACTTCAGTACAACAAGAACCTAGGTACCGTATGACATTTTTTGCCATAAGTAACAGTAACAGTGGATTCATACCTAACCAAACAGCTCTTCGTACAGAGAATGCTGCATCACCTACGAGCCCTTTCCTTAGTTCGATGCGTGTTTGTTTTTATTTTTTAATTTTTTTTCAATGTTTAGTTTTGAGGGAGAGAGAGACAAGAGTGTGAGCAGGGGAGGGGCAGAGAGAGAGGGGGACACAGAATCCGAAGCAGGCTCCAGGCTCCGAGCTGTCAGCACAGAGCCCGATGCGGGGCTCGAACCCACAAGCTGTGAGATCGTGACCTGATCAGTCGGACACTTAACCGACTGAGCCACCCAGGCACCCCTTCATTGTGTGTTTATAAAGTGCATGTCTTTGGGCCTGTGAAATATGATGCTCCTTCGTGATGTGGACAGTGGATTTGCCTTTTTTTTTTTTTAAGTTTATTTTAAAGTGTATTTATTTTGAGAGAGACAGAGACAGAGCATGAGTTGGGGAGGGGCAGAGAGAGAGGGAGACAGAGAATCCCAAGCAAGCTCCACTGTCAGCATGGGCCCGACACGGGGCTCCAACCCACAAAGCCATGAGATCATGACCTGAGCTGAAAGCAAGAGTCGGATGCTTAACGGACTGAGCCACCCAGGCGCCCCTAAGTTTATTTATTTATTTTCAGAGAGAGTGAGGAAGGGACAGAGAGAATCCCAAGCAGGCTCCGCACTGTCAGTACAGAGCCAGATGTGGGGTTCGAACTCACAAACCATGAGATCATGACCTGAGCTGAAATCAAGAGTCAGACACTTAATTGACTGATCCACCCGGGCCCCCCTACAGTGGATTTACCACGAACTAAGTACGGTCCGCCTTTAATTTCCAAACATTATCCAACCTGTAAAACGTGTGGGATCTTTGCTTCTCTCCTTTCCTTAATAGTGAGGCAGCTGATCATGGTGTGAGAGAAACTTGGTTAATGTTTCCTTCTCACAACAAGTGTCCTGAGCCTCCCGTGTGTATCGGGAGCTGCGGTATGAAAAGTAACGATACGATGAAGGAGAGAAGACCGACACCAGAATATCGAAACTTTAAGACGTGTATATGATGCCATGTGAAAATACTCGGTACGAGCAACAGCTACCAGGACCTTCCAGTGTGTGTGTCCTGTCCAGCAACATAGCCCGAATTTTTTTGCCATTGGGCACTTTACCTTGAGTATTTTTTATCATCTCTTACTTTTCTAATAGATTCCCAGGTACTTCCTCTGCCTCCAGACTTTGTATCAAAGTGGAGCTTTGTAAAGTCTGCTATAGAGTTCAATTTACTTTAGAAGTATTTTAAGAGCTTTTCTATAAATGTAACTCTATTATTTTTTAACCAGAAGTTCTAAAATGAAGTTCTTGCTTGAAGTATTTCTCTTCCTAATTCATAAGCTCTTTTAGGATAAAGATGTGGAGTCTCTTTAGGATTTTTACTCTCTGATTCAAAAATACTCCTTGATCCCAGGCACAGCTCCCATAACAGTACCTGTCCCTGGCGCAGACTTGCAGAGCACGGTGGCCCCGTAAATACTGCTGCAAGAATGAGGAACAGACATGTGTCCGGTTTCTGGCTCTCCCACTGCTCACTTCCCAGGGCTCACCTTGTGACTTTGGCCAAGTTACTTAACCTCTCAGGGCCAACCAGAAATAGTACCTGGCCTGGAGCAAGTGCTCCACTGATGCTAACCCCTTTTCTGTATATCGGTCAAAATCAGGGTAAAGGACCACCCCAAGGTGGATTTAAGAGTTCATCTCAAGACTCCGAGCCACGTTCTCCTTCTGTGGTCCCTGTTACAACTAAACAAGGATATATGATACTTCTGGGGCACCTGGGTGACTCAGTCGGTTGAGCATCTGACTTTGGCTCAGGTCACCATCTTATGGTTCGTGAGTTTGAGCCCTGCATCCCCCCTCTGCTGCCTCTCTCTCTCTGCCCCTCCCCTGCTCATTCTCTCTCTCAAAATAAATAAAAACTTAAAAAAAAAAAAAAAGAATATATGATCCTTTATAGTGATGGATTGTCAGTGCATAAAGATAATCTTGTTTTTATTAAAGAGTGTTCACTGGTCTCATTCTTAGGTGGTATTTCTTCCATTGTACAGCTGCTTATAGGAAGTATTCCCTTGAATTCCCAGATCTCTCAACAAAACAAAACAAATGAAACCTTTAGTGTCCTGGAGATGTATCTCTATCTGACTGCAGTTATTTTCATGAATTAAACTGATGTGTTAATCTGGGGACCAAAATAATGAAAAAGAGGACTAGGGTGCTCGCTTCGGCAGCACATATACTAAAATTGGAACGATACAGAGAAGATTAGCATGGCCCCTGCGCAAGGATGACACGCAAATTCGTGAAGCGTTCCATATTTAAAAAAAAAAAAGGACTAGGAAGGAACATCCAGGTGTTTGGACCTCAAGAAAACATTTATTTCACCTTGCGAGTGTTGCTCTCAACACTGATCTAAGAAACCCCTGCCTACCTTGGTCTGTCCTTTAAGGAAGCATCTCCACGGTGCCACATTCAGAGCGGAAGTTCCTTTTGTGAAGCATCGTGGTCGCTGTGTGCCTGGAAAGGGTTAATTCTCCATGTTCTGACTGCCGTTATTGTCTTGTATGGTAGATCCTTGAGCAAATTCAGAGTTGCCAAGGCCCAGGTTAGGGAAGTCAGGATAACTTGTTTTGGCATCTCTGGGTTAAGTGAGAGAGTTTCCGGTCTTCACAAGAGCCCAGAGATGGGATCTGAAGGTCTGGCCAGTTTAACGCCTTTCTCCAAAGCGCTGGACCATTTTACATCCCACCAGCGTTTGGCAGCGTAAGTCGTCTTACTTTTAACTGATCTGTTGGGTGTGTATGGTATCTTGTGGTTTTTAATTTGCCTTCCCCTAATGACTAATGATGCTGCGTGCTTTTTGGCCATTCTTTATATCTTTCTTTGTTAAGCGTTAACGTCTTTTGCCTGTTTTTAAATTAGGTTGATTGCTTTTTTATCACTAGGTTGTAGGAGTTATTTATATTTATGGATACTCTTTTTTTTTTTTAATCTAAATGGTACACACTACTCACATGGCTCCATTTCTTTTTCTTTTTCTTTTTTAATGTTTATTTTTGAGAGAGAGAGAGAGAGAGAGAGAGAGAGAATCCAAAGCAGGCTCTGCATGCAGGGCCCCATCCCATGAACCGTGAGATCGTGACCTGAGCCAAAGTCAGATGCTTAAGTGACTGAACCCCCCCTGGCGAACCCCACCTATTTATTTTCTTAGTGGTGACTTTAATGAGCAGAAATTTTTAATACTAATAATGTCCAGTTCATCCATTTGTCCTTTATAATCGTCCTTTTCTGTGTCCGGTCTAAGAAATCTTTGACTAACCCTAAGGTTACGAAGATATTCTCCTATGGTTTTTTTCTAGAAGCTTTGTGGTTTTAGCCCTTACATTGAGGTTTGTGGTCCATTTAAAATTACTTTCTATGTACAGTGTGAGGATATCCAGTGTCAGCACCATTTATTGAAAAGATTTCTTGTTCTCCATTGAGTTGTTTGGATATGTGTGGAAATCCAATTGTTCATATAAGGGCGGGACTGTTTCTGGATTTTCTATTCCGTTCCATTGATGATCTATTTATCCTCATGCCCGTACTGCCTTGATTACTATAACTTTATAAGAAGTCTTGAAATCAGGCCATGTAAGTCTTCCAACTTTGTTCTTTTTCAACATTGTGTTTCTTTCCCCTCAAAGACCCTAAGCTCTAGCTCCTGTTCCCCAAGCAGCCATCCGGGCAGAAGGCCAAGGCCTCCAGATGTGGGCAGAAGTCCTTAGTGAAAAAGCCAGATTTGGCATTCACCCATTCCACGAATTTCCTTCTTCCACCGTCCAGGCTTCTGCAGATTCTTTAATCACATAACGTTCCACGTTGTGTTTAAAGATACGTCTTAGAAATGTTATCCGGGATTCAGACTGTTTTCATGTAAGAGACTGGCTCAGCGTGGATAACATGCCATGCTGCCGTGAACAGAAGTTGCTTATAGCTAATTTTTACTTTCTTGTTTCCCTTTAAAGATACAGATCTTTAAACTTGTCTGCAACGGCGTGTGTTAATTGTATTATCCAAAAGAGACAGTGACGATGGTTATAAAAATCAGTAACCGTTTGACTCTGTCGGATCAGACCACCGGAAGCCCCCAGCAATCCCGGGCCGAATCCAAACAGTAGTCCAGAGTTGTTGTTCCCCAGATACTCATCTGCCAGTGCAGGCGCGGCCCCCAAACATGTTGACATTCACAAGCATTCATGCTGAATGAACATCGCCAAAGGCAAGCCCTTGGCTTTGGCGGCATAATTTGTGATTTGTCGCTCCTTTTGCAGGAATGGTCTGCCGGAAACCTGCGGACCCTGTGGACTGGCCACCGCTCGTCCTGGGATTGCTCACCCTGCTGAAGCAGTTTCATTCCCGGTACACCGAGCAGTTCCTGGCGCTGATCGGCCAGTTTATCCGCTCCACAGTGGAGCAGTGCACAAGGTACCGAAAGCCGGTCTGGAAAGAATAGAATCAATGTTACAGAATGGGCTATAAACCTTGCGTGCGAAGTTCCTCCTGTTGTCTCCCTCGTAGAGATGGGACTTGCTGTCACCCTGCTGTGTAAAGCAAGTCAGGACCCACCTTGTTCGTAGCAACTAAACACAACCCATCCGTAGTCACCCTGCTGGGGGAGCCCCCTCGGTGCACTCCACAGTGATTTTACAAGGACGAGTCATGACCAGGATTCGCGACCCCCACGGGGAAGAGAGTGCAGGCCTGTTCCTGCACTGCTGTCCTGGGTGCTGTGCTCAGAGCTCAGGGAGCCCGGCCCTCTGGCCAGGCCCCTGGCATAGGATGGCCCCACAGCCTTCGGCGGGAGTCAGGGAGCACGTCCGTGTCAGCCTGGGCACGGCCTGGGTTCCTGGTGTATGAGGAAACAGAAGTCACATCAAAGCCCCTATGGGATACAAGGCTCGTAAACCCTTTCTTCTTCCCGCCCCCCGAAAATGTGGCTTCTCTGGGATAGAAAAAAAACAGTTATTTGCAGGAGATGCTGGGTCCTGAGCCTCCTCTGTTACCCTGAAGGGTCAGGCCAGCTGACTAAATTTCTCTGGCATGTTGCACATCCAACGTCTGGAAGAGTACCGCCTGGTCACTTGGGTCAGTGTAACTTAAAGACTAATGGGAATGACCTTACAGGTCCTCACAGTGCACCCCTGACTGGACATGATTTCAGAGGCCGTTTAGTTTACCTCAGCCAGGATGTGAATCAGCGCTCAGATGCCCCTGGCAGGAACCATCCAGATCTGCTCGGACACCCCCCCTGGGTGAGGTACTCATCACCTCCCAAGGCCACACAGCCCTGGTCACTGGAAAGTGGCTGACTGTGATGAATGGAAAATTCCATCCTGTCTCTCTGAGATTTTGCTCTCTGGGCCTCCCTCCACGCTCTGAAATTAGAAGAAATGCAGTCTCCTTCCTTTGTGAATGTCAGCGGTTGCCTTAGGTCTTTTCCTTTAGATAAGCTGACTTCCACCTGTTCCTGTGCACCACGCCATGGCCACTCACCGCATCCGCGACCTCTTCTGGGGGTTCCAGTTGGTAATCCCACCACTTAATATGTGGTTTCCCAAACCCACACCGGGATTCCAAAAACAGCTGACCCCTTAAAGTGGAGGGGTCATAAGCTCCTTCATTCCGGGTCCCTTGTGGAGTGCAGTGCGGCTAGAATTGCAGGACCAGGTTCTTGACCTCTTGCAACCTTCTCAACCCCTGACCTCTTTTCCCCGAGAGCATCAGTCAGGCTAATTCTGCCCCATCTTAGTTAGCGGACCCAACGACAGACGGACGCTGGGTGTCTTTCTAGGACGTATGCGGAGACTTGCTTCCAATAGCCGACTTTTTAACAATTAAAAAACAGAAGGTAGCTCAGAAGGATGGGGAAGTCTCGGAAATGGAATTGCAGCAATTGCAAAACGAGGTCGGTTGCAAAGGGCAGCAGTGAGCACCCAAAAACCTAGTGCATCTGGCTCCGGACCGTGAAGAGGAAGCCAGGGCTGCAGTCAGCTTGGTCCAAGGCAATTGGGAAGTGACCTCCACACGGGCCACCCCAACCCCAGTCCCCCATCTGTCAGGAGCTGGCAAATCCTTCCTGATTCTTCCTCACCAGTGACTACAAAGCGTGGCTGTAGCACAGCCTGTTACCGGTGACCCTGACAGAGGTCACCAGGAGACGGGCATCAGGCCGCGGCTCGGTTTCTGGTTTGTTCAAGTGCAGTGACCTCAGGAGCGTGGGATGCACGGAGGCGCTCTCCCTTTCCCTCGCCGCCCTGGTCCTGCACTGAAAGATCGAGAGCAGCGGCAGCTTTTTTCCAGGTGTAACCACTCTTCAACCTGCTTTTCCAAAGCAAAACGTCATCAGGGAAACTAATCAGTAATCCAGTTCCATGAAATCCTTCATTAATCAGAAAACGCCGTTCTGTACGTAAATTAGAAATCGTTTTAAGAGCTGAAGATTCCTTCCGCTGTAAAGAAAGGGTGTAGGCTCCATGAGAAGCCTGTCACGTCCTCTGCTGCATCCGCAGCTCTGGAAGGGTTTGGGCAGCGTGGCGGTTGTGTGAGTGAACGAGTAGGATCCGTATGGGAAGTTACTGGACGCTGTACTGGACCCCTTCGAATGTACAGTAGGGGGCAGGTGCCGTCCCAGATGCTGAGGAGAGAAGGCTAAAGACAGGACCCAGGCCCTCGAGGAAACCAACATACAAACAACTGAAGACCTCCGAGACTTGGGGGAGAATACTAAGGATGCTCAAAGCGTACGAAAAGGCCATCTGCCCAGAGGAGTGAGGGAGGCCTTTCGAAGGAGGAAGAACCTAAGCTGGAACTGGCAAGATGCCTAGAAATTTCCTTGTAAAGTAGGCGTGCAGAGCAAATGGAGCCGCAGAGACCGGGGGCTGGGGAAGCGCGGCCCGTTCAGGGACCTGCCAGTTCTTGAATCACGAAGTGCAGGGTGGTGAGCAGTGAGTCTAGACGGACAGCGGGGGCCGTGTGGTGGAGGCCCACGTAAGCCATTCAGCGCAGACTGCATCCTCTGGGTTATGTTCTGAGAATACAGCCACAGGATAATGATATGAATCGAGAGGATGGTCTAGAGATTTTCTCCTTTGACTTTAGTGGTCTGTCGTTTCTCTAGTCTCAGTGTTTTGACTGAGGGTCCACCACGTGCAAAGCGGTGCATTGATCCAGACTGTTCTCTGTTGCAGCCAGAAGATACCTGAAATGCCTGCGGACGTTGTGGGTGCCCTCCTGTTTCTGGAGGATTATGTTCGGTACACAAAGCTACCTAGGAGGGTAAGCAGTAGACAAAGGACAATATTAAAGCCCTTTTTGTAAAAAGGTGCCATTAAGAGTGGCCCTGGAGGGGCGCCCGGGTGGCTCAGTCGGTTAGGCGTCCAACTTCGGCTCAGGTCATGATCTCACAGTTCATGGTTTGGTGCCCCACGTTGGGCTCAGTGCTGGCAGCCCAGAACCTGCTTCAGATTCTGTGTCTCCCTCTCTCCCTGCCCCTCCCCTGCTCATGCTCTGTCTCTCTCTCTCTCTCTCTCTCTCAAAAATAAACATTAAAAAAATTTTTTTTAATTAAAAAAAAGAGCGGCCCTGGACTCACCAGGGGTACAGTCCAGGAGCTCATCCCAGTGGATGCTCTGAGCCCCCCGGGCCCCCTTCTGCCCGCAGCTGTGAGCGCTCCTCCTTTCACTGCGTTTGGTGCTTCACAAGCCCGACTCTCACCACACCTACCCCCCTCCTCCCTCCCTACCACGCCCCGCTCCCAAGCAGCTCACCCAGCCCTGCTTCTGGTTCCAGAGGAATAGGTGGGCAGTCCAGGAGGGAATCCTGGAGGCAATAATTGTGTGGGTGGTTTTTCCCCCGCTTCCCACAGCAAGTTCAGTTCAGTTCACACCACAACTAACGTCATATTTACCTAGGGTTTCCAAAAATGGCTTCATTTTTTTACTCCCCAAGATAGTCTTTCCTGTTCCTTTCTCACTAATGATTCCACTTTGGTAAGTTTCAGCTCAAAGTGCAGAGCTTCGTACTAAAATACAAAAGACTTTTGACAGATTCCGAAAAGCCATTCTGATTTTTTTTAATTAGCAGGTTACTTTTTCATAACAACAGCCAAAGACGATGTTTTAAAAATTAACTGGCGACATCTTCCGCTATAGTGATACGCTAGCGGCATCCCCGCTAAAGTCGGCGCCGTAACAGTGATCTAGCAGTACCGACTCTCACCGCGGCTTTGGCCGTACAGGTTCAAGGCAATAAACCAAGTGACAATTAAAAAATGCACAAAGGAAGACAAATTTGTATTGTTCACAGAGGATGTAATTGTCTTCCTTGAATACCCACTGGAATCATGTGGAAAACTGTTCGAATTTAAGACTACAGAAAAGCTGATTAGAGAATGTACAGGGTAAATGCACGAATAACTAACGCAAACACATGGTGTGAAAAAGATCCCATTCGCAGAATTAAGGAAATAGCGTAGCCAGTAGTAACCTCTACAGGAGGGGCACCTGGGGGGCTCAGTCGGTTAAGCATCAACCTCTTCAGTTCAGCTCAGGTCATGATCTCGTGGTTCATAGGATCAAGCCCCACATTGGGCTCCGTGCTGACAGCGCGGAGCCTGCTTGGGATTGTCTCTCCATCTCTCTGCCCCTCTTCCACTCACGAGCTCACTGTCTCGCAAACTTTAAAAAAAAAAAAAGCTAAAACGCTGCAAGAAACATGGTTTAGAAAAAATAAGTTATTTTTGATATTTTAATAACAGTTTAGAACAAAGTATAAAAATTCAGAGTCCATCATTCTGAATAAGGAAACTCAAATAGTAGTTTTTATTCGTTTATAGGTTTATTGTAGCTATGATCAAAATCCCAGATAATTTTTGTAACGTTGGGGGGGGGGATTTTTAAAAATTTTATAGAACTCAGACCAAAAGTAGATTGTTTTTATTTTTTTTTTTCAACGTTTATTTATTTTTGGGACAGAGAGAGACAGAGCATGAACGGGGGAGGGGCAGAGAGAGAGGGAGACACAGAATCGGAAACAGGCTCCAGGCTCTGAGCCATCAGGCCAGAGCCCGACACGGGGCTCGAACTCGCGGACCGCGAGATCGTGACCTGGCTGAAGTCGGACGCTTAACCGACTGCGCCACCCAAGCGCCCCAGTAGATTGTTTTTAAAGAAGACATTTAAAACTTACCAAATACTTAAAACTATTGTAAAACTACAAAGATCATAATAGTGTGGCTGTGGTATGAAACTCAGTAGATGAATCAATCGATCAGAATATGTAGCTTCCTGGGGGCACCTGGGCGGGTCAGTCAGTTAAGCACCCGACTTTGGCTCAGGTCATGACCTCACAGTTTGTGAGTTCGAGCCCCGTGTTGGGCTCTGTGCTGACAGCCCAGGGCCTGGAACCTGCTTGGGATTCTGTGTCTCCTTCTCTCTCTGCCCCTCCCCCACTCACAGTCTGTCTCTTTCTCTCTGTCTCAAAAATAAACATACATTTAAAAAAAATTTTTAAACAAAAAAAAGAATATGTAGCCTCCTTACATACAGTTGCATGTAAGGGAAAGTAGCATCATAAATTAGGGGAGTAAGGAAATATTTTAGTCAATAGTGCTAGCACAGCTAGTTCATTATGTGATAGTCAAAAAATAGCCACTTAGTGTCTTCACATCTTTCTTGTATCCATACGGCTAGTATGGAAAATAGAACCAGCAAACACAAAAATTTTATACAACTATGAATGAGCTCTCAGAACTTTCTATATAAACACCAAAGGAAGCAACCATAAAGGAAAAGATTTAGAGATGTGATCTCATGAATGCTGAATGTAATGAAACAATTCTGTCAAGTGTCTCTTAATTAAAAAAAAAAGGGGAAAATATCAACAGAGGATCAGTTTTCTTGATGCGTGGCATGTTCTTTTACATCAGTAAGAAAAAGATAACCAATCCAATAGGAGGGGGAAGAAAAGACAAGGGATATTAACAGGCAGTTTTCAGGAAAAGAAATACAAATGGCCAATAAACATTTGTAAAAATGTTCAACCTTAATTCAGGTGTCACACATCAAAATAACAGTAAAACTTAATTTCCACCCATCATTATTGATAAAAAGTAAAATGTTGGGCCCCCGCTGCGTGGAAATCTTTAGAGAAATAGGACTTCTTAACTTCTCAGTACTGTTGATGGCAGTGTAAATTGTTTATTCTATGGGAGGGCCATTTGGCTTAATTCAAAAATAACTTGTAATATTCTCACCTGGTCCATGCAGTTCGACTGCTTGGAATGTATCTGCTGGGTATATGTGCAAAAGTTCACCAAGATGCGTGTGCAGGGATGTTCATTACAGAAGATTTAGCAGAGGCAGGGGCACCTGGGTGGCTCAGTTAGTTGAGCGTCCTCCTGACTCTTGATTTCAGCTCAGCTTCGTGATCTCACAGTTCGTGGGATCGAGCCCTACATCAGCGCAGAGCCTGCTTAGGGATTCTCTCTCCCACAAAATAAATGAATAAACAACAACAACAAAAGATTTAGCAGAGGCAAAGGACACAAGGTTATGTGATCCTAATTTTGAGTATGTGTTATGTGTAAATTGGAGGGATCTGTACAAAATAATTACCAGTTTTTCTCTTTAAGGGTTTAAGATTAAAGATTTATTTCCATTTTACGCTTCTCTGCATTTGCTAACTTTCCTCCGAGTAGCAGATGATCCCTTTATAATCAGGAAAAAAATTAAACGCTGCTTTTAAAAAATAACCAATTTTGGAGCACATGGGTGGGTGGCCCAGCCAGTTGAGCATCTGCGTCTCGATTTTGGTTCAGATCATGATGTCCTGGTTTGGGAGTTCAAGCCCCACTTTGGGCTTTGCACTGACAGTGCAGACCCTGCTTGGGATTCTCTTCCTGTCTCGCTCTCTGCCCCTCTCCACCTCATGCTCTCTCAAAATAAACTCACACACAAAAAAATTCTTTCTCTCTCCCTGTGCCCCTCTCCCCTGCTCATGCTCTTGCCGTCTATAAAAATAAAAAAATTTCCAGTTTCTAGCAGTTGGAGATCACCTAGCCCTACATCCCACCCATTCACCCTACCCACCCCTCCTCGGGCTTCCCCCAAGAACAGTTCAGGACTGCGTGCTGAGGCCCTTCCCCGCCCCCCCTTCTGGCCGGTCCCTTGGGACACGCTGTTCTTCCCAGGTGGGTCATAGATCAGTTGTGAGGTGACCTGAGATCACCTGTCAGCACTTCCCAGAGGCGTGCGCATTCCTAGCACCTCAAGTGCCTCGGGGAGCTGGGGAGCCTCAGAGCTGAGCCGAGCCGAGGAGCTCACACCTGGCGCGTTTGGAGGCGGGAGCACCGCGTTTGGAGGCGGGAGCACCGTAGGACGTTCCCTCAGATGCCAGCAGGGCCGAGGAGCTAGGCACCAGTGTGAGGAAGGACAGCAACGCGAGGCAGGGTTTCAGGGAGTGCTCCTCCCCTGTGAGTCCACTTGCCTGAGACCCACCTTGCTGCCAAGGGTGTTTTTGTTTTCCTTGCATGTGGAAAATTCTGACCTTGTTCTGAATCAGAACACTAGGGAAAAAGTAACTCTTCTGTTTACTCTTTTTAGGTTGCTGAAGCACACGTGCCTAATTTCATCTTTGATGAATTCAGAACAGTCCTGTAACTTTCTTGACATCTGCGTCTTCAGTCAAAGGCTTGTCCTTCAATCTTCCCATGACTAAAATGAATTTAGAAATGAAGAAACTCAGCTGCTCGTAGAACTGCATCGCTCCCCTTACCTGTGGGAAACGTCAGGTATTAAGATGTATCTCACGGCACTCGTTCATATAATTAATATTGTTTAAATCATGGTATTATATGCAATTTGTATCATGTAGGAGCAGAATACATTTTTGTACTGCCTCTTATAAATGCCGAATGTAACTGTTACATATAAATCCATTTAGTTTTATGTTCTAAAGACCTATTTGTGCAATTCGGGATTTTCAGTAAAATAGTAATTGCCAGTACCTGAAGGGGTCCTTCTGCCTATGATTCCGAAACGGTGTATCCATCGTTTAAAAAAACAACAAAAAAAACCTCTGGAAGGTAAGCGAGGAATCCGGTAGGTCCCATGGATACCCCCACAACAGGCTGGCAGGCACAGGTGATGGCCAGACCGGGACCAAACAGAGACCACACGCTCCACGGACTATGTACTTTGGAAGTTTCTTGGTGTCTGAGGTTCACTGTTCTCTTCCAGCCATAGAACCCCGGCGCGGGGTGGGGGGTGGGGAGGGGGCAGTTCCCAGCATGCCTTCTGGGTGTCTCTCCAACTTCAGCTGCTCCTTCCGTCCTTCCCCCCCCATCTTCCCCAGCCACCTGAGCCCCACCCCAGCAGCCCAGCCTAGTCAAGGCCCGGCACAGAATTTTAAAAGTGAACGGTCACCCAGCGTGCCTGGGTGGCTCAGTCGGTTGAGCGTCCGACTTTGGCTCGGGTCATGATCTTGCCATTCGTGAGTTCGAGCCCCGTGTCAGGCTCTGTGCTGACAGCTCGGAGCCTGGAGCCTGCTTCAGATTCTGTCTCCCTCTCTCTCTGCCCCTCCCCCGCTCACAGTCTCTCTCTCTCTCTCTCTCTCTCTCTCGCTCTCGCTCTCTCAAACAAAAGAAACGTTAAAAAAAAAGTGTTTTTCCAGCAAATTGTTGCCCAATACGTAAGGAGTTTGGAAGTGCCCCCCCGTGGGAGGCTGGCATGGCACATGAGAACTCAGTCCGTGGCCATCCAGCAGCATCTCAAAAATACCTTGCGGTTTTCCATCTGTAATCAGGTAACATTAACTGCATGAAGTGAGATCTTTAGTTCTCTGTGAAAATGGCCCCCAAAGAAAGCCAGCTGCTAAAAAGGCCAGACTAAGAAAGTGAGATTTAAACCAGAAAATGGAAGTGTGGAATACCCTAGAGGGACTTTGACAAAACCAAGTGAATGAGTCCACCACACGTGCTAGAATGAGGCAAATGAGGTATGCAAGCAACACCACCTGTGATGTGGCAAATGTCCTCGATGGAGAGAAAAAGTGAGAAAGAGAAATTTGTGTTATAAAAGCCTTTTTTAGGGGCACCTGGGGTGGTTCAGTCAGTTAAGCGTCTGACTTTGGCTCAGGTCATGATCTCACGGTTCGTGGGTTCGAGCCCCGCATCGGGCTCTGTGCCGGCAGTGCACTGCTTGGGATCCTCTGTGCCCCTCCCCTGCTCATCCTCTCTCTAAACATTAAAAAAAATTTAATAAAAGCTTTTTAAGTCCTTTTAGCCCTTATCATTATAATCTGAAGTAGTTACTTACTATTCCAAGTCATGTTTTACTGCTCTTTGAGGAGCAGTTTACTTTAGTGATATCTGGGGGTTTACTGAAATTCCATGACACCTTTCTGATGTCCATGATCTCCCCAAATATACTAAAACTCAGTAAATTCGGATTTTTCAGCGTTCTGCCAGACATCACAAGTGCTTGTTTCTTCACTCACCGTTTCTTCACATAATCCCAGCCTGGCTAATTCGTGTTATACAATGGAACGTCTAAAGCCCTTGATTGTCCTGTGTGAACGTGTTTTCACAGAACCCAGAAGAGAACCTTATCTGGTTGGGTACGAGAGGAAAGTAGAGTACAGAGGGATTAAGGCCACTTCCCCAGCATCGGTTATTTAACAGAACAGGCAGAACAGGCTTCCCTCTGCATTTTCAGTCCGGCTTTGGTTTTCCTTTGGAAACATGATCCTGAAGCTACACAGAGTCCACAACAGAGTCAAAGACATTCGAGCTCATTCTCCACTTTATTTGCATGTCCCGCATGACTCTGCCCAAATCCCCAAAGTCAAAAGAAAAACTGCAGAGCCTCAATGTTAGCACTAATTTATGATCACGATCATTTCTCTCAAATGTCTATTTTACCCTTCGTTTTAAATTGCAAAGTATATATTTACATGTTTATATACAAATAACCTCAAAAAGAAATTAACCCCAATCTTGGTCCAAGAGTCTCCACTTTAGAAGTGGTTTCCTTCTCTGCTATGTACATCCTCTTCCAAGGGTCTCTTAGGACTCGGTGAGTTCCAAATATTCGTTCACAAACGGTTCCCTTTTTAGCTTAATGAACCAAGTACTTAATTTCCGAGTAAATCAGAGGAAATATTACAGAGCATGCTTTGTACAGGACAGCACCACTACTGAAAATGGCTCGGGGTTTTGTAATCCAAGGCTCCGACTTAAAGCAAAAATACGTGGCGTAGATCGCAACAGCAAAGAAATGTCCAATTAAAACTAGAGGGTTAGGAGACAGTCTGTAACAGAAAAAAACAAACAAAAAAAACCATATATATATTAGTAAGACCCGGCAATTAAAATTTACTCATAAAAAGGTTCTAATTATGTATCATCTACAAAGCTGAACACACGCTCTACACTTCAGAGGACTCTGCAAGCTTGTGTGGCCCGCTGTATGATGACAGGGACAGATACGTGTTCTTACAAGAAACTCCTTAGACTACCCCCTGTCAGAGAAGCCAGCAACTCTTAGTCTAGTTCACATAAACTGTATGTTCTGAGCTGTTCCACTGATCTTGAGACCTCAGTCCGAAGTACCTGGATGGCCTGACCTGTGGGAGTCTTGGGTTTTCCAAAGGTAACAGTATTGACATCCAGATCATAGACGAATGAGAAGAGACTTGAAGAATTTTACCCTGCAGACTTTTCAAGAATAATTCTATGTATGCCTGTACTGTCAAAACCATTACTGAGTTTCACAAGTCCCTGCACGTCAACTGAATTAAGTTTTAAATACAAATTCCTCTGTTATCTGTGGCTCCCAACAATCAGATCATGTGGTTAAACCCACCAGCAAAAACTAAGTTTCTATTTTAATCAGGGCTTTGGCCCCCTCTACCACCAACTTCTGCTCACCACTTTTCCCAGAAGTCAAACACAGGACTAAGTGTTGCTTTTTTCCTTTCTCTGAGCTACCTTCTGATTGAGATTCTAATGGATAGTAAAGTGACAAAATGTATAGGGAAGAAAGACTTGCAGTAATTGATAAACTGAGCAGTCCCAACGAAGATCTGAAATACCCAGTTCCTGTGTCATCGAAACAACCCAGGGTGCCTGGGTGGTTCAGTAGGTTAAGCGTCCGAATCTTGATTTCAGTTCAGATCATGATCTCACAGTGTGGGAGTTCAAGCCCCACATCGGGCTCTGCACTCACAGCATGGAGCTTGCTTGGGATTTCTCTCTCCCTCTCTCTCCCTCTCCCTCTCCCCCTTTGCTCCTCCCCTGCCTGCACTCTTTCTCAAAATAAATAAACATTAAATATATTTAAATAAATAAATACAACTTACACAGAAAGCAGCCCAACAGGACCAGCAATACATTCTCCACCAAGTTTGAAATAAAGAAAACAGGCTTTTCTTAGTTGATGTACGGAATCTAAAATAAAATTTTAAAATCACTCTGAATCAAAATATTCACACATTTATTTTAGGGTGCTAATGATCTGTCAGAAAAAAATGTAACATAGACCAAACCTTATAATTTTTTAAAAAATCTAGTCCTGGAATCTCAACAACTCAAAATTTCTTTTAAATTCCATAATTAGCATTATGGGCAATAGCTTAAGTGTGAACAAACTTTTCTGTTAGTAAATAATCACTGTAAAAAGCATGCAGGTCTCAGAAGTTAAAGTTGTTTAAGTGTTATTTCCTTGACTGTGTTGTAAATTCATTAAATGATGCAAATACGTTGTAAATTCTTTTGGTCATTAAAAACACAATTCTAGGGGCGCCTGGGTGGCTCAGTCGGTTAACCGTCCAACTTCAGCTCAGGTCACGATCTCACGGTCCGTGAGTTCGAGCCCCGCGTCGGGCTCTGGGCTGATGGCTCAGAGCCTGGAGCCTGCTTCCGATTCTGTGTCTCCCTCGCTCTCTGCCCCTCCCCCATTCGTGCTCTGTCTCTCTCAGTCTCAAAAATAAACATTAAAAAAAAATTAAAAAAAAACAAAAAACAAAAAACAAAATTCTAGAACCCAAACTCCCAATCTCTAAGATACCCAACCTGTATTTCTGAGCATATTATCAAGTAAAAATAGCTGTGAATATTAAATATTAATGCCTTATATTTGTATACTTTTTCATACTTTTCAAAGTAACCTGTCAAACCTTCACAACAGAGTATTATCAACCAATAATCTTTCTATTTAGAATCAATGTTCTTTTCAGGTATACTTAAGATTTTTCTTTAGAACAGATAAAAAAGGATATAATAGGTAATCTCACTCCAATAAAACTCTTTCCTCTTCTATCGTAATTTCTTTTAAGTTGTTTGTTGGCAGATTGAAATTCATAACGTAAGACTCTCAAGAGCTTGGGAAAACTTAAAAAGAAGTGCTTAGAAAAACTCAAAACTTTTCTTTTTACTTGCCCACCCCGCCAGTTTAGCTTCCGTGCCAGTTAGCAAGAGAGGGTAGATTGGCGAACCACCATCAATGAGTTTTTTTTCTTTTAGCAAGGATAACGTGTATGGAGGCTGCAGAAGGCACTTGTGCCGTATCAGGTCACCAAAGAACTGGATCACCAGTTCACGGAAGTAGGCTTGTCGTAAATATCTGAGGTAATAGGATTGGAGTCACATTTATTCCTGAAAACGTAAATGTCCGATTTCATCGTGGCACAGTCGCCTCCTCCTCCATTTCTACTGCTTCTGCTGCGTCACGTTTTCCTCAATATACAGACTGACCATCGCCACTTTACAATGTGGAAGCAAATACAAAAGCATGGGAACGTTTCAAGTGAGTAGAAGGGGGACGCATTCTGCTATTCGTGCATTGTAGCAGGAGACAAAAATCTAACCTTGTTCCGAAGCTCATTACTTATTTTACAAAATACAACGAACAGAAATCGAAACTGGTGTTCAAGGAAGAAAAGGCTTAACAACTATGTTTCGTTTTCATTCACGGCCAGAAGACCCTCCATCACGACTTTGTGCATCTGTGGCTCCGCGTGAGCTGATTTGGGCCAGAGGAATGAATGGACACATTATTGAAGTATTGCTGTTAATACTTCCCCACAAAGTGGTGGATACGTGATAACTAGAGGCTAAAAGTCTTGCGCAAGGATGGAGTTAAGGGCCACCAGTTGGGAGTCAGTAGACTTGGTAAATATTTCTATTTGTGGCCTAACGACTAACTTTTTTATAATTCAGTTCCCTTCCTGTGATAAAAATCAATTTTTTAATTTTAAAACTCCGTAATTTCCATTAAAAATTATCTATACTTAGGGGCACCTGGGTGGCTCTATTGGTTAAGAGTCCGACTTTGGCTGAGGTCATGACCTCATGGTTCATGAGTTTGAGCTCCGCACTGGGCTCTGTACTGTCAGTGAGGAGCCTGCTTGGGATTCTCTCTCTCTGCCCCTCTCCCTGTCTCAAAATAAATTAAAAAACAAACAAACAAACAAACAAAACTGAAGAAAGTAAGATATACTTACCATCTGTGGCAGAAAATAATTCATAAAGAGCCTGAGCAAGGATATTCACAACAAAGGAATGAGATGTTTTTCTTGCCCAGTAGAATGATTTTTTGGCCTAAAAAAGAAAGAGATCACTTGTTATATGGTAAAGCTGGGGGGCAGCACAAATGAGTGCTTATAATCCCCTCAAGCTGATGTTTATCCTGAGGACTACCTACAAGTAATGCAGCCTTATATTCGTCATTTACACACACACGCACACACGCACACACAAGAACGCATCTCCAGAGCAATGAGCTCCATGACTCTGAAGCTAAATGTACAATCACTACAGGCGAAGTGGCCTGTGCCAACCAATGCTACGTAATACTCATACAAAAATGGAGAAACTGGGGCACCTGGGGGGGGGGTCAGTCGATTAAGCATCTGACTTGATTTCGGCTTGGGTCATGATCTCCCAGTTCACAGGTTCAAGCCCTGTGTTGGGCTCTGTGCTGGCAGCACAAAGCCCGCTTGGGATTTTCTCTCTCTCTGCCCCTCCCCTGCTCACGCTTTCTCTTTCTCTCAAATAAATAAACATTTTTAAAAAACAAAAAAACAGAAATTCGGTAAGATTCATGGGGTGCACAGGCTCCCAGATTCTTTACACGGGAACAAGGCCGCCTGAGAACCATGACTTAGGATCAGGCTCCTCCCAGGTACAGATCCCCCCAAGGAGGTCCCATCCCTCTTAGGCCTAGAAAGAAATCTGTCTTGAGGCACCTCTGTCAAAGAATGATTGAATATCCTACCTGGAAAACAGCTGCATCATCATAAAGGTCAGGGATACCTTTTAGCAATTTTCTCCATATCTTTATGTCTTTAAAAACAACAGTCATTCCTCCTCCAGTAAGAGGATGCCGCATATTATACGCATCTCCCAGAAGAAGAACGCCTACAATGAGAGAATTTAGGTTATGACATCATCCCTTAAGACACATAAAAAAATAGTCTGTTACTTTCTAAACGTGAGTGTGAGCCAGAAAATCAAGACGTGAAAATACAAGGGAACAAATCATGCCTAAAATTTGCTGATGCAAAAATTCAGTTAGTCCATATTGGGCACCTAGTAGGTCACAGACACTGGGGATACAGTGAGAACGAGAACATGGTCCCTGCCCTCGGGAAAGTCACATGTGAATCAAAGGTGAAGTCAAACTGTCACACACGCATAAGGCCTCTTTCATGAAAACACCAAAAGAATCTTGGCACAAAAAGCAAGTCTTCGACATGGGAAAAATGAAGAGGTCTGACATTTCATGGCAACACTGGCTGCCAGCACACTCTAGAGAAATGTCCGTAAAGTTTGAAGTTAAAGAAAGTGGGCCCTGGGGCGCCTGGGTAGCTCAGTTGGTTGAGCGACCGACTTCGGCTCAGGTCATGATCTCATGGTTCGTTCGTGAGTTCGAGCCCCGCGTCGGGCTCTGTGCTGGCAGCTCGGAGCCTGGAGCCCGCTTCGGATTCTGTGTCTCCCTCTCTCTCTGTCCCTCCCCCACTCATGCTCTGTCTCTCTCTCAGAAATAAACATTAAAAAAAAATTTTTTTTTTTAAATAAAGAAAGCGGGCCCTGGGAAGATGATACCCAGCCATGCTGCAGTCTGAATTAAAGAGCAGGAACAAGCAGATATTCCAAACCTATCTGAAGTTAATTTGGACAAATAAGCCCTGACTGAATCTTACCTGAAAATCAGCTCTTTGATTCAAAACTGCAGAGGCGGGAGGCACCACCCTTTGACTGCAGGTGCGCCTGCCTGAGCAGCCTGACCGCGCTCCCCGGGCCCCTGTCAGCCCGCTTAATGACCTAAGACTTGAGTAACATTTCAACAAAGCGTTTATTTAATTGTATTTGTAAGAGACACAGACAACCATAATAGTAATGTGAAGGTGGCAAGATTATGGGTAACTATTTTCTGTAACGTCACAGTTACATTTGTAACTAATTGTAGAATACACATAAATATTAGCTTCTAAAAAGGTAGCTTCTAAATATTAATTCACATTTCCTAAGTATTTCTCTAATATATTCACTAAAAACACCACAAACTATATGGGGTGCGTGGGTGGCTCAGTCAGTTAAGGATCTGACTTCGGCTTAGCTCATGATCTCACGGTCCATGAGTTCAAGACCCTCGTCGGGCTCTGTGCTGACAGCTCAGAGCCTGGAGCCTGCTTCAGATTCTGTGTCTCCCTCTCTCTCTGCCCCTCCCCAGCTCACATTGTGTTCTGTCTCTCAAAAAGGAATAAACGTTAAAGAAAAAAATAAAAAACCTACAAACTATAAACAGCTTTTATTCCTCCTTCTCCAAGGATCATTTCTAATTCCACCAATTGTTGCTGGCATGCTATTTATATCAGTTTGGCATTGGCCTCTTCATTCTGCTTTGCATTAGTTTCTTTATACGATTAGTAGTTTATTATGCATGTTTTCCCATAGCAAATTCCATCTGTTTACGTTCAGGAGCCACGGCGTAGAGACCCCTCCCGCCCACACCTGTCTCTGGGGACCTGCTCTCAGGCTGTCAGGGGTGTTCCGCACCTCTCCTCCAACGCCCTGCCAGCACTTCATACACAATATGCCTGAGAGCGGACTCACCACCCCTTCCCATACTTCCTAAACTTACATTCTTTTCCCTGTATTTCCAATATTAGCAAACAGCTGGCAAAATCATCTAAGCCTGAAACGTAGAATCCATCAAGAGACCTCTCTCTCCCTTACTACAACAGCCAACGAGTCACCAACTTTCATGCGTTCTACATCCCAGAGACACACGTTTCCACTCCCTACCTTCCATTCTCACTGCCACGGCCCGGCGTTCCAACCTCTCACCACCACCCTCGTGGAACAACGGCCTTACTGTAAGCTTTTGCCTGACCCTTCTTCCAAACCACTCTCGACAGCAGAGTATTACCTCTAAGATAAAAATCTAATCGTGCCACCATCTCATTTAAAACTTTCCAACTATTAGAAATAAATGAGTTCAGCAAGGTTTCAAGATATAAGATACACAGGCCAAAATCAATTGTATTTCTGTACACTAGCAATGAAGAATCTTAAAATGAAGTTAAGAAAACAAGTCTATTTACAATTGCATGAAAAGGAATAAAATACTTGGAAATAAGTTTAACAAAAGAAACGTATTAAAACACTCTGAAAGCTACAAAATATCGTTGAAAGAGAAAACTCATACTACATTTACAGTCTAATTTGACAAGAGTGCCAAGACACTTCAATGGGGAAAGACTACACTTCATCAAATAGTACTGGGACAACCAGGTATCTACACAGAAACGAAGCTGAACCCCTTCCTCACACCATACCCAAAATTTAACTCAAAATGGATCAAACACCCAAATGTAGTAGCTAAAACTATAAATCTCTTAGAACAACATATAGGATTACATCTTCACAATCTTGAATAGGGCAAAGCCTTTTTAATTACTTATTTATTTTAAATGCTGCTGTTTCCCATGCTAGTATTTTTAAGTTTATTTATTTATTTTGAGAGAGAGTGCACAAGCAGAGGAGGGGCAGAAAGAGAGGGAGAGGGAATCACAAGCAGGATCCGCCCTCTCAGTGTAGAGAGGGGCTCAATCTCACAAACCATGAGATCATGACCTGAGCCGAATCAAGAGTTGGACACTTAACCCACTAAGCCACCCAGGCGCTCCTAGGGCAAAGTCTTTTTAGATATGACATCAAAAGCACAAAGTGACAAAAGAAAAACACAGATAAACTGGACTTCATGAAAATTAAAAACTTCAATGGACATCATCAAGAAGTGAAAAGACAATCCATGGAATGAGAAAAGTTTTTGCAAATCATTTATCTGATAAGGGGCTTATATCTAGAATATATAAAGAACTC
This sequence comes from Herpailurus yagouaroundi, assembly GCF_014898765.1. Classification (NCBI taxonomy): domain Eukaryota; kingdom Metazoa; phylum Chordata; class Mammalia; order Carnivora; family Felidae; genus Herpailurus; species Herpailurus yagouaroundi. Next base: position 33,565,484 of record NW_024412417.1, on the reverse strand, counting down.
CTAGAACTCAACAAAAGTTTTTTTTTTATTAATTTAACCAATTAAAAGATGTGCAGGCTGAATGGACACTTCACCAAAGAAGATATACAAATATCCAATATGCATATGAAAAGATTTTCAGCATCACTATCCATCACAGAAATACAAATCAAAACCACAATGAGATATCACTTCACACCTACTAGAATGGTTATGGGCAAGAAGACAGATAATAACAAATGTTGAGGATGTGGAGAAACTGGAACATTCATACATTGTTAATGGGAATGTAAAATGGGGCAGCCACTTTGGAAAAGTTTGGCAGTTCCTCAAAGAGTTAAACAGTTACCAAACCCAAGAAAAATGAAAATTACGTCCGTACATAGACTCATATACAGACGTTCACAGCAGCGCTGTTCATAATAACCAAAAATGAAAACAAGCCAAATGTCTATCAACTGATGAATAGCTGGTTAAAATGTAGTATATCCACACATGGAGTATCATTTTGCCATGAAAACAAATGAAGGACTCACACATACTGCAATGTGGATGAACCTCAAAGAAGCCACTTACGAAGGATCCACTGATTTCATTTATAGAAAATGTCCAGAATAGGCAAATCCACAGAGACAAAAAGCAGACTGACTAATGGATGCCTGGGGCTGGGAGTCGGGAGAAAATGAGTAGCGACTGCTAATGGATATAGGGTTTCTTTCTGGGGTAATAAAAAGGCTCTTTAGAGTCCGTTTTAACTGACCGTGGTGATGGCTGCATTGATCTATGAATATACTAAAAACAAATGAATTGTAAACTTCAATGGATGAGCCATATGATTTATGAATTACATCTCAGAAAAGCTATTATTAAAAAAAAGTTGCAATGACTTTCCACTGTCTACAGGATTAAAACTAAACTTTAAATAAATACCTTACCTTTCTACCACTCTGACACCTAGCCTACGCTCCAGTCACAGGAAACCACTTGAGTTCACTGAAAGTGCCACCATTTCGCAGCCTTCGTGGCCTTTGCAGATGCTATTCCATCTACTTAGAAGTCCCTCATTTCACTGTCCACCTAATGAACTCCCACTAACCCTTCTTGCCCCAACCCCCGTTTTCTTGCCTGAGACATGTCTTCCCAAATCACCCTTCCTAGTTCACAAGCTCCCCTCCCTGCCACAATGAATCTTGTGGTACCACGAGTGGGCTTTGACTACAGCATTTATCAACAGTGTTCTGAAATTACCAGTTGATACCCCTGACCAGAAAACTGCCTTTTCTAGATTTAGGACTATATTTAACTGTTGTATCCCAAATAATGACTTAAATGCACTCAACATTAAATAATAAAGATATCATAAAACTAATTTTGGTGTTAGTAATGTGTTCATCCACAGGAACCACTTCTCTGTCCCACATATCATTCCCAGCAGCATACATTTAATCACATATTATATTTGGAATATTTGGAATTTACATATCTGGAATATACTTTATAAATCACTCCAATCAAATGGTACCTCGTTTGTTTACTGGGGAAGAAGGAAGAAAGCTTGCTGGCATAGATCTCAAACGAGAATTCTGAATGGCTTCTAGGAACGGTTCTTTGAGGTGATCTGCAATAAATCCCAATGGTTTATAAAATTCAATTTTCAATTATCACATGTTCTTAATCAAGTATAAACAAATACCTTCTATACTTCTGTTATGGTTGCTACATATATCCTGGTGGCAAATCAAGAACTAATTATTTTATTAACACAATTGTTGATTAAGCACCTAGTTATTCATGCTGAGGAATGACTAAGAAATCTGAGAAAATTAATATAAATAGATACACACAGCTGAATGAACAAAAAAGCGAAGAGAGTGAAGCAAATTCAGAGGAGAGGAGATGGAGAAAAACCACCCACCTCTCTTCCAAATGTTCACTGACAGGGATCAGATTTAACACTTAGGTTACCATCACCAACATAACCTGGTAATGACAGACGAAATGTACTACCAATTCACAAACAGCAGGAATATATGTACGGTAGAAAAAGGGTAAGATGCAGAGAGCTCTACTTTTCTGAGCTTCCGTTTCTTCAACTATAAAATGAAATGCTTTGGTTATTAGCCCATCTCTCAGATACTCCCAAGTTTTAAAGTTTTATGCTTCTACTTGTATTGGAAATGAACTGTCTTTTCATACAGTTCTCACTGTAATCTGGGAAGACAGGCACAGAACGCCTACGTTGAAACTATTCCATTCCTATAAGTAGAATTTCAATAACCTAACTAATATTAATATAAATCTACAAATGGTTTCCCACCATGATCTCAGGGAAGTCTGTTCTGAACCTCTGTACTGGAAAAGGCAATCTACAGTGAAAGAAAAAAAAATGCCAAAAATATCACATTATTGGGGCGCCTGGCTGGTTCAGTCGGTAGAGCATGCACCTTTTTTTTTTTTTGCTGTAATTTTATTTTTGTTTAGTAATCTCTATACCCAACATGGGGCCAGAACTCATGACCCTGAGATCAAGAGTCGCACACTGCTCTGACCAAGCCAGGCAGGCCCCCAAAGTGTGCGACTCTTGATCTCAGGGTTGTGAGTTCAAGCCCCACATTGGGTATAGAGATTCCTTAAAAATAAAATCATAAACAAATAAAAAAATAAAATAAAAAATAAAAATATCACATTATTGACTATCTTTTTCCTCAATGTGAATAATTCATTTTTCCTAAAAGCTTCAAAAATGGCTTAAGTGAAAATATATTGAAATGTTGAAAATGTCTTTTTTTTAATTTGGGAGAGAGAGTGAGCACGAGGTGGGGAGAGGGAGAGAGAGAGGCAGAGAGAGAGAGAGAGACAGAGAGAGAGACAGAGAGAGAATCTTAAGCAAATTGCATACTCAGGGTGGAGCCCCATGCAAGGCTCGATCCCACAACCCTGGGATCATGACCTCTGCCAAAATCAAGAGTCAGACGCTCAACCGACTGAGCCAGCCAGGCGTCCTGAAAATGTCATTATTAAAAATCTAAGTCCATCTTAGTCCTCTTCAGATGTTTATATTCTTATTAAACAGAGTGCTTTCACATAGATTAAAAAATAACCAGAGGGCACCTGGCTGGCCCAGTCAGTAGAGCATGTGACTCTTGATCTGGGGGTCATGAGTTTAAACACCACATTGGGCACAGCGCTTATTTAAAAACAAAACATGACAAAAAAAACTTGAAAAAGAAACAGAATTTTTAAACAAAATATACACCTACCACAGATAGTTTCCTATTACTATAATCATATCATCTAATCATATTAAAGGGTTTCTCTTCAATTTTATCAATATTTTAATATTTCAATTAATAATCTTAATTTTTTAGATTTTTTTTAACTGACATCTTCAAGTCTCAAAAAAACATGTCAGAAAGTAATTTTTTAGCAGTGTTTTGCAAAGATGCCTGAACTCTCATGAAGCCTTTCTGTATTCAACTCAAAACTAAAAATGACCTTGAAGATTGCTTACAGCTCTAACATTCTGAAAGGGGGCTATATGAGCCACACACAACTGGCCTCACACTGGCTCTGTCACTTAGTGATCGTTTATCTTTGGAGGACCTTTTGCTGATTCTTAGTTCCCTCATTAATAAAATGGGGATCATGATAATGCCCTACCTCACAGGGTGATTGTGTAGATTAAGTTATGTTTATAAAGCACTTTATAGTAGATATTCAATAAATGGTAGCTACTATGGCTACAAAAACCAAGCACAAAAGTAATTAAGTATAAGAGAGATTTCTAGAATTCGGAGACCTTAGATTGCTATTTGGACCACCTTAAAAAGTACCACATATGCCAATATTAATAATTATCCTGAAAGCAATGATTTAATTATTAATATGAAAAAATATATTGAAAAAAAATTTTTTAATTTGAAGGTTGGTTTTTTCAACGTGCTAAAACAGCTCAACTCCAGTGTATCTGACTGACTAGGTGCATTTTTTTTTTACCTGCCATGTTTATCTTTGGCCTAATTTAGAAACAGCTTTAGTGAGAACCGGAGTGGACAGCCTTTTGTGATATTTTAGACTACAGATTACAATGTGGATGAAATCTCTTTCTTACCGGGTAATTGTGGGTAAATTTTTTCAGCCATGTATTCTCTCAAATTCCTGGGCATTTCCCCCCGAATGTCAACAAGTACTCGAGTTTCATCAGATGAAATCTGATAGATGAGAACTGGACTCGGATTAGCCAAAATAAGTTCAGCATGATTTGCTTTAAACTGTGGTGCATGCTAGGGGGGAAAAAAAGAATTAATAATTTTCAAATTTCAAGTTGTGTTTATTTTTCTATAATTATATTCCTATAGTACCTTCATAATAAAGCCCACAAAATGAGATGAAACAGAAACTTTATTGGAGATCAGGTTTTTCCTAAACTTGGAAAAAAGTCCATCGGCAACAACAGTCAATGGAGCATGGAGTTCCTACAACAAAGATAAACAATACTCAGCTAAATGGTTAGAAATACAAAGTAAAAGGACCACATTTAAAATATTTACATATTTTATTGGACAACATTATGGAGGGTAATGAAGATAATGCTACTAAAGAAGCTGTTATGCAACTTAAGTTAATGCATAAGACATTAATACTTCCTCTCCTGAGGGACTGCCTTCCTTCAAAGTACTACCACCCAAATCATCTGGGAGTTAAGTTACACTTTGATAGACAACAGAGGAATCAACTACAAAGCAAGTGTGGACCACAGAAGACTGAATCTCATCATCACAAAGTCCAAGGACGAGTCCAATGTTTATTCTAGAATTTTCTTTACTTTTCTTTTTTTACTTTAAATTCATGTTAGTTAACATATAGGGTAGTTGGTTTTGGGAGTAGAATTTAGTGATTCATCACTTACATGTAACACCTAGTGTTCATCCTAACAAGTACCCTCTTTGATGCCGATCACACATTTAGTCCATTCCCCTACCCACCTCCCCTATTCTAGAATTTTCTAACTTCATATAATGCTTTCAACCAGTGGCTAGGGCTTAGAAGAATTTTTGTAAATGTGGATATATGTATTTATATTACCTTGCAGTCACCCCCATTAGAGTACAGTTTCTAGGTGGTGGTGACCCATCCACAAAAACCAACAGATTAGCCTTTCACTCTTTCTCTTCTTTCGCTAAACCAAAATGAGCAAATACTGGAAACTATTTTACTCTGCTATCTCCCCAGGCATTCTGGTACTTTTCCCTTTTCAGATCTAAACAATTTGAAACAATTTGTTTACTTTATTCTAATCATTTCTTTTGTATCGAATCCTTTGTGTTTTTTGTTTTTTTTTTTTGCCTTCCAGGCTCCTCTGCTTTTCTGTTTTTCTCACTTCGGTCTTTAATACAGCTAATCCAGTGGTGTGTCTGGAAAGCTGTGTGTATAGCCTTGTGAGGTGCTCTAATGGGCAATGTGTTGCAATTTGAAACCCATCCTGCTGCAGAGGGCTTAGAGAGAACTCAAGCAGTAAATTGGTGGGCCTACTTTTTTAAAGGAATAGGAGAAAAAGAAGGAAGACAAAATCTCTTAGGAAGAGCTAACATTTGGTATCTCTCACCTTGATGTCCCCGGTTTCTTTATCCCTGTACTGTACGCCCATTACAGCATCATCTTCTTCTAATAACTGTAGCACGATGCCTTCGATGAACTTTGTACTAAAGGATAAATACACAGACATAAATCACAACAGAGTAGCTCAAACCACTTACATAAGAAAAGATAAATTCCTTATCTCCAGTTTACCCACGTAAACTGGACACACGTGTGCACACATGTACACAGAAAAGGTCTGGAATGATAAGCAAAAACATCATTAATGGGTTTCAGAATTAAGTGTGGTTTTTATTTTCTAATTTCTTAAAATTGAATACATAGGTACTAATCTAATGATCTTTAAAAGTAGTTTTAAAAGTAACATTAGATTTTTACCTCAATTCATTAAAAAAAGTACATGCAGAAAAACTTTACACACCCACACAAATTCATACACAGATGGGAAAACAGAATTGGGACTTTATCCACCGAATTATTCACAGTAGTTACTTCTAGTCAGAAGAGTCATGGATAATTTTTACAAACCTTTGTACATTTCTGTGGATTTTTCCATTTTTCTACAATGAACATATTCTACTTCCACAGACATCAAATTCTTTCAGTCCTAAGGGTAAGTCCACTTACTTCTTCACTAGCTTACTCAACACTTAAGCTTTTGCCAATGATATGAGGGTTCTCAAGCTTGAAACTTCCTCAATTACAGTGCCTACACGCTAGGGGCAAATAGAAGTTAATAATTAAGAGAAGAAGCCAGTCCTACCAGACTAGGTCCTTCCTTTGTAAGAATGGAAAAGGGATTTTCCCTTGAAGTCCTCTGTTCTGACTTTTAACAGAAAATACCATAAGCACAAACCCCAACTCCCAAATAGGCAGACAGGGACTTAAACCTTAATTACAAGGGTATCCTTTAGGGGCCCCTGGGTGGCTCGATTAAGTGTCGGACTTCTGATCTCACGGTTTGTGAGTTCAAGTCCTGCGTCTGGCTCTCTAGAGGCTGACACCTCAGAGCCTGGAGCCTGCTTCAGATTCTATGTTGCCCTCTCTCTCTGCCGCTTCCCCTGCTCACACTCTGTCTCTCTCACCCTCTCAAAAATAAATAAATATTAAAAAGAATTTTTAAAAAGTTTATCCTCTAAATCCAACAACATAGAAACACTATTTAGTCAAAGGAAAAATCTCAATAGTTCTGTGTCATTCACATGGAAATTCTTCACATGATATTCTTGACAAAGGCATTGAAGATCTAACATTCTTCTAACTTGCAGTCTACTTTAGTAATACCTATGTTTCAGCCCATACCCAAACACTTATGACAATTTATGAAATGGTATTTGTGCAAAGGCCAAGTTTAAATGTGTTTCTTTAACATCATACGTTTGAGTCGTCTTACTTGGGCTCTGCCATCGCTGCTTTCCGGAGACCCATTATGAATCTTCCATGATGGAAAGCTCTTCCACTCTGCACCTGACTGTTTTCTGACAGAGGGTAAGGAATGTGAACCTCTGATTTGCTTTCCTGATCATGAATTACGTAGCCATGTACGACCTGAGCATCAATACCTTCCACTGCATCTGCAAAACAATTCAGTTCAAAAAAAATCAGTTTTGTTAACATGCCCAGAGTTATATGAGGCACCAAAAGACATGGAGGCATTGAAAATGAGTCTCTTTCTTCATAAAGCGATTGAAACCATCCGGACAAATGGACATTAATATAAGTAACTATTTCAAAAGTCTTAATGCATCTGAAAGACAACCCTCTGAGCAAATCTGTAATATCACAAAAGATTAATATTTATATAGAAAATCTATTGATTAACTTCTATAGGAAAAATATTAAGATCCTAGTGTCAATGGGTGAAAAGTTTAAGGATGATTCACATTAAGCAATATGGAAACATTGAACAGAGCAGGAAAATGTTCAAAACCTGATTAAGAAAAAACAAACCGATGAAATAAACTGAAACATTAAGATACCAAATCTATGAAAACTGCTGGTGAGATGATAAAACTGATACATTTATATATTACTGGTCATACTGTAAATTAATAACATTTTAGAAAGTAATGGTGGCAATAATTATCAAGAACCACAAAGAAGTTAGCATCCTTTGATTTAATCATCTTAGTCTTGGAAGTTCATCTATGTTCATCCTAAAAATATAATTTTTAATTTTTAAGAATTTTATTTTTTTTTTAATTTTTTTTTCAACGTTTATTTATTTTTGGGACAGAGAGAGACAGAGCATGAACGGGGGAGGAGCAGAGAGAGAGGGAGACACAGAATCGGAAACAGGCTCCAGGCTCTGAGCCCTCAGCCCAGAGCCCGACGAGGGGCTCGAACTCCCGGACCGCGAGATCGTGACCTGGCTGAAGTCGGACGCTTAACCGACTGCGCCTCCCAGGCGCCCCAGTTTTTAAGAATTTTAAAAAAATATTTTAATGTTTGTTCATTTTCGAGAGCAAGAGACAGAGTGTGAGCGGTGGGAGGAGCAGAGAGAGAGGGAGACACAGAATTGGAAGCAGGCTCCAGGCTCTGAGCTGTCAGCACAGAGCCCCATGCAAGTCTTGAACTCAGGAACCATGAGATCATGACCTGAGCTGAAGTCAGACACTTAACTGACTGAGCCACCCAGGTGCCCCAAGTTTTAAGAATTTTTAAAGTTATATATAAGAATAAGTTTACTATAGTGTTATCACTAATAAAGAAGAAATGAAAACAAACCAAATATTAATCTTAGAAAGGTAGAGTACATTATGAAGTATCAACTGAGAAAATACTATGCATAGGCCTAAAATCATAATGATAAAGAAGGTTAATATATTAAGATGAAATGCATTAGAATAATTTCTAATTATTCTCATGATGAAAGAAAATCTTCACAAAGAATTCTATCACACATCTAAGCTAAAATCAAAATAAATTAGCTTTCTGATATGCTTTTTAATTGCCCTTAAGGTCAAGTCAGGGACAAACTGGCTGAATTTTGTTAGACTTCTGACCTAGAATCAAAATTACTTAGTTTTTTAGTATCTTTTTTTTTTTTTTCCAACGTTTTTTATTTATTTTTGGGACAGAGAGAGACACAGCATGAACGGGGGAGGGGCAGAGAGAGACGGAGACACAGAATCGGAAACAGGCTCCAGGCTCCGAGCCATCAGCCCAGAGCCCGACGCAGGGCTCGAATTCACGGACCGCGAGATCGTGACCTGGCTGAAGTCGGACGCTTAACCGGCTGCGCCACCCAGGCGCCCCTAGTTTTTTAGTATCGTACTTAAGTTATTACAGTTAAAATTCAGTCAGAGAAAAGTGCACAGACATCCTAAGAGCTGCCAAGTAGCAGTGTATTCAGTTTGGGTCTCAGCAAATTGCCAATCTTTTCCGACCTAAATATCTGAAGCCCATTTAATATTTCTATAATGCTTTGTCCAGCCACTGAGACAGTTTGTTTTTCTTAACCCATAACTCTATTATGGAAGTACTTGAAATGTTTACACTGGCCACTTTAGAACATACCAGAAAATGTTAAAAGCATAATAGCACAGTAAAATTTTTCCTTGAGTAAACTATCTTAAGACAAGTATATAAATAAGGTCTTATTTAAGATTTTTTAAATCTGTCTCTGTCTCAACTTTATTGATAAAATCAAATATGACAGACTTTGCACACTTTTACTTTCTTAAGTAGGCAAAAAGACTACCCTACACTTCAATGACATTCGTGCTTCATGAACACTAGACATCAATAACTTTGAAGCCAGTGACATAACAGAGCTATCACTATCTATTAATCATAAGGCTCCACACTTACAATATTAGACTACTGGTCAGTATATCACATAAATTGACATGGAAAACACTCCTCCACATTAAAAAATACAGAACTGCTTGCTATAAAAAGGCAAATTAAAAAATAAAACCAACAATGAAAAAAACAAAACACGAAAACCTGCCTATGCTAAAAATGAAAAGCAACTTCAAAGTCAAACCAGTGAACAAGTTTTAAAGGCAACAGCATAAGGGCATCAGAACCACAAGTGTAAGAGTGGACTTTTAAGGGCCACTCCTGAATAGGAGATAGGAGCCCCCATGACCAGGGACAATCAAACTTAGCACCATACATAAATGTCTTGTCAATAACACAGAAACCACAAAAAATTCAATACCAAGAGACATGGCATATGGAAGTAAGCCATTCACCATAGGCTAGGGGTGGAGTCATCCATAAAAAATCCAAACATACCTTTATGCCATGACCTCATATAACTTCTGAACCTCAAACCAAGTATACAGTATATAATAAATTAGGTATCATTTTTGAAAGCCCAAATATAAACCAGAATCAAGGAATAAATATAACAAAAAACATACAAGATTTATGAATCTTTATTTAAATGCATTAAAGACCTAACTGAATGGAGTATACCACATTCGTGGACAGGAAGTCTAAGCAAATTATTCCAAAACTGAGCTACAGATTCAGTGCTATTTCAGTCATAATCTTGACAGAGATATTTTGAAAATTTATTTCTAAATTACATAGAGAAAAGCAAAAGGGCCAAGAAAAGCCAAAATAATCCTAAAGAAAATAAGAGGTTCCCCACCAGATATTAAGAGTTATTAGAAAGATACAGCATTTATATTAATTTTAGGAGTTCTTGGGGCAGGCATTTGAGTGGCTCAGTCGGTTAAGTGTCCGACTCTTGATTTCGGCTCAGGTCGTGATCTCACAGTTTGTGAGTTTGAGCCCCATGTGGGCCTCCACATTGATAGTGCAGAGCCTGCTTGGGATTCTCTCTTTCCCTCCCTCTCTGCCCTTCTTCTGCTCACGCTCTCTCAAAATAAAACTTTTTTAAAACAAAAAGAGTTCTAGATATTAAACTTAACCCATAGGGCAATCACTTATTAAAAACTCATACTCAGGGGACACCTGGGTGGCTCAGTTGGTTAAGCATCCGACTTCGGTTTAGGTCATGCATGATCTCACAGTGCATGGGTTCCAGTCGGGGAACTGGGCTCTGTACTGACAGCTCAGAGCCTGAAGCCTGCTTTGGATTCTGTGTCTCTGCTTGTGCTTTCTCTCTCAAAAATCAACATTAAAAAAAACATAACTCAGGATGGATCAGTCCATATTATGTTAAAAATCCACACTCTAAAAAAGTAACTATTCCAAGTGTTTCTATCATCCACATCTCATCACAACTCAGGGGAAATTCATAGCGTAATGAATGTTAATAAAAATTCATATTTGTAATATTAAAGGTATTCATGGTATGTGGACTCGATAAAATACTTTAGAGGCTCTCCTTACTCTTGCATTGAACTACATATCAAAATCTACTACGTGGCAATGAGAAAGAACGAAATATGGCCCTTTGTAGCAACGTGGATGGAACTGGAGAGTGTGATGCTAAGTGAAATAAGCCACACAGAGAAAGACAGATACCATATGGTTTCACTCTTATGTGGATCCTGAGAAACTTAACAGAAACCCATGGGGGAGGGGAAGGGAAAAAAAAAAAAAAAAAAGAGGTTAGAGTGGGAGAGAGCCAAAGCATGAGACTCTTAAAAACTGAGAACAAACTGAGGGTTGATGGGGGGTGGGAGGGAGGGGAGGGTGGGTGATGGGTATTGAGGAGGGCACCTGTTGGGATGAACACTGGGTGTTGTATTGAAACCAATTTGACCATAAATTTCATATATTGAAAAAAAAAATCCACTGAGGCTTGTTACCACAGCCTTGGAAGTATCTCCTGAAGCTAGATCTCTAAATGATTCTATGTACAGTCATCAGTTTTGAGAGCATGTACGGTGCCTAATGTTCAACTATAAAAGTAACAAAATCCTGTCTCACGATATTGTTACATCTGCTTCAGGTGAGCCTCTCTGGTAAGATGGTGGTTAGGGAACCCAAAAGCACAGAGATAGAACTTTCCTTCTTCATAAAGCACTCTCTCCACTTGGGTCCTGGGCCCTGCAGGCTTTTGCTTTTCCTCCTTACTAACTGCTCTTCCTCAGTCCCCCTTTATCACTTCCACTTGCCTCACTGATCGCCATACATCAGAGTTCCCCAGGGTTCGGTCCTGGACCTCTTCCTGGTAATGTCTTCTAGTCTTGTTTAAGTACCGACCCTTCTCTTTCTCTCATACCTAATATGTGACTTACCAGCAAGTCCTACTGACTCTTCCTTCAAAAGGCATTTCCAGAGTGTGACCACTTCCCATCCACTCTACTGCTGTGATCCTAGGATGTTCCAAGCCATCAACTCTCACCGATTCTGCAATAGTCTCCTAACAGATCCCCCTGCTTCTGACTTTGCCACTCTTTTCCTACAGAATAACATGAATACTTCTAAATAATATTTTTAAACACACTTCTAAAACATGAGATTGAATAACTCCTTAAACTTCTCCAATGGCTTCCCTTTGGAATATGAGCCAAATCCACATAGTGGGCTATAAAATCCTATGGTCTCAGCCCCCACGATCTACCCACTCTTTACCTCTCCCCTTCCCTCACACCACTCCATTCAACATTATTTTCCCTTCTCACTCTTCAAACAGTTTGTGTCTGTTTTGGTCACCACTGTAGCCTCAGCATCGAGAACAGCAGCTACAATATGGTGCATGCTAAATGAATATTTATTAAATGAATGAATGGACATCACTCCTTTAGTCATTTCTCTCTCTTGCGTCATCAGTTTATTCCTCTCTACTTGATCATCTCCGTCACCAAACATGCTCTAGTATCAAAATACACCTTCTTTATCTTCACATCTACATCTCATTACTGCCCTACTTCTGTTTTCTGTTACAGAAAAACTCAAGAGTGCTTTCCTAGTCTAAATTTTTTAAACTCCCACCCACTTCAGTCTAAGCTTTGTCTCCACAACTCTGCTGAAACCTCTTGTCAACATCACAAGCAACCTTCAAAACTGCAAAATCCCATGGTCGTTTTTCTGTCCTCATCTTACTGACCCTTCGTTAGCAAACCGTGACATAGTGCCCTTCCCCTTCGTGACACATACCCATCCCCTCCTACCCAAAACCTTCTCCTCTCTTGAATGAAGTGGCACCAAACGCTCTGGCTTTCTCTGCCATTCTACCAGCTCCTTCTCAGACTCCTTTTCAGGCTTCTCTCTTCTACCAGATCTTCAAATACCAGTTTCCCAGGACTTAGTTTATTCTGTCTTCTCTTTTCTCCCTACATGCCCTCAATCATTGTTGTGGCTTTTCAGTACTACAGATAGGCTGACACCTCTGAAATTTCTAACTCCAGCCAGCCCAAACCACTCCTCTGCACCCGAGATTTACATATTCTGCTTAACTTCTCCTCTTGGATAGCTCAACATGTCCCATAAATTCCTCCCCAATGCCTGTTCCTATCAGCAAATGATACCAGCTACCAGCTGTTTAAACCAAAACCCAGGAATCCTTTTTAATATTTCCTTCTTCCCCATATCTCACACCAATCCCTTAGTAAGTCACGCCATTTTTAACATCAGTTGGGCCACTTCTCGTTATATCCTCTGCTACCATGCTAGCCCAAACCACCATCATCTATCATTTGGACTTAGCAATGAGTTCGCACTGGACTCTGCATTGACTGGCGCTACCCCACTGCCACCATCTTACGGTGTATGGACCACACCATCTCCACATATTCTTTTAAAACAGCATTCTCCCAACTTCAGGGTGTGACTCAATGATAAATTTTGAAATGAATTTCAAGTTGTGAATTATATACTTGGGTAGAATCATGACAAGTATTTAAAAAGAAAAATGAAACAAATTTCAGCCAGATTTATATATGTACGTATGTGGCGGGTCAGGATAGAAAATGTGTTTGTAATTGTGAGTAGCTGTCTAAGGTCTGAAGCCACTTTAGACGTACAGCATGAACAAGATCACACCACACTCCTGCTCCACTGACTGCAAAGCCCTCCATGATGTGGCTGCTGCCTGTCTTTCCAACCTTGATCTCAAGTCATTCTCCTTTCCCCATCACCCAACACTTTCTAGCGACACGGCCCTCCTTTTCAGCTCCTTGAATGAAACAGCAAACATTTACATAATGCTTACTACGTATCAGGCACTGTTCTGAGTGCTTTGTGTATAGGAATTCATTTCAACCTCATAGTAACCTATGAGGCAAGGACTCACATACAATGTCCATTTTACGGATTAAGAAACGGGTACACAGAGCAGGAGCCTGAAGCCTGCTTCGGATTCTGTGTCTCCCTCTCCCTATGCCCTGCTCGCTCTCTGTCTCTCTCTCAAAAATAAATAAACATTAAAAAATTTAAAAAAAAAAGAAACTGGTGCTGTGGAGGTTAAATAACTTAGCCAAGGTCATACAGCTCTTTCAGTGCCTGAGCTGGTATTCAAAGTCAGGCCATCTAGTTCCAGAATCAATTCACATAATTATTACACTATCCTCCCTACCACATGAGCCAAGCAAGCTCTTTCTTAACTCAGAGCCCGACATATTTTGTACTCTGATCCTTAAGAGTAGCCAGTGAATCTGTCTTATTCACCGGTATATCCTCGGCACCAAGTACAGCACCTCACACAAAGTAGACACTGAGTAAGTATTTCCTAAATGAACAGCTAGTGTTTAAAAATCATTTAGGGGTGACCAGGGGGCTCAGTCAGTTTAACGTCCAATTTTGGCTCAGGTCATAATCTCATGGCTCATGGGTTCAAGCCCCACATCGGGCTCTGTGCTGACAGCTTGGAGCCTGCTTCGGATTCTCTGTCTCCCTCTCTCTCTGCCCCTCCCCTGCTCACACACTCTCTCAAAAATAAACATTAAAAAAAAACTTTCTAAAATTATTGCTTTAATAGATGATACTTAAATAAAAGATTCCATAACAAGCACATAATATGTACTCCACCAGTGACAGCTCCCTTCACTCTTCACTAGATTTCATGCCCTCATGCTAGTTTTCCAATCTTTAATTTTGACCATTTCTATTTTTTAGCCACTTCACTGTATCTCACTAAGTCTCCTTTATATCTCCCCATCCACTAAACTCTTATCTTCTCCTTTGCTCTCATTTTCATGCAAATTGGTTGGTAAAGAGTATAGTGACTTTTAGAAATGTAAATAAATTGAAATATCTTTTTACCAGTTATAGGACAATCTAAAGTGAAGAGGGTTCGCTTATACCACATTAACTCCTAAAAATTAACATGGACCTACCTTCAAGACCAAGGTCTTTAAGGACACGATAACCACCTGGCTGCAGAAATTCTCCAACTATCCTGTCAGGCTCTTTTAAATCTCTCTCGATTACTGTCACCTTTCTTCCATCTCTGGAAAGCATGGCTGCCAAAGCAGAGCCAACCACACCGGATCCCACAATGATAACTTCTGGATCATTCTGAGAAGATATTGATGAAGAGGCAGCTGCTCCTATTAAGGTGGTTTCTGAAATACTGGTTCCTTTTTTGGGCTGTGTTAAAAAAAAAAAAAAAGTTAATTACGTATCTACATTTGCTATCCGTAAATCATGCTGCTACTACATAGGCACTCAGGCCTTTTCTATCTTGGGCAAAACCTTCATATCAAATATTATCAACCAAATGCAGTGCTATGTTTTTAAATCCAGATCATACATAAAAACCAGTGATACTGGGGTGCCTGGGTGGCTCAGTCAGTTGGGCATCAGACTTCAGCTCAGGTCACGATCTCACGGTTCGTGAGTTCGAGCCCCGTGTCAGGCTCTGTGCTGACCAGCTCGGAGCCTGGAGCCTGCTTTGGATTCTGTATCTCCCTCTCTCTCTGCCCCTCCCCTGCTCACGCTCTCTCTCTCAAAAATAAATAAACACTAAAAAAAAACCCGGGGCGCCTGGGTGGCTCAATCAGTTAAGCATCCTACTTCGGCTCAGGTCACGATCTCGCGGTCTGTGAGTTCGAGCCCCGCGTCGGGCTCTGTGCTGACAGCTCAGAGCCTGGAGCCTGTTTCAGATTCTGTGTCTCCCTTTCTCTGACCCTCCCCCGTTCATGCTCTGTCTCTCTCTGTCTCAAAAATAAATAAACATTAAAAAAAAATTTTTTTTAAACCCAATGATATCAAAGTATTAAATAAAAATGTATAATAATACCCCAATAAAGTGAAATACATACTACATTTTCCATATATATTTAGAAAATGCTGTTATACAGATATATTTAGAAATCCAGACCAGGCCAAATATACACAATGTTTGCAAGGGGCTCCAAAGACTTATTATAGGGAAAAGTCTATCATTAATTACTCAGTTCTTCAAGTACATACTAAACATCTACCAAATGCAAATCACATAAGACTTCTATTTTGACTTCATGTTGCAAACTATACAGCTATTCATTTTTATTTCCACTATTCATTTTTATTTTGTCCTTTTGGATTTTCATCTGAAAAATCTATCTTAACCTAAAATTACTTTTATATAACAAAAAGACTATCACATCCTAGCTATTAATCTATTAATTGAGAATTATTTAACTCAAGAAAATTCTGAAAGTTCAAAATAACCCATCCTATCCCATGGGGTGCAACCCCGTCACACTTAAGCCATTAACACATAAGGACATATTTCATTTGCCCCATCTTGACAGTCTAAGAAAGCCTAATCAAACAGGTGGTCCATTTAGGAATAAATATCAAACCTATCACTAATTGGGCTGACAATAAAACTTTATTCATAGGATGAAAAAGTCCAGTTTTGAGATTTATGCCCACTGAGAATAACAGTGCCTCTTGGGTTTTCTAAAATGAATAATTCAGGGTCGAAATAAGTATTTTTTCCCGGTATGTGGGTTGACAAATGTGTTTCAGATACAGAATTGCAAGGAACCATCTTTCTTGATTTCTCTGACCTTAATGATTAAGATAAGCCCAAATGCCATTTTGAAGGGATTTTAATAAAAGACCTCGGGCAAAAAGGAAGGAGACAAAACCTAAAACCTTAGAATTTTGATTCTCTGTGATTTTAATATTCATCCAGTCTTCCTTTAACTCTGCATGGACTGGGGCGGGTCCATTCCACTTTTTATCGTCTCTCTTACAGAAATTACCTTTTTGCCCTTTACCAGGAGGAAAAGACAACAGCCTTCTCTTCCCAGTATTTCTTAGTGAGCAGAATGACTATTTTTCTTAAATTATAGTTCTGAGAGCAAGATAAACCCTTTTTGTCATCTTAGCCATTTCTTATCGGTTTTTCTTCCTAACTTTTCCCTGTTAAACCATAGACACACACACAGACACACACACACACACACAATCCTGGAAGGGGAACCTGAGTTGGTTAAGTCATTCAAAGAAGGGTCAACAGACGAAGTACTGATGGGAACTTTGTACTCCCTGCACCAACTCCCTGGTGTTTAAGAAGCAGCAGAAAGCCTGAGGCATTCACATACAGACCCAGTTATTGATGGCTGGTAATCAAATTTTCTCTTCGCCAAAATGTCTCAACACCACATGACGTAATGGCATTCCAGCCACCTACACGAGCAGTGCGTGACCCTGGCAGAAGTTACTCAGACACCACTGAAGATTTCAAACTGAGATTAAAGACTGCCTCTCCCTCCTCTCCCATTGCTGGCACCCACACCCACCACATCACTGCACACAGCACTAGTCAAAAGGTTCCTAACAGATGAGCGCTTTTACAGCAATCTTAATAGCTACCATTTATTCATTATGAGCCACAGTCATTTAACTCCCTAACTGGCAGCAAGACCAGCGCCACCCCCATCTAATAGAAGAGGTAACTCGTTCTTACAGAAATTAAGCAATTTGCCAAAGGTCCCAGAGACGGAAGTGGTGGAACCAAAATTCTAAACAAAGTCCTCCCTTCTGTAAGCCTTGTACTGTGGATCCAGTAAAATAATGTCAATCCGGAGCCTCAAAGAGTAAACCACTTTTTGAGGCCACTTGCCCTAACTCCAAGTCACCATCATGCCTCACTTGGCTTACGACTGCCATCTTTCACCTGAGAGCCTGCTTCCGTTCTCGTGCCCTGCAAGCCACTCTCCACACACCAACTGGAATGTTCTTTCTAAAAAGTAAAAATCAGTATTGTTACGCCCGTGCTTAAAACCCTCCAGCGAGGGGCACCTGGGTGACTCAGTTAAGCATCCAACTTCAGCTCAGGTCATGATCTCACAGTTTCGTGAGTTCGAGCCCCGCATCGGGCTCTGTGCTGACAGCTGGGAGCCTGGAGCCTGCTTTGGATTCTGTGTGTGTCTCTCTGCCCCTCTTTCTCAGTCTCTCTCTGCCCCTCCCCTGCTTGTGCTCTCTCTCAAAAATAAATAAGTGTTAAAAAAAATTAAAAAGTCCCCCAGTACTCTTGGGAAAAAATCCAAACACCCATGGCCAACAGGCTCTAAACGTTCCGGCGTCAATGACCACTGCTCCCTCATCTACCACTGTCTTTGCGGGAGGCATAACCTCAAACATGACTGACGACTAGCTTCTGAATTAGGAACATGGCTGAACTGAGGACCTTACTCAATTACTCACATGACTTAGGACACCACTCCACTGATTTACTCAAGGCTCCACCGACATGAGGAGAGGAAGGTGTTTTGCCCAAGACTTCGAAATGCTGAACTAATTTTTATTCCACTAACTTTTCGAATTGTTCTGTTACTTTCCCCACCCAGCTGTCATTTAGAAGCAGTGGACTTAACCTGCAGCAGGTTTCTTTCTTCTCAGGTACAAACACAATCCTTACCTAAGGTTTTAAATAAAATATCTTTTTTTCCCCCAATCACAGAAAGTGATTCTGTCCTCCTTCAAAATGAGATTCTAATATTTCACATCCCCTTTCACAAGCACCTCTATATTCATTATCAAATCAGTGTCGTTACAGCATCAGCTCTACCGACACTAAATGAAACAAATCTTTTCCATCACCCCTAAGAGTGTCAAGGATGTAGCCGAAGAACAGTCAAGGGCTTAAAAACAAAACCAAAAAAAAACCAAACCAAAACAAAACAAAACAAAAACCCACGAAAATTAAATGAGAATTCATACCAGAATATCTAAACTGCTGCCTCTGTCTTTTAGAAAAGATGAAATTTACATCTGAGCGACCCCCAATCCTAATTTGTTAAAAAAGAGACTCCTTCATTTGCCCACTTAAAATTCAACCTACCCTCCTAGACCCAAGCTGTTCTTTATTTTCTGATCCCGGGGGCGACTTGGCCCAGAAGAAGCCAATGAAAGGCAGGGCCGACAGAATATCCGAGAAGACCGCGAACTGGGAGCCGCTCTGCTGGCGCCCGAGCAGGGCCCCGCTCCGGTAGCGACAGCGGTAGGACAGCACCAGGCCCAGGGACAGGAACACCAGCACGCACAGCAAGAGCTCCTTGTTGGCAAAAGAGACGAAGTCTCCGCATTTCTTGTAAAAATACGTGAAAGTGGCAATGCCCAAGAAAGTCCACATGGTTCAAAGGCTCCTTCGGTGACCCCGGGTCAGCGTTGAGATCCTCTTTTTCCTTGCGGGGTTTTGGTGATGTGAGGTTCTCCCCAAAACGTGTCACCAGACGGAGCGCGAGGAAGCGGCCGAGCTCCCGCCAACACCGTCACAGGATTACAATTCAAGCCAGACGAGTTTACAAAATCCTACCACGGTGGAATAAGACAGTTCGCGAAGAGGGGAAAGTTGGCCAGACTTAGAAAGCAGTATTAAAACATCGCCCGCTGCAACCGCTTCCGAGCAGACTCTAATCTTTCCGGCAACCCATTCATTTCCTTCCCCAGGATGGGCTTCTCCTGGGTTGCTGCAGGTGATGTCCGTCAAAGGTGACGCGGGCCCGCTCACCTGCAGCAGGTGCCCTTCCAGGAGGCGTGGGGAGACGAAAGAAAAGTCCCGGCGCGGCGGCAGGGGTGGCCTGGCCAGGGGCGGGAGCGCCCACGCTCGGGCGGCGCCGGGGCTGCCTCTTCCCACGGAGGACGGCCTTGGACTCGAGACTGCGGCCCCAGCCCAGGCAAGCGCGGCCGCTCTGCAGACGCTCCGGGTCACCTGCCCCACGAACCCTCCGGGCAGTGACTCCGTTTCCCCGCGGGTGAGCGGCGGTCTCCAAGGAGCTTCCTCAGACGGCGGCGGCTCCCGACGGCCTCCTCGTCAGCATCCCCCGCCGGCGGCCGCTGCCCTCCCCAACTCGGCGCTTCGGCAGTAACCAGAGTAACCGCCGCCCGCCCTTCGCTAGCCGCCGGCCCGGCGTGCCCGGGGCGGCCGAGGGGCTCCGCCCAGGCGAGGACCAGGAGGCGGGGCGCAAGACCAGAGCCCGCCCCGCCCTGCGCGCCCAATGCGTCCGCCCCGCCCTCCGCCGCCGTTGGCCAATGAGGGGGCGCACCGCGCGGTAGGCCGAGATGGCGCTATGCGGCGTTTGGCCAATCGCGGGCGGCGCGGCCGGCGCGGCGTCGCCGGGTGAGGCGCTAGGGCGATGTTGCGTGGTGTGAGGCGGGGGCGTGAGCTGGGGGCCTGCCGCCCGGTGGGCGGAGGGTGAGGCACCCGCTGGCTCCACAGGGGCGGAGGGGCGGAGGCGGTCGAGCCCTGGGTTCCGCGGTCAGCTTGCCCGCCGCCCCGCCCCGGCAGCTGGGGTCCTACCGGAGAAGAGGTGGAGTTTGTTCCGGGGAAGCCGCTGCCTGGAGTTCCGCCATTCGTCCCCCGATCGTGTATTGAGCGCTTACTATGTGTCAGGCCCGGGGGTCCTTTCTCTCCCACGCCTAGTGTGTGTAGAGGGCGGTGGAAACCGGTGCGTGGAGAACGTGATGTTCAAGCCGAACTTCTGGAAGAACGAGTTAGGCAGATGTTTGCCCGAAGAAGGAAGAAGAGGATGTGCCAGGTGTTTCTTCCTTCACCCCACATTGTCAGGCACTGCGTAGTAGTCACTGTGCTCAGCCGAAAGATGCTCTGGTGTTCGTAGCCCCTGTTCTCTGGAGATCAGAAACGCGGGGGGGGGCGGCCCTCGGGCAAAGAAAGTACAGGTGTGTCGTAAGTGCTCCGAGAGTGGGGGTGCAACAAGAAACCGCAGAACCCGAGGCAGTCCTTCCCTTCGCCTCCGCCTGGGCCTGGAGGGGACTAGGCAAGGCCTCCGGAGTTACATGAATTAATGTCCAGGACAAGCCTTCCAGGGGAAACAAAAACGTGTGCAAGAGTTGCAGTGTGAGAGATGGCCTTTGTTCTGAAACGTTGGACCTCCCTGGAATTCATTCAGGGCTGAGACCATTGCATTGGCTCGCCCTGTACCTTAAACCCCACAGTTAATGTACAAAGTCTTTCTGTTTCTGCCCCTTGGAGCACGGCTGTATTGTCATCTGTCGCCTAAATTGGTTATATTTTTATTGACCCAATCTCTGACGCCGTGGTTGAGCCTTACCCACTAGTCCCTATAAGGGAAGGACCTCCCTCTGATAAATCAGAATCAGCGACACCTAGCACAACGTTTTAAGCTCCATTTTTATCTTCCATAAAAATGTAGTTAGTGAATGAATGGGTGATGAACGATAATGGCACAGCAGGAAGACCAAGTGACCGGAGACCAAGTGACCAAGTGGAGACCTAGGTTCTCGCTGTCACTAACCACCTTTGTGACCTTGGACAAGACAAAAGTCAGTCAACCTCTAGAGAGAGTCAACCTCTAGAGATTTCATATCTTCATGAAATCTAATCTTTGCAATCCTGTAACACTTTGCTGAGTTTAAGAAAGTATGGCAACTGTCCCCATTTTCCACCCCAAATATATGTTTTATGTGCTAATAAAAGTAATTATGTGTCAAAATACTTTCATTATTTAACCCTCAAATAACAAAAATGAAACTTAAAGAGGTTAAGTGGCCTGGTCAGATCACAGCAGATAACTGATGAAACCAAGAGTTAAACTCCTGGCCTCCAAATCTTGTGTTCCTCAATAATCACTCTTAATTATCAGTTACTGCTTTAACAATCCTCCATTATAAAACCAAGACTTTAATTCTTTCCCTGACAACAACCCTCATGGTATCAACAAATTTGGCTGTTTGAAATATACAAAGACTCAAGAAAATCAATTTAACGTGTGGGAAATCGTTTTCCTAAAGACAATTCTTCAATAAACTGCTTGTGGTTCCTATATTGCTAACATGATAGAATGCTCTAGCAGCTCTTACAAATGAGAATTCAGTATCATCAGGATGTTACTTGATTACCCTCTACTTGAAATTAGCATAAGTGGATTTTTTTTCTTACCAAGTAGCCAACCATCATTTAACTATGTTTGAATCTTGGCATGGCTCTGCTTATTCAAAAACAAAAAACTGGGGCACCTAGGTGCCTCAGTCGAGCGCCCAACTCAATTTCGGCCCAGGTCATGATCCCAAGGTCTTGAGATTGAGCCATGTCTCCAAGCTAAGCCTGGAGCCTGCTTAAGATACTCTCTTTTGGGACACCTAGGTGGCTCAGTTAGGCATCAGACTTCGGCTCAGGTCATGATCTCATGGTTCCTGGGCTGGAACCCCACATCAGCCTCTGCACTGGTGGCATGGAACCTGCTTGGGATTCCCTCTCTCCTTCTCTCTCTGCTCCTCCCCCCTGCCAAATAAATAAACTTAAAAAAAAAAAAAAAGATTCTCCCTCTGTCCCCTCCCCCACTTGCGTGTGCTCAAAAAATAATTATTTTTTTTAAAAATCTGTCACACAGGCCTGAAGCTAAGGCAATGAAATAAGACACAAAATCAGCCACTTACTAGGAGAAACTAATAAACTGTAGAATAAACTCCATGAAAAATACTCTGTAATCAGGAAGAGGCGGTGTTACTACACCTTGGGGACCAGGGTAACCCCAGAGAAACTGAAAGCATGGTGGACCTGTCTGGTGCTGAAGCCATGGAGGAGGCTTAGCTGTGGCCAGAGAGGCTGTAGGAGGCTGAGAGGAAATGGGAGAAATACCTTGTTTCCCCTCGCTTGGCCCAGTCACCCACCAGTGGTCTCTCACCTGTTGGGTTTAGCTGGCCACCAGTTGAAAAGAAAGTTTGGGAAACGCAGCCCACAGGGACTGGCCTACCTATGATGCACAGCAAAGCATGAGGTATTTCAGGAGTAGATTTGAGCACAGGTAGGCCTAGGATTGGCTCACTTTCTAATATGTATGCCTCCTGATTCTTTTTCTCATTGTCTTGACTTTAGTGGGACTATTTCTATTGTTTCAGTCTTCAATAGGATGTTTGCAATTGCTTATAACTTCTCCATTAAAGTTTTAACAATCAAATCTTTTTAGCATATACTGATATGTATATATTACTCTGTTCATGTAGTGAATTTAGTGTAGTGAAATCTTACATTAACAAAGTTGATGATGGTGAATTAGCCTTCCATTCTTCAGAAAAACTTCATCAGAGTGTATCATTCTTTTTAATAAAGTGCCATGTTAGATTTGTGTAAAAAAAATACTTTGTAGTCATGACAAGAGCTGATACTTATAGTATAGTCAGCGTTCTAAATGCTTTTTTCATATATTAGCTCATTTTGTCCTCACGACCATACTATGAGGAAGGTACTGTTTTTAGCCCCATGCTACAGATAAGGAACGAGGTACAGAAAAGTGGTCACACAGCTAGTAAGTAGCAGAGCCTGAATCCAAGCCCAGAAAATCTGGTTCAGGAATCCGGGATTGTTTGACTAGAATGCATTTTTTTCTCGCCCTACAAAGATCTAGTTATTAAAACAAAGAGCACATTTGTTCTTGCCACCTCTTCTTGTTGGCCTAAGTTTGGCATGTCAGGACCAGACTTGTGCCTTTTCAGGTGTCATTCTCAATTCAAGAAAAAGCCTTGCCCTTCTTTCTTCAATTATCCATTGTTAAAGACCCAGATTAAAGATTTTTTTCTGTGTATTTATTGATTTTAAGAGAGAGAGCAGGGGAGGGGCAGAGGGAGGGAGGGAGAATCCCAAGCATGATCTGCACTGCTTAGCACAGAGCCTGACTTGGGGCTCAAACTCACGAACCTTGAGATCATGACCTGAGCCGAAATCAAGAGTTGGACGCTTAACCAAATGAGCCACTCAGGCGCCCCAAGACCCAGATTAATCATCATGTCTTTTTATAACTCCACCTCTTTGCCTTAGCAGTCACCGATTCATAATTGTCAATTTACATATAACTTTTTCAAGAGATTCAACTCCTTAAGGCCAGGACCTTGTCTTATTCATAGTTGTATACTCAGCACTTGGCATACAGTAAGCATTTTTTCAACGTATTAAGTACAATCTTTCCTTTCTTCATTTTATATCCCCTCTTTTTTGGGGTACCAAACTGAGCAATTTCTTTTTCATTTATGTTTTTGTTTGTAACACATTAGATCAAAACCCTCTAAAGCTACTTGCTCACCATCCAACCTGTCCATAAAGACTTTATTTTTTTTTTACTTTAGAGAGAGAGTGCAAGTGAAGGAGAGGGGCAGAGGGATAGAGGGAGAAAATCTTTTTTAAGTTTATTTATTTTGAGAGAGGCAGAGACAGAGGGAGAGAGAGACTCCCAAGCAGGAGCTACGCTGTCAGCTCAGAGCCTGACTCGGCGCTCGATCTCACAAACCATGAGAGCATGACCTGAGCTGAGATCAAGAGTTGGACACTTAACCATCTGAGCCACCCAGCGCCCCCATAAAGACTTTTCAAAAATGTTTTTAAATACTTTTTTTAATATTTATTTATTTTGACAGAGAGAATGCAGGCCCGTGTGATGGGAAGGGGCAGAAAGAATGCACTGTCAGGGCAGATCCCCACAAAGGGCTCAATCTCACAAATTGAGTGATCATGACCTGAGCCGAAATCAAGAGTCGGACCCTTCACTAACTGAGCCACCCAGGCGCCCCCCAAAAGACTTTTAATGTCAGTCATTTACTTGTTCTGTATCCCCTCAGTGCTTATGTAATCTTTTGCAAATTCTAGTTGGAATTTGGAACTTTGTTTTTTTCATTTTCTTTTTATTCTTCAGTACTGCTCATAAAGCCTTGATTAAGAATATACATCAATATTCTGAGCATCTGGGTGGCTCAACTGGTTAAGCGTCTGACTCTTGATCTCATGATCATGACCTCATGTTCACGAGATCAAGCCCCATGTAGGGCTCTGTGCTGACAATGAAGAGCCTGCTTGGGATCCTCTCTCTCTCACTCTTTCTGCCCTTCCCCTGCTTGCACTCTCTCTCTCTCAAAATAAACTTAAAAGGAGTATACATCAATGTAATTCAATGTAATACATGGGGATCAAGTGTCTACTTTGTGTCAGGCACTGTGCTTGGTGTTGGGAGTAAAGCACTGAACAGACATAGTACTTGTCATTTGGGGGTTCGGAGTTTAACAGAGAAGACAGCAGCATACAGGTAATTAAGGATGTGATACGTGTCCAAAAACGAGCAAGTACATGTTGCACTGGAGGGTAACAAGATATAAACTGGCCTAGGGGTCAAGGAGTGCCTACCAGAGGAGGTTACGTTTAAGCTGACATCTGAAGAATTAGGAGTAACCAGGTATAACCTCTGGTAATGGCAATGACCACACCTTACACCCCCCAACCCCCGCAGTATGGCTGTTTTTTCCCTTAGTAAAACATCAATCCTTGCAGCTGACAAGTTTTTCACTGAATTAGTGATGACAGCAGGATGGGAAAGATGAAGATTCTAGTCTTCTGAGCAGTATAACTTGGTATCTTCCTAAGTTTCCAATGTGTTTTTTCCTCAGCATCAATTTTACAAACACAAAGATACTTCTCCATTTACCAAACCTGAATTTACCTTCGTCTCCTAGATTTGGGGTGCACTTCATTGTCTGAACCAGGTGACAGGAGACACTGAGCTAAGTAGCCAGCCGGTTCATCAACCAGTTTTCCTCTGGGTTCTCCCAGGCTCTGGGCCTCAGGCCACATCCCTGGGTCTCCGAGCAGCTTCCAGCGCCCTCTACTGGAATCGGGCCTGAGGCCGCGCGAGGAAAAATCCAAATAGTTCTTAGAATCACTCATCCCAAAGTGACTCTCAGCTGATCCGAACCCAAGAGAGGCAAAGAGGGGTTTAAGAAAAAAAAAGAAAGAAGAAAAAGGAAAACAAACTACCTTAAAAGAGGTTTCCAACATTTAAATATACTGGCCTTGAACTGAATTACATGGTTTCCTTCCCCCCGTCCCCCAAAAGGTGTTTAACAAAATTATTTCACTGCACAACTGAAATTGATAGATAGTTCTGGAAAGGGATTAGTAATATGCCTTTAAAAACTTTTATGCCAGTTAAGCGTCCAACTTCAGCTCAAGTCATGATCTTGCAGTTCATGAGTTCGAGCCCTATGTTGGGCTCTGTGCTGACAGCTTGGAGCCTGGAGCCTGCTTCAGATTCAGTGTCTCCCTCTCTCTCTGCCCTTCCAAGGCTCAGCTCAACTCTCTCTCTCTCTCTCTCTCTCAAAAATAAATAAATAATAAAAATAAAAACTTCTATGTCCTTTGACTCAATAATGTCACTGCTAGGAATTCACTCTAAGGAAATAATTTGAGACGTAAAGTAAAATTTGTGTACCAACAAAAAGCAAAACAATCATAACTACAATACCAAAACAACAACCAAAAAAACCTTGTTCACAACAGTGTTCTTTTTAATAGCAAACAGCTAGAAATACTATAAACACCCACCAACATCCAACAATTCAGAACTGAACTGTTATTGTTAATAATTATTCAGTCTATTTTTATGAAGTCATTAAAAACATCATAATCATTAAAACAAGTAAACTGACAATAAGATTAGGAAATCAAGACACAATACTATACATACACACACACACACACACACATACACACACACACTCCCCACATGATCCAATTTTTTTTAACATTTATTCAGATATATGCTTAGAAAACAAGTTATTGGGACAGATCTCAGAACTTTTATGGTGAGTGATCTCTGTAAAAAATGATCACAGGCCATTTTTTCTTTTGATCTTCACACTTTTACATCATTTCCTACTTTATACTTCTCTGTACATTTTACAATCAGCAATAAGTATTACTTTAATAATTAGAGAGCAAGCTATTATTTTAAGGGGGAAATCTTACACCTGTGTTTGTCAGTCTAATCAACTAGCATTTTCTTTAATCTATTTATCCACATGACTTAACAGGACTCAAAATTAATCATGATCCTTTTTCAACCAAAGCTTACACATCATCCCTCCCAGTGTCAGATCCTAGGATATCTACTGATTTTACCAGCCATGCAATGTTAGATCACAAACCTCACCAACTTAGCACTTTCAAGCTACCTCTGCTTGTAAGTGGCTACATCCCATGAAGTCATGATTGCCAAGCATCATGTTTCCATCTGGATCTTTATAACCAAGTGTTTGGACCATCTTTAGCTTTGACCTCATTCCTACTTCGCTGGGAGGGGAAGAGAGGAGAGGGAAGAAAGGGAAACGAAATAAAGGGTAGAAAAAGCCTAAGTTTGGGTTAGAATATGTAAGGAAAGGGACGTCTGGGTGGCTCAGTCGGTTAAGCGTCCGACTTCAGCTCAGGTCATGATCTCAGAGTTTGTGGGTTCAAGCCCTGCAGCAGGCTCTCAGCTGTCAG
Organism: Herpailurus yagouaroundi; assembly: GCF_014898765.1. Classification (NCBI taxonomy): domain Eukaryota; kingdom Metazoa; phylum Chordata; class Mammalia; order Carnivora; family Felidae; genus Herpailurus; species Herpailurus yagouaroundi. The sequence continues at coordinate 33,538,321 of NW_024412417.1, read as the reverse complement.
CGCCTACTTGGAATCCTGCCACACTCTCTCTGTCCCTCCCCCACTTGCACTCTCTCTCTCTCAAAAATAAATCAACATGTGGGGCGAAAAAAAGAATATGCAAGGACAAGGCAGAAGAGGTTAGGGCCAAAGAGAAGTAAAAGAGAATAAAAATGAAATAAAAGAGATGGGGAATGAAAGGAAAGGCAATTTTTAAATAGAAAAGGCAGTAGCTGCCCACAGAGCTGCCATAAAATAATGATGTGCTACATTATTAGCCTACACACTCAGCTTGCTACACACTCCTAGTGTGTAGTCATACCCCTTCGTGTCCATGGGGTAGACAACAAAAGGACTGCACCATTTTTGTGGCCCCAGGGGACACCCATGTCTCTGGGGCTACCTTCAAAGATGATTCAAAGACCCACGGTTGTATACAGCCACTTTATCACAGATCAGCTAACACTGAGGTATTAGCAATGCTAATAAGCACATTACATACAGTATCTCACTGATCCTCCCCACAAACCCCATGAGCTAAATGTTATTAATATCTTTATTTTAGAAACCTAGAAATAACCAATTCAGGCAGTGATTAATTTCTGTGCATTTGCCTATCCTTAGCAAAATTATGAGAAAGTGAGGGTGGGCAGGGAAGAACGACAGTATTTTCTTAACACCTAGAATATGCCAGGCACCTCACCTCACTCACTGCTTACTAAATCTTACAAGCGAAGAACAGAGTACAAAGTGATTGAAACATGAATGTGAAACAGACTCTGAACCTGTCCTGGACAGCGTGAATTTAAAAGCCCAGGTCTTCCCTCCATAGGCTTTGGAACAATTGGGACAGTTGTCCTCTAGGGGTTAGCGTGAAGGATAGATCCAGCTTCCCAGGCCTGTCACTTTCACTTGCGAGCTAGCCCAGACTCCGTGGACTGGACAAGTAATGATGTCAAAGGGACCTGGGGCACGCTGAGACTGTACAGCCTATTCCAGTAAACTTCACCACTGGCAAATGCCTTTCATCCAAAACCACTAAACACTTCACATGCCAGGCTTTGTGTCGGGCACTGGGATTACAGAAATGAAATCTGTTCTCTGCACTCAGGGAGTGGACAGTCTAATGGGAAGGCATATCCTGGAAGGGCATATTCCTGGCCATTAACAGAAAACATATAAGCATATGATACCCACTCAGAACTACTGAGTGCCACTATGTACAAAGCACTTGTGCTTTCACAGAGCAAACCTAGCCCATTTTACTATATAGTTATTTCTAGCTCCTTCGATTATCAAATTATTAGATTTGAAGATGGAGGGTTCAGCGTAAGTTGTACTTCAAGAGTTGGCAAGGAGAAAGTAGTCACCTGAAAAGCTGCACATTTTCCTATCAGTCTATCCATAGGTTTCCCCCTCCCACCGTCATTTCAACTCCTGCTGCACACACATCGGGCATCAGGCAAATTTTTGCTGAGTGAATGATCATACCGCTCGAAAGGAATTACATAAACTCAAATACAGAATAAAGAAGCAATGACGGTTTTGTCACGACCATGATTTCAGAAAGTGAGAGACTGGCAGAGATGGAATATATTGGACCAGTGCATGAGGGGCAACTGTCACAAGCCATAGTCCACTACCTCTCACCATCAATGAGGAAACATGTAGAGCACTAAGGACAAGGCTCATTTGGTAGATCCAGCTTGGATGGCCTGGAACGATGGGAGCAAACCTTCAGCTCAGGCACTATGGTAAGACACTTACTGCTCGTATGCCTTCTGGCAGACTCTACAGCAGCTAGGGACTGAACTCCCCACGACACTTGTGAGCCTATGTGTTGACATGGATTTCCCCATTCCACTGTAGGGAAAAAAATATAAGCCCTTTCTCAGAGTAGGAAAATGAACAGAAGAGTCTTCTCTTTAGTTAAAAAGGAACTATGAAACAAATCACTTAAATAAGAATGCTTTATTTAATCAGGTGCAGAATTCTTTTTGCTGGCAAAACAAATAAGGAATACAGAATATTTATTTCTTGGGGAGCTAAATAAAAAACCCATTTGCTGATTAATGAAATTGAGATACAGGCATCAAATATGATTAAATTTACTAGTATGTTCTCATAAGTAACAAATCTCTCCTCTGTGTTCCTAGTTTTCAATCAAAAGAGATAAGGATTCTTGCTAAATTGTTTTCTTCATGGAGGAGACCCCATCTTAATTCATCTAAAATGTGAACATCTATGTTTCTATAGACACTAAGGTTTGTGAAATAGGTTTTATGTACTTGTGGGCACTCATAAAACAGTCAATGATGCTAACAGGACATAAACTGTACCTGTTAATGTCTTCAGACACAAATTAACTTACATTGAACTTGCTATATTGTTCTTTCCTGACTTACGCTGAATCCTTTGTTTCAAGAACAACAAAAATATTCAGTACGTCGAATCACATAAAAGCGTTCTTCAAAAGTCTGCAAAATTGAAACACTCTACAGTCTTGTGCTTTTACAAATCCTTATTCGTCAGGGTTCCTGAGGTTGGTCAAGTAGGATAGGTACGGCTTACACTGCTACTTCTGAAAATGTGTGGAGGACATTTTTCTATTTATTTCAATTAATAATAACTAATTCCCATGTATTTAGACCTCGTTAATATTTTAAGCACTGTGCTAGCTGCTTTGCAAACATTTACTTAATCCTTCCAGAAACCCTGCAAGGCAGGCATGACCTCTGCTCTACAGATGAGGACGCAGGTTAGGAGTGGTTACTGGCCACACACAACGTAATGGATGACTGGGTACCACTCCAACAGCTACTGCCTTGCAATTGGATTTCGGCCTCAACAGCAAATGCCCAAATTTAACTCTCAAACGTTAATCACACTTTTAGTTGTCTGTGGTAAAATACTGTAAACACTTGCCCTCAGATATTAGAGTTTAAGACAATTTGGACAATACTGCCTAACAGACAAAGGTGAAAAGATGCTTAGATGAGGATCATATAAAAGCCAATGATACTTAATGTTCTCCCCCTTCTTGAAAGCAGAAAAATCACCCCAAATGCTTCTTAAGTCTTTTGTTAACTTTTGCTTTATTTTTCAATCTTGTCACAACGGGAAAAGACTTAATGGACTCCCCAGTATCAGGCATACTACCACAATCACGAAAGAAGAAAGAATCCCCATGCAATTCCGTTACCTACCAGCTACAGCCTTCTGCATTTGCAGCAGCTCTAACTGGCCTCTTCTGGCTCCACATTCCTAATTTGTATCTCTATAGACAGTCTTCATAAAATATATTTTGAATCTAAAAATGAGACCAGAAATCCTGACCAACTTAGGAGTCCTGACTTTCTACTCCTTGAACTGGCAGTAAAAAAAAAAAAAAAAAATAGGGGTCAGGAGCATAAAAAATAACTTATTACTTTACAAAACATCATTTCCATTGGACAGGCGAACAGGGAGGATCCATACATCCCATAAGTCAAGAGGCAAAAGAAAACTGTCAAGACTGGAAGTAAGGAATCTCGGTCTCCAATGGCACACTGTCCCTGCACATTGGCTCAGATTCAGGGGGTTAAATATTAGAAAAAGAACCCAGTTTCTGATCTAACCAGGAATTACATAATGAGAAAACTGAAGGGAAAAGACTATTTGTCAAAAATCTTTTTTCATTTTTGTTTAAAGTTCATTATTTCTGCAAGAGACAGAGACATCACAAGTGGGGACGGGGGCACAGAGAGAGGGAGAGAGAGAGAGAATTCCAAGCAGGCTCCACACGGTAAGCGCAGAGCTCAGTGTGGGGCTCGAACTCACCAAACTGTGCGATCATGACCTGAGCCAAAACCAAGAGTTGGACGCTTAACCAACACAGCCACCCAGGTGTCCCTATTTGCCCAAAGTTTATTAACAAAATTCAAGAATTCTACCTCTTAATCTGGTTTTGGCCAAGACAACAGGATCGTATCACTGGATTACCAAGATGGTTGAACAGAAGACATACAAGCATTAGAATGGCCAATCTCTAGACAGAGTGCCTTAAAAACTCTATCCCATTTCTAGTCTATGTTGCAATTCCTTTGGAGCAGAAACCTCATAGCACATTTCCTACAGTCTCATAGGAAATCTTCATGAGTCTGTGAAGAATGATAATCTTGAAAGAACAAACTCTATATGATATTCAATACAGCAGCCACCAGTCACATGTGGCTACTGAGTGCTTGGCACGTAGTTAGTGCCACTAAGGAACCAGATTTTAAATGTCATTTAATCTTACTACAAATTTATTTAAATAGCCACAGGTGACTAGTGGCTACGGGATTAGCCGGTGTAGTTCTAAATACTATGAAAGTTCATTTTCAGCAAATAAAAATGTGTTTAGAAAACTGAGTCTTTTCTTAAGACCCACCAGAACAGCCAGAGAATCACATTATTTGTTCAAAACGAATCTTTCTGGGGATAACTCCCTGAGGCCAATAATGAATTACTGCCACCCACTCAAGCAAGAGGAAATAGGGAAATTCAAGGGCTAGCTTGGCTTCAAGCTCTCAGGTGTCCTTATTCCCGGAATTTCTCTTTATGTTTTCTTTGAAGCTATTCCAATCTTACCTTAAATCAAAAAACATTTCTTCTCCATCGTTGGAAGCATCTCCCACTGGGCAGATACAATGAGCTGGTGATCGGGGCCTTCCCATCCTCCAACCTGGGAGCTTGACTTTTTCCAGACATTATGGCAAACAAACCAAAGAAACTCTGTAGCAACACCTTAATTGTAATGATCCAGCAAGAAAAGAAATAATAATAATAATAATAATATTAATAATAAACGGGCTTTGGGACTCAGGAGGAAGATGGACGTGGGACTGAAAAGGAAGAGATGAGGGCCATTTCCCCTGGACAGTTTTTCCAAGTCCACCCAGGAGGAAAATCATTGACTTCAGGAGACTCGAAAGACTTTTCTAGGTGCATCTTCCGATGCTGAGTGAGATAGGCACTTCTGCTGAAGCACTTGTCACAGTCGGTGCATTTGTAAGGTTTCTCTCCCACGTGAGTCCTCCGGTGCCTGATGAGATTAAAGCTCTGGCTGAAGCCCTCGCCACAGTCGGGACACTTATAAGGTCTCTCTCCCGTGTGTGTCCTCTGGTGAATCACCAGGGTGGAACTCTGACTGAAAGTTTTCCAACACTCCGAACACCTGTACGGCTTCTCTCCTGTGTGTGTTCTCTGGTGTCTGATGAGATGGGAGCTGAGACCGAAACGCTTTCCGCACTCACAACACTTGTAGGGTTTCTCCCCAGGCTGGAGTCCACACTCTTCTATCGCACTGCAGTTCCGACTCAAACTTTCTTCATATTCGGGACTTTCACAGGGCTTCTCTCCTGCGTGTGTTTTCCGATGTGCGATTAGGTTCGAACTTCGACTGAAGCTCTTGCCGCATTCTGTACATTGATACGGTTTTTCTCCTGTGTGAATCCTCTGGTGCTTTATGAGAGTTGAATTACAACCGAAGCTTTTCCCGCACTCGAGACATTTGTAGGGCTTCTCTCCCGTGTGTGTCCGCTGGTGGCGAATCAGGCTAGAACTCTGACTAAAACTCTTTCCACAGTCAGGACACGTATAAGGTTTTTCTCCCGTGTGAATCCTCTGATGTTCTATGAGGACATAGCTGTGGCTGAAGCATTTCCCACACACGGGACATTCATAGGGCTTCTCGCCGGTATGCGACCTGTGGTGCTGAATAAGGTGGGAGCTGCTACTAAAGCTCTTCCCACACTCGGGACATTTATAGGGTTTCTCTCCCGTGTGAGTCCTCTCGTGAATGATTAGATGGGAGGTATTGCTGAAGCTTTTCCCACACTCGCCACACTGGTAGGGCTTCTCTCCTGTGTGTGTTCTCAGGTGCTGAATCAGGTGAGAGCTGTTACTGAAGCATTTCCCACACTCAGAACATTTATAAGGTTTTTCTCCTGAGTGGGTCCTCTGGTGAATACGCAAATGAGAGCTGTTATTGAAGCTTTTCCAACATTCAGCACACTTGTAGGGTTTGTCCCTGGAGGTCGAATTCTGCTGGACAGAGGCACTGCGGCGTTCCCCGGGAGCCCATCCCCAGTGACTGGGTTTTTCTTCTTCTTCTCCTGCAGAATTTCCCTGATTCTCTGACTTGCCATCCTTCTCATAGGAATCACTGCACCAGATCTCATTGCCTTGGGACCACATCAATGGACTTTCTTCTATATCCTCATGCTTACAATTTTGTGGGCCATCTCTCTTAGACCGTTTTGAGGCGCTCTCTTTATCTGCCTTGGAGTTGTGTTGTACAGTTTCCAAATGATTCTTACTTGCATCTCCTGTAAGAATAAACAAATATTCTAAACATATTCCCTAACCTCTACCAGAGGAAGGAAATTCTGAAATGCAATGGAAGAGAGAGAATAACAAAGTAAAATCTCATAAATTCTTTTACATTAAAAAAAAAAAGTTTTTAAAGCTAGTTTTACTTCAAGTGCTCATTAGAAGCAGGTGAATTTTCTGTGCTCAGTAACAGCACTAATTAAGTATTTAGTTGTCAGTAACTGCCAAGGGGGATATTCATCTTAAAAAAAAAAAAAACACCTCATTAAGCTTCATTCTGGAAGACTTACAAGAAAAAAGGGGATATGAATAGGGGAGAAACTGAATAGGACACATTCTAAGGTGAAAACAATACTTTAGTTAAAATCTGAGAAATAACAATGGTACCTGCTATTTATTAAGAACAACCGTGTGCCATATAGTATCTCATTAATCCCAAGAAACCATGAGACAAGATATTATGCATTTTTCTTCAAGATGAGAAAAGAGAGGCTGTAAAGGTTAACATAGCTTGTAAGCAACAGAATAGGAATCAAACTAAAGTCTGTCCCATGCAAATGCCCTGGTTCTTTCTACACACTCTATGGCACAACTTCTCTGAATTTCCAATGGATTCGGATAATCTTCTCAATCCCTCACCTGGAAAAGGGCTTTTCAAACTCTCCCTCTCCGTGAAGCCACTAGAATCTGAGATCAACAGTTTTTGCTCTTGCTCCATCAGTGGTGGGCACGGCCAAGTTAGGGGTCAGAAATCCTGTGGAAGGGAAACAGGTTATGTTTGCAGGCCTTTGCTGTAACGTATTCTTCCTTGCTTCCCAACCATTGCAATATACCAATTGTGCTTACAGACTGTTCTGTGGACCAGACTGAAAAAAACAACATGGTCTTTAGAAGTCCTTTTAGAAAAATTTCACCTCAGATGCAAGTGTTTAGAATTAAGGGTTAACCCAATTTACTTTTTCCGAGGGGAAAAAAAAAAAAAAGTTAAATCACATTAAAGTCTAAGTCTGAGCATCAAGCTTCAAAACTAGAATGAATACTAATACTCATTGTCCACTCAGGGTTTAGAAACACTTTTAATTGAAAACACAAAGTAGTTTTTTTGGAAAAGGTAACAAGACTTCAAAAAATCAATATGCAGGTATAAGGAGCAGTTAAAGAGAAAGTACTCTGTTTAGAAAGAAGCTGGCCCTTGACAGAAGGATGAAACCTTTGAAGTTCAATTTCAAAAGAATGAATTTCTATAACCAGTAAAAATAAATAAATAAAATAAAATAAGTTGGGACAAAGGAGGGCTAGAAAAATTATAGCCAATAACCCCTAAATATAAAAGGGAAGCTAATGAATTCTTCCGTGACTCACTTTCTCAGTCTATCATAATTGCAATATCCCTTTTAGCCTAAACTTTATCTCCTGGAGCCAACTACAATTCTTGACCTACTTTAAGAGACTGGAAAATGTGATCTATCACTGGAAGACAGGTTTAGATGGGCTTGGAATCCATTTCAGGATATAAACAACAGCACAATTCAGGAAAAACAAGAGCCTAGAATCGGGATGCACAAAGGCACACATACGGAAAACAAAAAAATGGTATTAATTTTCACCTTGCCACTGCCTATTATGTGCCAGGCACCGAGCTAAATACTTTACACATAATATTTCCCATGTAATTTCCACAATAGCCCTTGGAGGTGTATGAACAATTACCAGCATGTTATTATAGGTGAACAAAAAAGACATTAACAGACTTTCCCAAGGTCACACAACCAGTAAGTGGTCGAGTAGGATTCAGCCCCAAGCCTGTTGGGGTAAGTTCACACTCGTTTACCTATTACAATAAAACTAGAGCAGGAAGCAGAGCTAGGTGTGATCCCAAACTACAATCTCAAAGAGGACCTTTATTTTGGAAAACACTGTGTTTGGGTTTTTTTAGATTTATATCTCTAGACATGATACCAATCAGAGGAGCATTCTCTAAGCGTCCTCAGCAACCAGGGATTTGTTACAGGAAGAGGTGAAACTAGTCTGAATTACAAATAGCCCTAGCGTTTGAGTAGGGGAGGGGGGCACCCCATACACCTAAAAGGAAAAATTGTTCAAATGGAGTAGTATGTTTTGCTGAGTTACAGATTTCCACCAAGGTCTTTACAAACGAAGTAAGCGGCTGGGGAACAGAAACCCGTGCACCATTTTCCCTAAGAAACTATTAACTCTGGTAGTAGGGGCCCCCAGCACTGGCTCAGCAAAACAGTAGCAAATGGTATACAGGGAGGGGCACCTGGGTGGCTCAGTCGGTTAAGCAAACGGTCTACAGGCCAGAAATGGTATTACAAGGCTGTCCCTTAGATGTCACGCCACAGAGAAGGGCTGTTTGCAGTGTCCTAGAAGCAGAGGGGCTTAGGATGGGGCCATGCTTTAGATTAGAAAATCTTCCAAAGAAAACGCACTGCCTGCAGCTTAGCTTTAAGAACCGTTGGCAAGGGGCAGACGCTGGGTGCACTGTGGGATGAAGTTCCAGGAGGCCAGATCAACAAGCTCCTTTAAGGGACCCGGCAGGCGAGGGAGGCGAGGGCGGCGCGGTGGCCGGTGCGGCGGGGAGACGCTGGGCCTCGGCCCCTCGCAGCCGCGGGATCCCTCTCCGGGCGTACACTGCAGCCAGGGTGCTGCAGTGGCCACTCCTCCTGCCCGCAGCCCTCGGCTCCCTACCCCCGGGGAGGAACTCACTGTTCTGGGGGCCACACACAAGGTGCCCAGCACCCCCAGCAGGCCCAGCTGTCCCGGAGCAAGTAGCCCCCAGCTCCTCCTGACCCCACCAACCCAGGGTCCTAAACTCTCGAGCCCGGAAGACAGAAACAGGAAGTTACCCTAGCCCCCTCCCCCCCGGCCGGCTTTGCGGGAGCCTCTCTAGGAACTAGGGATGACCAACTCTCGTTGGTCTTAACGCTTAAGGTCCCGGCCCAGAAGGGGCGTGCTGGTGGATTTCCTTCCCTCAAGCTATCCTTTGTTTGCTTGATTCTCAAACCTCACACTTGTCAGGCGCCTTATAATAGGGGGTCCCATCGGAACGAATTCTTTCCCTTCAGGGCATCATTGGGTTTATCATCATCAGAAGAAAAATGAATGGAGCATTTATTAAGCTCCTGTTGTTTTTGTTGGCACAGGGATATATATACATATAGCCACCTGTGAAACACTTGGACAGCTGGGGCATCCACCCACATATAAAACAATTAGTTTACAAGGCACCGCTATTAATAACCCTCGGAGAAGCACCTAGACCCTAGTATTCCATTACAGAGAAAATGGAAGGCAGTCCCTGCATCTCCCCCTTTCAAGCCTACAAATCTACTTATGTCTGCGCCCCAGGCCACTCTCTTTCTTCCCTCCTGTTACAACAGTGGATTCGTCCTTCACATTTAAAACGAGCCCTTTACTGCTACTCACTTTCCTTCCTGCCTTCTTGAAGTCCTTACACTATCAACTAACCTCTCAATTCTACCACTTCCATCCCAAAATAGTTCTTTGGCTTTTTTTTTTTTTCCTTTGTACTCGCAATGTTGCCATTTTATGGCTTCCCACTGACGTTTTAACCCAGTTTAAAAATGAGTGAATTTGCTCACCATATTGTCTTATTCTGGTAGGCTGGGTAGATATCTAACCCCCAGGTCAGCAGGTGAGCTGAGACAGAATCCTGTCTCACTCTTACATTCTGAGCACAGAGCACATAGTAGGAGCCTTTGAGTATTGAAGGCTTAAATAAACTGCTAGGATACAAGGCCTGGAAGGCAATGGGGATATATCCTATTGTGAAGCTGGGAAAATCCATCAAGTCCTTTGATTTCTCCTTCCATTTCCCTTGTTTCCTTTGCTCTTTCATTCATTTATTCAACAAATAGTTAATGTCATCTGCTGTTGACTTCCTGAGAGAGTCACCCTGAACAGGAGTTGGGATAGATTGCCCGCTCACCGCCCCCCCCCCCCCCCCACCCCCCCACCGCTGGCTGACTTGGGACACTAGAAGGGGTTTCTGCCCTCCCCCAGCCATGGATGTCTCCAGGCATCAGTGTCAATAACAGTTGCAACTGGGAGTATTTACTGTCTCACATTACAGCGCTCCTTACTCACAGTTGTTTAAACCATAGGACTTTAGTATTCACTTAAGAAATGTCTGAAGCAGGCAGTACTGGAATAGACTAAGCAGCCCCAAGTCCTCCTGTGTCTGAGAGAGGGGCTTGGTACTTGCTCTCCACTGAATTGTGTCCCCTCAAAATTCGTATGTTGAAGCCCTAACCTTCAAAGTCACGGTATTCGGCAACGGAGCCCTTGGGAGGTATTTACATTTAGAGGCGGTCATGATACTGGGGGCCTCATGATAAGATTAGTACCCTTATAAGAAGAGACAACAGAGGCGCCTCGGTGGCTCAGTCAGTTAAGCGTCCGACTCTTGATTTTGGCGCAGGACACAGTCTCGTGATTATGAGATCAAGCTCTGCATTGGGCTCTGCACTGGGCACAGAGCCTGCGTGGGATTCTCTCTCTCTCTCTTTCTCCCCCTCCCCACCTCTAAAAAAAGAAAGAGGAGACACAAAGATCTCACTCTCTCTCACTCTCTCCACCATGTGAGGACACAGTAGCAGCTGTCACAAGCCAGGCAGAGAGCTCTCACCAGAAGCCGACCATTCTGGTGCCCTGATCTCAAACTTCCAGGCTCCAGAACTACGAGAAACTAAATGTCTGTTGCTTAAGCCACCCAGTCGATGGCACTTTGTTACGGTATTCCGTTACTTGAGCTGACTAATACAGTACTGAGCTGGTGATGTGATCCTAACAGCTGGCACTAAACTGTCCAATGTCAGGTTTTATTCTTTGCAGGTTATTTGCATTTCAAAAGAGAAGGTGGTTAAAATGGTGGAATCGCTAAGTGGTAGGTAGTGCAAAGCTATGTGGTGAGGGGCAGTGTGATGGCCTAATTGGCAAATACAGGATGTGACCCTTTACCAAGAAATTGAATTTCCCTAAGCCTCAGTAACATACTGAAGTACAGTGATACCCATCTTCCCCAGCGTTCTAGGAGGATTATTTTGATTGCTTTCAGTGGTGGGCTTTCTGATGATCTTAGCGGATCCTTTTCTTCTCTTCATCATCCCCCTTTCCAATTCCCCCTGCATTACTTGGCCTGGAAGTGTGTGTGTATATATATATATATATATATATATATATATACACACATATATATATATATATGGAGAATATACATATATATATATGGAGAATATACATATATATGGAGAATATACATATATATGGAGAATATACATATATATATGGAGAATATACACATATATATATGGAGAATATACATATATATATGGAGAATATACATATATATATATATATATATATATATGGAGAATTGTTACTGCAACCATCACTGTTCCACGTACCTTTGCACGTGACTCAACGCCTCCAGGATGGAGCCAAACAGAGTAGAAACTTGGCTTAGGGAGAGAGTATGGACTGGCACAGAGGACCAAAAGTATCAGACGTCCAAGAGCCATCGATGACCGACACGGGGGATTGCCTGTGTTGAGCCTGATACCAAGGAGATTGCAACATCTTTTCTGAAGGTGGGCGGGAAAGTGGGTGTGGAGGTTGGGAGGGGAAAAAAACGTCCAGGATGATTGGATTCTGGTGCTACAGCAAGTTTAGGGGATCAACAGAGCAGAGGCCAGATTGTGCCTCTCTCTTAATAGATCAGGATGGCTCTTTCCTTCATCACATTAAATGCTCAAGATTCTAAAGTGTGTCAGCAGGTGGCCCTAGAGGCAGCTGTTTGGTGAGACTGTTGCAAAACATAAGTGACTGCAGAGCAACCAAATCCTGTATGATCTCAAAGGGTCTTCGTGCAACATAAAGTGATATTTGTACCAATTAGGTTTAACAAGAATAAACCTGGGCATAATAGAGGATTATGAGGATTATGGATTCTCTCTCTAACGTGAACCATTTGCAATTAATTACCAAAGAGGAAGAGAGACTATATTGTCCTGAGTGCCAAATATCACTCTCTAGAATTTTAGGGTCACTTCTCCTCGGCCACAGATTTTCCCTAAGGCTAGTTGTCTTCAAATGTCCTCATCTTGGCACCCACCTTGTTGAAAGCCAATCTTCCTCCAGAAGGCAAAAGCCAAGATGAAGCAGGCCTCATTCCTGGCTACAGAGGAGAAGTCCAGTTCTTGGGGATAGTTCTTGGAGTCACAGAGCCGTCAAAACCTACAAAACTGGTCTCACATGACACAGGAATCTAGAAGAGGAGGACACCATTTGGAAATTTGAGGTTCAGTAAGGGTGTTGAGGAAGAATGAAGAGCTACAGAAATATCTACATATTTCAATCGCCTTGGAACAATATTCAATGAAATGATAGCATATATGGGCTGTTCACATTACTGTGCCTGGCACTATAACTACTCGGTACGTGGGACTGGTGTTCATACGGAAATCAAATGCAAAAAGTCTTCCTGGTTAGCGTGTTTAATGTCATACCTGCAGCTTGGCAGGAGGGTCATGCTTTATTTTCTCCTTTTATCTAGAATTCACCTGTTAGCTTCCCTGAGACTCTTCTTCCCTCTAAATTTCTCATTAAATCCTTTTTACATTAGATCTCAGACAGAATGTTATTGATTTTTATGATATTCATTTGTGAAAAATGTATTCAGTCTAGGCAGGGAATATATAAATAACAGCTTTGGGTCCACCTGCCTGTACCCAATGGCATATGGCTTTGGGCCAGCATGCTCTGAAAGAGAGATGGCATCACCAGCTTAACCTAATAATGTAAGTAATGTTCTGGGTTTCCACTGGAGTCAGTTAAGAAGGCACTCTCTCAGAGAAACATCTTACCTGTCATCAAAAAATGATAGCCAAGGGGTGACAGGGTGGCTCAGTCGGTTAAGTGTCCGACTTCAGCTGCGATCATGATCTCACAGTTCGTGGGTTTGAGTCCCGCACCAGGCTCTGTGCTGATGGCTCAGAGCCTGGAGCCTGCTTCATATTCTGTGTCTCCCTCTCTCTCTGTCCCTCCCTGCTGCTGTCCTCCTGCTCACACTCTGTCTCTCTCTCTCTCTCTCTCAAAATAAAATAAAATAAAATTAAATTAAATTAAATTAAACGTTAAAAAAGTTTTTTTAAATTATTCTCTCTCAAGACAAGAGCTTGGCAGAGAATGCCATATTGTCTTGCAGCAAAATCTTATTTCTGAGGGTCAACAGCTAAGTATCATCCCAGTCTGTCTCTTTTTACAGTCCCTCAGGAACAAGTGACATTCCCCCAAGCAGGGGAATGGCTCAGGTGAACTGAGACAAAAGGTAAAATGCACGTAAGCACGTCAATAATTTAGAAGGCATCACGCCTCACCATTACTAAGCTCCTACTGAGTGCCAGATGCAATGCTAGCTCTTTACAGGACCAAGCTAAATAAGATATGGTACCAATCCCTGTAGCCAAGACTACACTGTATGTTAACTAACTTGAATTAGAACAAAGAAACAAATAAACAAACAGGGGCACCTGGGTGGCTCACTTGGTTAAGCATCCGACTTAGGCTCAGGTCATGATCTCACAGGTCGTGGGCTCAAGTCCCACGTGTGGCTCTGTGCAGACAGCTCAGAACCCGGAGACTGCTTTGGATCTTGTGTCTCCTTCTCTCTCTGTTCCTCCCCCACTCATGCTCTGTCTCTGTCTCCCAAAAATAAATAAACGTTAAAAAAACTTTTTTTAAAATGATAGCCAAAAGTGACAGACAAGCGGTCCTTTATAAGTCTTTCAAGTAAATGTGGAAATTCTCCATGTTGTAGAGCAGTAGGATGGGAAGTCCTCTTAGAGTTCTAGGACACATTTGAGAATATGTGGGAGTTTTGGGTTATCTTTGGTTCTCATTGGTTAATGCTACCAGTAAATGGGTGCTGGGGTGGCTCAGTCAGTTAAGCATCCGACTTCAGCTCAGGTCATGATTTCGAGGTTCATGAGTTCAAGCCCCGCATCAGGCTCTGTGCTGACAGCTCAGAGCCTGGAGCCTGTTTCAGATTCTCTCTCTCTCTCTCTCTCTCTCTCTCTCTCTGCCCCTCCCCCGCTCATGCTCTGTCTGTCTCTCTCTCGCTCTCTCTCAAAATAAATAAACATTAAAATAAATAAATAAAATAAATAAATAAAATAACTACCAGTAGTTAGTGGGCAAGTACTGTGACCTGAATGTGTCCTCCCCAATTTCATACGCTGAAGTCCTAACCCCACAATGTGACTGTATTTGGAAATTTGGAAAAATATTTCCTTTAAGGGGCTTTACGGGCCCCTAAGGAGGTAATTCAGGTTACACGAGGTCACACGAATGTAATCCAATAGGACTGGTCACACTAATCCAATAGGACTGATCTCCTGATGAGAAGAGGAGGAGATACTGAGGATATGCAGGCACAGAGAAAAGGCCGTGGTGAGGACACGGCAAAAAGACAGCCATCCACAAGCCCAGAAGAGAGGCCTCTGGAGAAACCAGACCTGGTGACACCTTGGTCTTGGGCTTCCAGCCTCCAGAATGGTGAGACATAACCGTCTGATGTTTAAGTCACCCAGCCTGTGCTACTTAGTTGTAGAAGCCCTAGCAAACTAGGACAGCAAGGAACAGAAGTGCTCAATGCCCTACAAAGTGTATGATGGCAGATTCTGCACACTAAGAAGTTGCCCTGTCCCAAATGCTAGTAGCATCCTCTAGAGAAACATCAATGTAGTCCCAGCCCTTCGTATTATAGCTGACTCTGTTAGATCTGTTTTTGAGGGAAAGTATCATATCTTGGTTTTGTTTGTCAGTTTTCAGAATGTATTTTATCTTATTTCTAGTTGTTTTTGTTTGGGCTTTTTTAAATGTTTATTTATATTTGAGAGACAGAGAGAGAGAGAGAGAGAGAGACAGAATCCGAAGCAGGCTCCAGGCTCTCAGCTGTCAGCACAGAGCCCCACACGGGGCTCAAACTCATGAGCCTTGAGATCATGACCTGAGCCAAAGTCGGATGCTTAACCAAGTGAGCCACCCAGGTGCCCCTGTTTGTTTATTTGTTTCTTTGTTCTGATTCAAGTTAGTTAACATACAGTGTAGTCTTGGCTACAGGGATTGGTACCATATCTTATTTAGCTTGGTCCTGTAAAGAGCTAGCATTGCATCTGGCACTCAGTAGGAGCTTAGTAATGGTGAGGCGTGATGCCTTCTAAATTATTGACGTGCTTACGTGCATTTTACCTTTTGTCTCAGTTCACCTGAGCCATTCCCCTGCTTGGGGGAATGTCACTTGTTCCTGAGGGACTGTAAAAAGAGACAGACTGGGATGATACTTAGCTGTTGACCCTCAGAAATAAGATTTTGCTGCAAGACAATATGGCATTCTCTGCCAAGCTCTTGTCTTGAGAGAGGATAATTAAAAAACCTTTTTTTAACATTTTATTTTTTTTTTTTTTGAAAGAGAGAGAAACAGAGTGTGAGCAAGGGAGGGGCAGAGAGAGAGGGAGACACAGAATCTGAAGCAGGCTCCAGGCTCTGAGCTGTTGGCACAGAGCCTGATGTGGGGCTTGAACTCACAAACTGTGAGATCATGACTTGAGCCAAGTCATCGGATGCTTAACCAACTGAGCCACCCAGGCACCCCGAGAGAGAGGATAATTTAAAGGCCTTTAGCATATGAAGGGGCTGCTTTGGGTTTCAAAGGGTTTTTCCTATGGAGGTTCCAGAAAGAAGGCTGAGATGAAGCCTTTGGCCAAAGGTGGACAGCTTTAGATTTAGAAAAGTTAACACTGGGAGCGGGAAAACTGGCACCCCCTCCTTCTTCCCGGGCCACCCTGTCTTGAGATTGCACTCCGGTCATTCATGGTTACCTGACATTCCGTTGTATACTTGTTAGTTTCTTTGTTTATTGTCTTTATCTCCAACTAGCGTGTCAACTCTCTGAGGCAGTTGTCTATGCAATCACTGTTATATTCCACGCATTTAAAACGGTACCTCACGGTTCAGTAAATATTTACTGCGTGAATGAGTGAGTTTTCTTTTTTCTTCATCTCCCTTCCACATGTAAAGAAAAAGAAGAAGAAGAAATTATTTAATGTGAGAGGATATCTTTAAAGCTTTTGAACTCATCCACTGGATTTCCTCTACTTGCAGAGGAAATCCTAAGAACTAGCTTCATAAACTCGCATCCAGAAAGATCTAAGGACAGGCACATCTCTGACTCAGTGCTCATTGTTTTGTACTCCGCGTTTGCTTCCTTTGAATTCCTTTGCAGAGTTTACGGTGTGACAAATGATATCTCTAATGGCATCGGGCCACTGATTGTTCAGAAAGTGCCTGTATAAAATAGAGCTGATGTCCTGGATGCCTGCCTGTTTCTGGCGAGCAAGCCTGGGAATGTATTACGTGGATGGTGGTGACTCCTTCTCGGTCGTGGATTTAGTGGGCACTAGGTCTCAGTGGAGCTGCCCAAAGAAGCATGTCATGTCACTGAACAAAGTCATACCTCCTTATCCATCATCTCTGTGGAAAGTGGATATGGGTGAAAAGGTGAAGGCAGGATTCTGCACTAGAAGACAATTGTAGCAGGAAATCCAGGGCCCTCGGGTCACTGAGATTTAGCAACCAGCGTTGGGACTTTTCTTTTCCACAAAAGAATAAATGTCCAAGGAAACACCCGGCTGAGTGACCAAGAATGTGCATCTTCACAAAGGATTGGGACCATGCAGTTCTTTGTTTACCAGTATCCGGAAAGATCAACCACATTCCTTTGGGATAAATTACCTGGTGACTCTTTATGAGGGTGGGAAAGGGAAGGAGGGAGAGAGAATCCACAGTGTGGCACTTTACAATATGTTATCTTTATTATGTCAAGTTTAAGTGCAGAGCAAGTCATTTGTTACCCATGACAGTCTTTATTCTTTTCTTTTTTATTTATTTTTGAGAGAGAGAGAGAGAGAGACAGAGTGTGAGCGAGGAAGGGGCAGAGTGAGAGGGAGACACAGAATCCGAAGCAGGTTCCAAGCTCTGAGCTGTCAGCACAGGAGCCCGAGCAGGGCCCAAACTCGTGAACCGTGAGATCGTGACCTGAGCCGAGTCGCGCACTTAACCGACTGAGCCACCCAGGCGCCCCAACAGTCTTTATTCTAAAATGGAGTCTCTTTATTCACATAAAGAAAAAAACCTCTTAGTAGCTCTTGGACAATAGTACGAAATAATGGGCTCCTGATCTATATTGTCATCATAAAAAGAGCTTTCATCTGCTTAGTGGTGCAAAGCTGACCAAGTGCTTCCCGACCAATATGCCACTTACTCCTCACCATGTGTCTGTGAAGAGAACAGAGCAGGAACCATGACCATTTGGCAGACAGAAAAACTGAGGATCTGAGAGAGGAAGTGAGTTCCCTAAGCTCATTGAACCAGTGGTGGAGTTGGGTTTAAAGCCCTGGTCTTCCAGCCCCCACTCCCACTGTGTCTGGCTCTACAGTGTCTTTAGATGCAGCACTCCACAGTGGGCCACCAATAGAGTGACCATGTGATTTACCACCCAAACCAGGACACCTTGGAGAGTGAAAAGAGGCTCTATGAAAAATTATTCTGAGACAGTAACTGGAAACCAGGACTGTCTCAGGAATAATTGGATAAACAGTCTCCTTAATCATAGGGCAGAAGCAGAGGAGACAGGTGCCCATACACTGCCCTGCTCCTTTCTCTTTGGCAGGAGATACAAATGTTCATCTCTTTTTTCTGAAAGCGAGTGACTTTTCAGTCCTAAGCAACATGGTTCGATCAACGGACCTGGCTGGGTCAAATAATGAGGAGCCAGTTCCCTACCTTTGATTGGCCTGGACCCCAAAGCTCAGGAAATATGGCCAGTACTTGGCAGATGCAATTAGAATAAAAGAGGGAGGGGTGCCTGGCTGGCTCAGTTGGTGGAGCATGCGACTCAGGGTGGTGAGTTCGAGCCCCATATTGGGTGTGGAGACTACTTAAGAATAAGATCTTAAAAACAAAAAAAAAAAGAAGGAAGGAAGGAAGGAAGGAATGATGAAGTGGCTTCAGTAGGATGGCGAGTAGGAGGCTGATGAGAATAGTCAGGAAGGACAACTTGAGTAAATCATGACCTGACAGCTAGGCAGCAAACGGCTCGAGTGTTATCAGTGTCTGTGTGTTTCTGCTGGGAAAGGCAGATTCTGTCATGTGGATAAGGCCTGGAGGCTTCCTAGAAGGGTAGAGACTGCCCCATCTGGATGGCTAGATGATTTGTTTCCTGGTCACCGTTAATATCTAATATCTCAGTGGTCCCTGTGATATCATTATGGCAGGAACTTGCTTCTGGATATAGCTACTCATGCAAAAATGCGTGATTACAATGAATAGTAATTATATTTCTAATGATAGCACATTACCTTTGCAGAATGCTTTTATCAACTTTAATATTTTTACCCATAAATTCATACAGGTAAAGTTCTTAAATCAGTACCCGTCATGTAAGAAGTGCTGTGTAAGGGGTTTCTATTGCTGGCATTTTTCTTTCATTTGATTCTCACAAACACTTTACAAAATACATTACATGGATAGGATGGGAGAAAACTAAGCCCATTTGGCTGAATTTCTTTTCTGTTGTCAACCAGCCTATCTGTTTCAACAGCATGACCTGGTCAGAAACGTTTTGAGTTCTGCTAAGAACAACATCTTCAAACCTATGATGCCTCACTTTCAGTCTGTAGGTCTAGACTCTCCCCTGGTCCACACCACTTGGATATTTGGTAGCATGTGGGTATTTTGGAAACTTGAAGCAAGTTTGCCTGTCCCTAAAAGCTCATTAGCATCCTAAGGCTACAATGTGGCCGGGTTATTGGCTGTGTCAGCGTGTGCTGTATCCTGTCTAACTCACTCTCCGTCACCAGGGCAGTAAAGCAATGTCCCATGACAGGAGCCACCTTTTTGAGCCCACTCTGCATAGCTGTGTTTGCAAAGGCACCACAGGAGCCAAAGGCATCTGTCACAATTCATTGTTGCTGCATTTCCAAAAAAAAAAAAAAAAAAAAAAACCCTCAATGAACAAGGAAAGAATTGTCCTCTTTCAGCCAGAGCAGGGCACTGCTGATTTCTATCAACTTCCTACAGTAAGGGTGGAGAAGTGAAATCAATACAAAAGCCAATTAAAGCTGTTTCTAGGGTACATGTAGACACTTTGCCAAAATCATGTCTTTAGAATAAAAGAAGAATCAACGGGAAAGTTTACTGTGGGTTTGCACCTTAAGAAAGGTCTGATCTGGGGCGCCTGGGTGGCGCAGTCGGTTAAGCGTCCGACTTCAGCCAGGTCACGATCTCGCGGTCCGTGAGTTCGAGCCCCGCGTGGGGCTCTGGGCTGACAGCTCAGAGCCTGGAGCCTGTTTCGGATTCTGTGTCTCCCTCTCTCTCTGCCCCTCCCCCGTTCATGCTCTGTCTCTCTCTGTCCCCAAAATAAATAAATGTTGAAAAAAAAATTAAAAAAAAATAAATAAAAAAAAAAGAAAGGTCCGATCTGAGTAAGGGTAGCAGCATGGTGCCAAGCCAACATCAAAGCCTTGTGAGAATTAGATGTGGAAAGCAAAGTAGTGGGTGCTTGTGTTTGATTCTGATGAACTTACGAAGTTGGTGACATCTTGTTGGGGACTTCTCTGGAAAGGCCCCGTCCTTGGGACTGGAGGTGAATCTTTGCTGGTATATTAGTCAGGGTTCTCCAGAGGAACAGAACCAGTAAGAGATGGAAGGGGGAGGAGAGGGAGGTAAAAAGATTCATTCTAAGGAATTTGTTCATGCAGTTATAAAGGCTGACAAGTCCCCTGATCTGCAGAGGGATTAGGCAAGCTGGACATCCAGGAGAGACAACGGTTGAGTTCCAGTCTGAGTCCAAAAGCCTGAAACCTAACAGTCAATGCTGCAGTTTGAGTCCAAGACAGGAGAAACACCAGTGTTCTAGTTCAAGCCTGTTAGGCAGGAAACTTCTGTCTTGTAGCAGGGGAAGTCAGCCTTTTTGTTCCATTCAGGCCTTCAAATGATTGGATGAAGCACCCCCACCGTATGGAAGGCAATCTGCTTAGTCAATCTACTGGATTTAAATGTTAAGCTCCTCCAGAAACACCCAGAACAGTGTTTGATCAAATATCGAGGCACCAGGTGGCCCAGTCAAGGTGACACAACATTAATCATCACGCTGGTATCAGAGGTGCACCGGAAATGATGAAGGGTCACCTGGGAACTGCTGTAAGCAGAAGTCCATCATCTTAGTGCACATATAAAGAAATGTGCAGCTGGCCAAGGCATCTGGTGGAGTGCTAGAACTCAGGAGAGATGGAAAGGAAATTAAGATGACGCATCAGCCCACCAGGGGAACTGACACAGCCAGAGAGCATTGCTGATATGCTTGAATTGAAAACTCTTCCTACATCTGGCTGTTTAGAAAGCACGTCTTTTTTTGTTGTTGTTTTGTTTTTTTGTTTATTTATTTTGAGGGGGGTAAGGGTAGAGAGAGAGAGAGAGAGGGAGAGAGAGAGAATCCCAAGCAGCCTCCGTACCATCAGCACAGAGTCTGACGCAGGGCTAGATCCCACGAAAGGTGAGATCATGACCTGAGCCGAAATCAAGAGTCGGACGCTGAACCTACCAAACCACCCAGGCGCCCCTAGAAAGCACATCTTAAACATGGGCTGTGTTTACTGCTAAAACAATTCGAAAATCTCAGAAAAGAAATTACAACCAGAATTCCACCGATAATCATAGCAAATATTGCTTCTTCATCGTTCTTCCCATTTTTATTTGTTTACATACAGGTTTTTACATAGTTGTGTTGTATGTTGAATATGTGTTGCACTTGACCAAAGGCAAGTTTTCCCCCCAGTGGATATTTGGCAGTGTGTGGAGACATTTTTGGTCAAAACTAAGCAGAGGGGTTCACTAGAGGCCCACTGGGAGGAGCCAGGGTGCTGCTAAATAAACATCCCGCAACGCGTAAGACAGACTCTGCCCCCAACAAAGAATTATCTGATGCAAACAATAAGGTTGAGAAACCTTGTTCCACTTTTTACAACTAACTTGACTTCATATACAGTAATCCAATATTACTATGCATCTTCCAAGTGATTTAGTCTATGTATCATGTTGTTGGTAACTGAATTGCGGGTACTGAATGAAATTTATTAATGAATGCATAATATTCCATTGAGTTAATGTGAAGAAATTTCCAAAACTGTCCCCCTATTGTTGGACATTAAGGACCAAAGTTTTGCTACTAAAAATAGCACTGCAATGAGCATTGTGGAAATACCTTAATTTCAAATATTTCCTTTGGATTAATTCCCACTTGTGAGATAGAAAATCTGCTGCAGAAAAGGAAATTGGTAATGTTTTGTGATTAATAGGACATGATCTAGGTTCTTGAGAGCAGGGACCTGCCTTATTTAATGTTTTAACCCCTAAAACTTAAACCAGTGACTTGCCTATGCTGAATCTCAATAAGTGTTCATTCGGTAAAAATTTTTATTATATTAAAGAAGTAAGTATTCCTCAAGATCCAGTTTGCTAAGAATTTTTTTAAAAACTGGGATGATTATATTTTTTCTCCTTTGATCTGTGAAACATACTTTATTAATATTAACAACTGGGTGGCTCAGTTGGTTAAGCATTCGACTGGCTCAAGTCATGATCTCACAGCTCAGAGCCTGTTTCGGTTTCTGTGTCTCCTTCTCTCTCTGCCCCTCCCCTACTTGTATTCTGTCTCTCTCTCAAAAATAAACAAACATTAAAAAAATTAACAAATTTTTTAATGTTTTATTATCTTTTGTGTTCTTGAAATTAATCCTACCTGATCACGAGTGTAATTCTTTGTATATATTGATGAATTTGGGCTATTAGTATGTCATTTAAGTTTTTTTTTTTAATTTTTTTTAACGTTTATTTATTTTTGAGACAGAGAGAGACAGAGCATGAACAGGGAGGGGCAGAGAGAGAGGAAGACACAGAATCTGAAGCAGGCTCCAGGCTCCGAGCTGTCAGCACAGAGCCTGACGCGGGGCTCGAACTCACGGACCGTGAGATCATGACCTGAGCCGAAGTCAGACACTCAACCGACCAAGCCGCCTGGCGCCCCAGTATGTCATTTAAGTTTTATTCCCCCAAAAGATTAATTTATGATTCTAGTTTTCATGCTACTTATGCCTAGACATGTACTAAGGGAGGAGGATGGTGGCAAAATGCCCACGTAGTTAGAATAGAAGTCACAGAGGGAAGCAGAGGGAAAATCACATGGAGAGATAAATGTATAGGGGGAAAAAAATAATACATCTTAGCTTCAACACATGGCCTCACTTTCTTGTATTTTTATTATTTCTTTTAATGTTTATTTAATCATTTTGAGGAAAGGGGTGAAAGGGCAGAGAGAGAGACAGAGAGAGAGAGAGAGAGAGAGAATCCGAAGTAGGCTCTGCACTGTCAGCACAGAGCCTGACACAGGGCTTGATCTCATGAACCATAAGATCATGACCTGAGAGGAAATCAAGAAAGAGTCAGAGTCTTAACTGACTGAGCTACACAGGCACCCCTTTTGGGTATCTTTAAAGAAAGTATAGAACTAGTTGGAAAAAAGTATGATGTGAAACTAACATAAATCTCTTTAAGTAATAAATGAATGAATAAGTAAATAGCCTTCCATCCTTGGAGAATTTATTCAATGCTTTTTCATTCATCAATTATTCAATAAATACTTACAAAGCCCCCATTGCAACGAGCCATTGTGTTGGATGCTATAGACCTCATGGTGAATAATTTATTCTGTCTAGTGGAAATAACCATATCTTGGAAGATACAATTTAGACAATGCTACTCTTAACTCAAAGTACTGGGGAAAAAGAAGTGATTTATTTATCTTTTTTTCTTTTAAATAGGCTTCATGCCCAGTGCAGAGCCCAATATGAGGCATGAACTCACTCACGACCCTGAGATCAAGACCTGAGCTGAGATCAAGAGTCAGATGCTTAACTGACTGAGCCACCCAGGTGACCCAAGAAGTGATTTCTTTAATTATGAACTTAACATATGCTTCATGCAAAAAAAGAAAGAGAAAACCACCAAGAAGTTTATACAAATCCATTACCATTCAAATATTGCTACTGTCTCATTGTATATAAATGTGCAACAATCCCAAACATAGTGGTTAACACAATTTATTATTGTATTTCAGAGTTCTGGGCCCGATATGCTCAGTGGGGCAATTCTCACTAGAATTGGCTTGGGCTTCCTCAGGCACGGTGGTTTCCAGGCACTTAGACTTCTTAGGTAGAGGTTGACTTCTAAGAGACACTGGCAGAAGCTATAAGGCCTCTTAGGACCTAGCCTCAGAAGTCACATAGCATGACTTCAGTAGCATTCTGTTGCTTAGAGCAGTCATAAGTTAGGCCACATTCCAGGGAGCACAGGAACAGACCGTACTTCTGGCTGTGTGCACAGGGGAGAAGAAATACTTGGTGGTTGGTCACATTGGAGACAAGCTACCACAATTGCTTATCTTCATCAGTATGGCTTTTCAGGAATTATTCTGCATACCCCGAATACAAGCATTAAAGTCAGAAACTTGACATTGATAGTTAGGACTATCTAATCCTCAGAACTCACTCAAGCTTTGTCCGTGATTCCCACAGAAGAATCCGGTTCAGAACCACACACTGCATTTAGTTATCAAGGCCCTCTAGTCTCCTTTAGCTTGGAACAGTTCTACCTTTGACGTTCACGAACTTGACACCCTTCAAGATCACAGGCAAGTTAGCATGTAGGATGTACATAATCCTCTATCTTATGAGTGGAGCTAGATGGAAGCAGGCAGCCCCAGACCTCTGCTTCGCGCACTTGGAATGTAGCCTGTGCAACAGGTATTTGGGAGGGACAAAAAAATGCTGGTGGCCTGATCCTTCAGAGAAAATACCAAAGCCCTTAACTAGGAGCATCATCAAGATCCTATTGATTCTCCACAGTGTCTCCTTCCATTCCATTCAAGTCCTGACCTCATCTTCTCCTTGACCATTACAAGAGCCTTCTACCTGTGTTCCTGCTGATTCTTCACCAACAATTCAGTCAACTCACTTCCTTAAAAAACTCACTCAAGGGTCTTCCAGAAGGTGCATAGTCTCAGTCTTCATGGATCACTCTTCAACCTTGTTCTTAACATTTCATCTCTATTGTTGTGCATTCCAGTGTCCAGCAGCATGGAAGATGCAATTATTATCGAAGTCAGACTGTGTGTGAGGCCCTATGCTAAATGCCTCGCATATTCTAACCCATTCGTTCCTCACAACAACCCTGTAAGTTTGGTACTTTCCTCACTTTACAGATCTTGAAATAGAAGCTTAGAAAAGTAAAAGAACTAGGCCACTGTTTTATAGCTAGAAAGTGGGAGACTGGATCAAATAGAATTAGAACACAGGGCATGTAAATGGCACCACAAGACCAGTACACGGGAAACAATTAGCAAAAGATGTAAGATGCGTTAAACTGCTTCGTTTTCCTAATTTTATTATGGTTTGTTTTCTCCCTCTCCAAATTGTGACTGCATTCCAGAGCAAAGACTGCATTTGCCATTAATTTTATTTTTTAGAACACTTAGTGCTCTGCTGGGCATAAAATGAACCCCCAGGAAACTGGTGTTAGGGGACAGTGACTATAGAGACTGAATACTTATGGAATGAATAGAAGGTCTAGAATGTTGAGACAAGTTCAGTTTTCACTAAATGCCAGCCAGAGAGAGAATCTGAAACTCAGAGGGGAGGGGACCCACTCACAGTCACACGGCTCGTTAGAAACAGACTAGGCAGAAACAAGTTCCCCAGACTCCCTGCCTAGCACACCTTCCCCAGAGCCCACTGCCTGCTTAGGTCAGCCCAGCACACATGGTGTCCACACCATGGTTTTCTAGCCCATGGGACTCGCTCACCCCAAAATATACTGCTGTTCTCTTTCTAGCTCTTCCATGAAGAAACTTAGCTCAAGAGTCGTTTCTTAGAAGCCTGGCCAGAACCCTCTAGTCTGATTGAGATGCCCCACTTGTTTGTCTTTTGGCACTCGGTATTCTACCAGATCATCCTGCAGGGATTGCCCTAACTTACTTGTCTGCCTTTCCGTTAGATTAGAAACTTTTTGAAGGCAGGACCTACCGCTCCTTTGACTTGGTGAAATTATTGCCTAACATAGCCTCTGGCACATGGCCTTCTAACATGGATGCTTAGTAAATGAATGACCACAGTCCAGGTAACCCAGTGTGTGATGTAAAGGTCATAGTCAACAATGGTTTCTTGGACATGAAATGAAGGGTGACTCTGGTTAACCAGATGGTGGCGGGTGAAATAAGACAATATGCTCCTTTAGGGCCCCCATGTGCACGATTTGCTTCTGGGGAGATAACAGTGAGTGTGACAGACATGGTCTTTGCCTTCATATGGAGTTTCCAGCTTAGTGGTGGATGTGGACAATCAAGAGACAAACACATGAATAAGCAAGATAATTTCTGGTAGTGGTTAAGTGCTTTGAAGAAAATAAAAGAGGGAAATATGATAAGGAATGGAATGGCTGGAATGAGGGAGGCCTCCTTTAGATAAAGTAATCCAGGAAGGCCTCTCTGAAGAGGTGACATTTCAGCTGAGACCCACAAGATGAGAAGGAGCCAGCTTGTAGTTAGGGTGTTCTAGGGAAAAGGGCTAGTCAGTGCAAAGCCCCTGAGGTGGAAAGACTTGGAGCTGTTCAAAGCACAGCAAGAGGACTAGACTGGGCTGGAGCACAGGCTGAATGGGAAAGTGGTAGAGGTGAGGCTAGGGAAGCAGAGCACAGAACACGGAGGCCCGGGAGGCCCAGGTAAAGAGCCTGGAGGTACTCTCATCAGTATGGGAAGATGTCCTGTTTTGGATGTTGAAAAGATGGTCCAGGGTGGGAGTCAGGTCAGGAGAGTTAACAGTGGGTTAGCACCCTCATCAGGGTTGAGTCCTATAGTACCCAGTGGGAAGTACCCATAGAGGAAGTACCTAGAGAGGAAGCTAGGAGCTAAAAACAAAACGCCATGTCTGTAAGAAGTTTGTAGGCTTTAAAAAAAAAAAATTAACTTTATTTATTTGGAGAGACAGAGATAGCGAGCAGGGGAGGAGCAGAGAGAGGGGGAGAGAGAGAATCCCAAGGAGGCTCTGTGCTGACAGAGGGCTCAAACCCATGAAGTGAGAGATCATGACCTGAGCCAAAACCAAGAGTTGGATGCTTAACCCATTGAGCCACCCAGGCACCCTGAAATTTGTAGACTTTTTAATTTCCCTATATTTGTTCTTTTTGTAACCCCATGTTCTGTGAAAGTCTTAAGCCTCATGAATTTGTTTCTGGAGAATGGGGCCATCAGGTGGAGTTGATGATAAGTAACCCCCAAAGAGTAGACAGAGTAGGAGGCCTGAGGCTAAGGGGAAGAAAACCAGCCAAGTCCCCAGGGAATGTTAAAAAAAAAAAAAGGAAGGAAGGAAACATTAGAACTAGCAGGTTTGGGCTTGAGGAGCACAAAGGGGGAGAAAGAGAGCTTTTACACGTAATTATATCCATTTACTTGTATAGACAGCCCCTTAATCACAGCATTTTATGGCTCAGCCCTTTCAAAAGTATAGAATTACAGTTGCCTAATTAACACTTCTAAGTCTCTTACCAACATTTAACTCACGCGCCTTTATTTCAGCCCCCGGACCCTACGTGGACAGTGGATTTTATTGGCAATAGGGAACCAGCGTGACGTACTTAAGATGCATTGCTAAAAGCAGGATCGAGAAAGACTTTATCCTAATAGGCTGTAGAAATTTCTGTATGCGCTGGTCGAGCAATCCAGGCCCCAACTGCCTGTGATTTAGGGCAGCTGTTGTAAAAAGGAAACCAACCTGAAAGGGCAGGTTTGAGACTCTTCTTAATTTCCCTTCTGGTAAAAAGAAAAAAAAAAAAAAAAAAACACAAAAAACCCTTCCTGGCTTTCTACCCGGATGGCAAATATTGGTCCACACATGCGAAGGAACGTTGGGTTGGTTTCATCTCCAAGTTCACGAATGCCATGTGCTCAGCCTGTCATAGTTACTTGGCAAATGTTATGAAATAATTCTTCGGGAAGAAATAGGCCATAGAGCTAAACTGAGTGAGCCAAACTAGGTCATGGGCACAAAGATGGGAGTGTTGCTGGCCAAGGCTCTGGAGCCAGAAGGCGGCCATCTGTGGGGACCCAGGGCAGTACTCATGCTCACCACACAGGCTCATTACCACTTCCTGCCATGAAAAACTGGAAAGCCTTAGGAAAGGAATATCTTGCTCTTGCTGATCCGCCTTAAAAGGTAGACTTCCAGCTCAGCATTCAAATCCTGGCTTGCTAGCACTGTGACACTGCGAAGTCACTGAATTGTTGTGAGTCATGGTTTTCTCATCTGTAGAATAGGAGGTGATGATACTTATCTAGGGTTTTTGAGAGCCCCAGTTAGAGACCTAGAGAACCGAGCGCCTAGGTGACTCCAAGTTTCTTTCCGTGTAGCCAAAGTGTTGGTATCACGTGAAACCCAGCTTCGCCCCTTTGCAGCCACCCGACAAAACTGCCGCTGGGGCAAGCTCTGGGATGCCTGTGCACCTCAGTTTCCTCATCAGCAAAGTGGGGCCAAGCCTAACAGAGCCTGTCTCCTAGGTCATGAGGAGGAGTGTTGTGAATACGTGAAAGGTGCTGAGAACAGGGTCTGGAGCACAGGAAATGTATGCGGTTGTCTTCTTCCTGTCCCCACGGCGCCAGGCACCCAGCGTGCATGTTGGGACTTCTCCACGTTTCTAAGAACTAAGACCCTTGAAAAGATTCGGTAGAAATGTGTCACGGAATCCCCCTTCACGGAACTGCCCTTTGCATTTGTTTCTGTTTCCTCAGAGAAACACCGTTATGAGCCAAAATTTCCAACGAAGTCTCTGGAACTTTAAGTTGAACAAGATTTATAAGAACAGACCTGTGTTAGGCCCCTGGCCAGACCTTTTGCATCCTCTCACGTGTCACCATCCCACGCCCCCTTGCCACTCCCCAGTCTATGGCTTGACTCCTCACAGCTTCTGTGCAGGGGCAAGTTCCCTGGTATGACATGAGCTCCCTACCCCGTTGCTAGTCAAAGAATGTCTGCGGTGGATGTGGCCTGGGAGAGTCAGGACAGAGCGAGAGAAGAGGCTGGCGCCAGGAGGGGGCAGCCTCTGAGGGCCCTTGCCGGAAGAGCTTCCTCTCGCGTGGGCAACTTGGTGGGACCTTAGAAAAGTGGCAGAGTCTAAGAACCTTAATGCAAACTTGAGGTCATGCTGTCAAAACGTGGAGAGGGCCTGGCATTGCGCTGTTTGGGCGCAGTGTTTTGTATAGTCTGTCAACAGTGCTCCTCAGAGAAACGGAGTGGTCGAGTCCGTAGATGACGGGTCCCACGTGGAACAAAGATCCAGAGGAGAAAGGGGTGCCGGAAGTCAGTCATTAAGGACAGGAAAAGAAAAGAACGGGGGAGCGCCTGGGTGGCTCAGTCAGTTGAGCGTCCGACTTCGGCTCTGGTCACGATCTCGCGGTCCATGAGTTCGAGCCCTGCGTCGGGCTCTGGGCTGATGGCTCGGAGCCGGAGCCTGCTTCCGATTCTGTGTCTCCCTCTCTCTCTGACCCTCCCCCGTTCATGTTCTGTCTCTGTCTCAAAAATAAATGCTAAAAATTTTTTTTAAGAAAAGAATGGGATGTAGGTTACCTCTATTGCCCCTGGAAGCAGCAGAGTCATTTGGGTTGTGGTTTAGGAGGAAGCAGGTGGCAGGAAGGAAGAGTTCCTGATGACTGCAAGGACTTTATGATATAGCAGGTGACAACTGACCTGTCCTCTGACAGCTTCAGATCAGGTTTTTAGGGGCACAATCTGGTGAAATGCCTCAGTCTATTGTCAGAAGTAGAGGAGGAGCAAGGAGGAAAGTATTTTTGTGTTCGTTTTGTTTTTTTAGAAGTGTATTTATTTATTTTGAGAGAGAGAGACAGAGAGAGAATGAGCAGGGGAGGGGCAGAGAGAGGAGGGGGGACACAGGATTTGAAGCAGCTCCGGGCTCTGAGCTGTCAGCACAGGGCCCGAGGCGGGGCTCGAACTCATGAACTGTGAGACGATGACCTGAGCCGAAGTTGGACGCTTCGCCAACTAAGCCACCCAGGCGCCCCAAGGAGAAAAGTTTTCAAATAGGTCCTTTCGATTTGCATATTCCTGCTCCCAAGCCATGGTCCCGCCAGTTTCCTGAGTTCAGAGTCACAGCAAACAGGCTGCACTGCAGAAAGGCTGTGGATGTAACTGGGGGCTTGGAGAGCGAAAAGGGGGTTCAAGAAATGGACCTTCCTGCTCTCGCCTACATCCAATGACTGCTTGTTGTGGGGATGTGGAGGCCAGCTTCTCCCCGTTACACTTGGGATAACCCGAAAGGGCCCTTCTAGTTCCAGAGTTCTACATCGCCTTAGTGCCATGCAAATAGTGCAATCGAGATTTGATCAAGGGCTTTCTGGCTCTGTCTAGACTGTACCCAGAATACTATGCTTTTCTGCTGCCACGGAACCGTGCAGAAAACAGCAGGGGGTGACCGAAGAAAGAAGCATCACAGTGTCTTCTTGGTGAACTCGGGCCCAGCACTGTTGCCTTTTCTAGTACATAAGGTCATGGCGGGTTGGAGGGACAGCCTGCATGTAAGGGGCTGAGACAGGGCAGATAGTACTTACGTCATGTTTCCTGCTGGGTTTTACTGGCAAGTCAACAGACCTTGCTGACTCATGGAGACGGGGATAGCAAGGTCCAGAGGTGATGTTTTAGGGAGTGCAGGTTTGGATGATAGAAGGTGGGATATTAAGGTATGAGGTAATCAGCAACTCCTTATATGATTACTTGGATAGCAGTGGGATTGGTGAAATCAGAGCAGAGTGGTAACCACGTGAGCTTTACTAGGGCAGGGTTCTATCTATCCTGAGGCATCTGTGCTCCATTTTGAACTCATAGTATCATTCTCATATCGTACCGGTCATCCAGCCTCCTTTGACGCAGCAGGTCAGTCATAAGAGATTCACTTGTGACCTATTGTATGCTGGGCTCTTGGCTATAGGTTCTGGGATCGAAAGATACTAAGTACGCAATGCTTGGGGCGCCTGGGTGGCTCAGTGCGTTAAGCATCTGACTTTGACTCAGGTTGTGATCTCACCGTCTGTGACTTTGAGCCCCGTGTCAGGCTCTGTCCTGACGCTCGAAGCCTGGAGCCTGCTTCAGATTCTGTGCCTCCCTCTCTTTCTGCCCCTCCCCTGCTCATGCTCTGTCTCCCTCTCAAAAATAAATAAACATTAAACAAGGTATTTACTCAATTCTTAAACAATAACACCTGCTCAAGGAGCCTCCTGACACTTGACAGATATTTCCAATACAATGGCATCATTGCTTGACTCTGTCAGTTTAGGGGAAATCATCTGCTGCAGTAACAAATGATCCCCCAAATTTTAGTGGCTTACAACAAAGTTTACTTCTCCCTCGCCTGACTTGATCTTCACAGATCGGCTGAAATTCTGCTCCATGTCCTTTTCGTTATGGGACCAAGCTAGTGGGAGCAGCCTCAATCTAGAATACTCCAATCTCGTGATATAGGGAAGAGAGAGAGTGGAAATACACAATAGCTCTTCAAAGCTTCTGTTGGTAGCGGGGCAGGTCCCCTGCGCTCCCATTTCATTGGCCAAAGCGAGTCACATGGCCAGGCGTGACATCATCAGCAAGGCAACCCTGGGCAGTTAGCAGTTAGCAGTTGGCAGTTAACAGTTGAGAGGGAAGAAACACACTCCTCCCTAGCGCCCTAGCAGAGTTAGGCACTAGGGCCAGACAGCTGGCGGAAGGGCACTGACGTTTTAGAGCTCCTCTTCATTCTCTTTATTGACACATTTTAATTAAGCCCACGGTTGTTTCTCTTTTTTTAAATTTTTTCTGCCCCGTCTTTAGAGACCTTTTGCCAGAGCTGATATAGTGAAAAGGAGGTATTAGGGGCGCCTGGGTGGCGCAGTCGGTTAAGCGTCCGACTTCAGCCAGGTCACAATCTCGCAGTCCGTGAGTTCGAGCCCCGCGTCGGGCTCTGGGCTGACAGCTCAGAGCCTGGAGCCTGTTTCGGATTCTGTGTCTCCCTCTCTCTCTGCCCCTCCCCCGTTCATGCTCTGTCTCTCTCTGTCCCAAAAATAAATAAATGTTGAAAAAAAAATTAAAAAAAAAAAAAAAGGAGGTATTAGAATTAGTGTTGCTGTTCTATACAACTGGAGGCCTCCATGAAACGTTCAAGCAACGTGGAAGGCTGTTTCCTGGCAACCCTACGTGGTCCATAGCTGTTGCTATAAATTGGGGGTACGTTTCTAGAAAAGCCATTGGGCTGAAGCCTGGGTTTCAGTCCTGACCTGCTACTGACGAGTTGTGTGATTTTGAGGAGTCAACCTGGCCTCTTGGAGCTTTAGTTCATCTGCAAAACAAGGGTGGTTGTGAAAAAAGGAAATTGTAAACCGGGAAACACTTTCCAAACGTTCAGCCTTTGTGAAACTGTGATGGAGATGTCATAAGAATCGGGCGGTTTTGTGTGTGTGTGTGGGGGGGGGGGTTTGTTTTTGTTTTTGTTTTTGTTTTCCATTGTGGTGGGAAGCTGGTGCACAGAATAAGAAAGGGTACTACAGCAGCTGAGATGCGCTGAAGCTGGTAATTATCTGCTAGACGGGCTGAGTTTTGATTGTAAGTGTGCCTGGCAAACCTATCAATGAGCCATGTGCCTTGATGAAACGCTGACAGTCTATTTACACAGAGGCAGCTGGGATATTATAAAAGAATGAAGGCATGCTGGAAGTCTAAGTCATTATGAAGGGTAGGACTTCATTTATCTGTGCGACTGATGGCTCCAGGATGGTAAAAATGTGGTATCACGTGAACAAAACAGCTCTTGAATTTTAATAATAATCCAGTGTCTTAGAGATGAAGGCTTAGCAATGATTGAATCCAACCCGTTGTCTGTAGAGATGAGGAAACAGAGACTCCCAGAAGTTAATAAACGAGCTTTTATCACACTTATGCTTGGCTAGGCATGGCATTACTTTCCAAGTGCTGTTAAATCCGAGAGAAAAACTTACCTGTCTTTTATGTAACAAATGTGCCAACTCATTAATCTCTAAAACAACACTCCCTTTGATATCTGGCATTCACGTTTCTAAATATTTATTCGCTACTTACACATAATCAACTAAAGCATAAAAACTTAACTTTAAATTTCCCCGGACGTTTAAACATTGATTACAAATTTGCAATCAAGCTCTTACATAAACAAATCATTAAAACGATGAATCTAATAAATGAGATTCTTTTACGTGCTCTCAACACCTTACCAAGCAGACAACGTGTGCACAAAATGCCACGTTGATTACAGAAAAGATTACACCGTGGAAGAACGGTTTTCTGAGACACTGGAAAGCCAGAGTGGAGATGAGCTGTGTTTTCCTCTTCTCTCCTATGAGGTGGAGTCTTGCTCAGTCTGTGTGGCTCAGAACCTAGGAGGTGGCCCGTGAGCTTATTTCAATTGTGGGCATGGATCGTTGGTGCTGATTTTTCCAGAATGACAATACTTAATCCTGTAGCAAAGCACTCACACACAGGGGCTGTGGTGCCCTGGAAGTGAACCTAAGTCTGTCAGTCCCCCAACCCTGAGTATAGTATTTCCAGTATTCCTCTCGGGAGTTCTGGGGGGCCACGGGCTGCACTATGGGTGTGTTTTAGCCACTTCTGCTCTTTATAACGCCAGACTTCTGAGAACATTCTGCATCCTTAGCTAATTCTATCAGGCGCTTTACAGACAGAGGGAGAGCAAGGGTAAGAATGAGAACGGTCTCCCCTGACTAATACGTAGCCCACCCGAAAAGTCGTCTAATACCCTTGTGCTGCTAACACCAGAAATAAAAGGGCTAGTTTCATGCAGTTACATTTGTTTATTTTCTTTGTTTTAATCTTCTTAATTTACAGCTTCCCAGGGCTATTGCTTTTTTTTTTATCTTTCCGGTATTAGAGTAACTTTTTTTTTTTAATTTTTTTTTTTTAATGTTTATTTTTGAGACAGAGAGAGACAGAGCATGAACGGGGGAGGGGCAGAGAGAGAGGGGGAGACTCAGAATCTGAAGCAGGCTCCAGGCTCTGAGGTGTCGGCACAGAGCCCACGGACGGTGAGATCATGACCTGAGCCGAAGTCAGACGCTTAACCAACTGAGCCACCCAGGCGCCCCTTAGCGTAACTTTTATAGGATATGATTTCTACCCTTTCTTAGAGTTGCTGAATTTGGAGAAGCCCCCAGAGGAAAAGTTTGTGGGTTTGGGAGTTCTGATCCAGCCCTTCCTCGGATCCTCCTTGACTGCACGGTCCAAAGCGGTGTGACAGCACATCTGAATTCCAGCAGCGGGGGTGGGGGGTGGAGCTTAACCCAAGGTTGTTTATATCACTTCTGCTCATTTTCTGCTCATTTTCATTTGAGCACTCGGCCACACTAGCAGCAAGGGAGGCTGGAAATAGCCTGGCCAGGTGCCCAGACAAAAACCTGAGTGTCTTATTAGTCTAAAAGCAGGGAAGAACTAGGGGTGATGTCTGACAGTGCCTGCCGCTTTCCATGCTTCTGGCCACCAAGTGTTTATGGGTCCTTGTCTTCTCACACATAGACACATTTACCCCTTCTCCAAGGGGGATGAGCCCCAAAGCCCAGATGCTTTGATTAGCTCGACCAGGAGCTCCCGAGTGGTAAGCAATCAGGGGCAGTGTGGTTCCTACTGGTACCACAAACTTGAAGAAACAACTCCCCCAACTTTTCTGCACCAATGGGCAACCAATGCCGGATAGGAACAGGGCAAGTGCAGTAAAAAGTCCCATTCGGAAGAGGGATAAAAGAAAACGCACATAAGTCTTTGTGTCAGAGCAATGATCAAATCCCTTTGGGTAGGAACAGAAAAGACTCTCTTCTCTGCCAGCAAGTGAGTCATGTGAGGGGCCCCTCTGGCAACCCTGGTTCTGCCTCCAGGGGAACCTCTCTTGGCTGACATGCCCTGTGGCTATTGACTTTTCCCCTTGGGAGGGTCTGCCTTGTCCTCCTGGGATGGCAGTTAAAGTCTACGCCCCTTGTGGGGGCTGCAGTGCCTTCACTGTCCCTTCCTGCAGGTGTGGGGGTGGAGCCTAGACCTGCGTCTGGGTCAAGGGCTTTGTCAGGTCAGCCCTGTAGTTTCCGGGGCAATAAAATTCCCTAAGAAGGCCCACGTAGGCTTTAAGTCTATCTGCTCAAATAAGGAAGGACAGCCGAGATCTAGTTTGGCCTAGGTTTAGTCTAAAAACCTTATTTACTGACCTCTGTGCTCCGCCCAGCCCCCATGTCTCCATGTAAGTTGCCCCAAGTCCATCTGAATAAATAGCTTGAGTAGGAAGGCAACATCCTTAGTTCTGTCTTTCCTGCTGCCACGTGGCAGACAACTCTGGATAGTGGTGCTTGAGAAAAGCTTGGGGACAAAGTCTTATTTTTTGCTAAAGCTCCTTAGACCCGTCACCCCACCCCACAAGGGACTCAGATGGTGTCATCAGATCTCTCTCACTCTCCATCTGCCGGCTGTGTTGTGTTCCAGGTTTATTCCCAGGCCAGCCCCGCCAGCATTGCTAAGCCTGCGGAGTCCTGATTTTAGAGGAGGACGCACATGATCGCTTCCAGCACCCATGCGTAAAATCTTAGAGACGTTCCTGATTGGCCCGGTTTATGTCACCTGCCTACCCTGAATCAGTCATTATACCCAGGAGATGGAGATCTTTGGTTAGCCTGAGTCATTTGTCCACCATAGTGTTGAGCATCATGATGGGGGACCTGGTCAGGACCACATAAAGGGCAGAAGAGTCAGCGTTCCTTCACTCCCCACCCAAAATGAGGGAGGTGCTATTAGACCAAAGGGGAAAGTGTGTTTGGCAAAAAGAAATGAAAGAGACCCAGGACATTTGGCCACCAGCAGGGACAACAGTGCTCTTTAGGACCTGGAAGGCTTGGTAAAGATGGAACTACTAAGTAACATTTACTTCTAGTTTCATTTAAAAATTTTTTTTTTCAACGTTTATTTATTTTTGGGACAGAGAGAGACAGAGCATGAACGGGGGAGGGGCAGAGAGAGAGGGAGACACAGAATCAGAAACAGGCTCCAGGCTCTGAGCCATCAGCCCAGAGCCTGACACGGGGCTCGAACTCACGGACCACGAGATCGTGACCTGGCTGAAGTCGGACGCTTAACTGACTGCGCCACCCAGGCGCCCCTCTAGTTTCATTTAATAAGATTTTTTGGGATATCTGGGTGGCTCAGTTGGTTAAGCGTCCAACTTTGGCTCAGGTTATGATCTCACGGTTCGTGGGTTTGAGCCCCGCGTCGGGCTCTGTGCTGACAGTTCGGGGCCTGGAGCCTGCTTCAGATTCTGTGTCCCCCTCTCTCTCTACCCCTCCCCTGCTCGCACTCTCTCTGTCTTTAAAAAAAAAAAAAAATTTGTTAAAACCCAGGCCATGTCTCTTGAACTGCCCCCTTACCAGGAGTTCACTGTTACTTTGGACGATCAGATCAGAGTGGACCAGGATAGAAACCGAACAGAGACAAGGAAGCATTATTTCCTCTTCGACACTGATAGTAGCCCACCTGAGTGTGGTCTGCTCCTGCCACAGCCCTCTCCCTGGTCTCACCCACAGGAAGCTGAGGACAAACTTCTTCTCTCCTCTCCTGCCCTGATGGGGCAGCTGACAGCCTCTGAGTGTGGAGTTAGGCCCCCAGCTGAAAGAGGGGAAATGAACAGGCTCCCAGGAAAACCCTTGACCCCTGGAGGGAGGTGGGAGAGGGCAGAGGCCACCATCCTCCACACCACCCCGATTCTTATGCACAGTCCCCCACTCCCCCACCTGACCCCACTTTCTCCAACTGGCTCTTCCCTTCACACACATATTCATTTCTAGAGTTTTCTGAGCATGGATGAGCACCGTGCCCACAAAGCTGCAGGTCTCCCCATGTTTGGAGAAGCTGTCAGGATGACAAAGCCCTTGGATGACATCTGTTCCTTTGCAACTGGGCCCCTCCAACCTCCTATGCTTCCTGCGCCCATCTGCCCAGAGTTCCTGGAGGGACCTCCTGCCTCCAGCTTTCCCAGGTTTTGGTGCAGGAAGGCGAGAGGCAGATGTGGGCCAGAAGGTGGAGCGGAGCAGTGCAGGCGCTCGGTGCTGCTGAG
Source organism: Herpailurus yagouaroundi (assembly GCF_014898765.1). Classification (NCBI taxonomy): domain Eukaryota; kingdom Metazoa; phylum Chordata; class Mammalia; order Carnivora; family Felidae; genus Herpailurus; species Herpailurus yagouaroundi. Next base: position 33,501,616 of record NW_024412417.1, on the reverse strand, counting down.
AGAAGTTTTCCTGGCCCTGCCGCTTCTCTCTCAGTGGCAGCCTGGCTGTGAGGACCCGGATCAGGAGAAGCAGCAGGTGGATGGGGATTTCCAAGCCTAAGCCCCTTTAAATACACAGGCAGCTGTGGGCTTCCTCTCCCAGGTAACCGGCCTGGACTAGCTTCCCCCAGGGGGAAATGCAGGTGTGTCTGGAAATCAGGAATAACCCAGAGAGTTCGGGAAGACTCTCGATGAATCTTAATGGGTTAGTCAGTAGGCTAACGGCGGGTGGAAGGAAAGCGGGCTGGGAATTTGCCGAGCCCCGAGGTTCCTCGAGTCAGAAGCCCTGTTTGTAGCCACCGGTGGGGAAGCCGGCCCCGCTCTGTCCCCATCCACCGCCTCGCTGTGGCTGATGGCATTTTCTGAAGCTGGCAACACGATACCTATCATCCTGAATGCTCTTCTGCACTGTGAACTGGCCACTTCTGCACGGAGAGGTAGAGTCTGTCTCACCACCTCCTTGAAGCCAGGCAGGCCGCGGGACTGCCGCGACCATTGGAACTTGGCGCAAGTGATGGCGTGCGACCTTGGGCATGGCCCTTCCTGGCCTGGGTTTTGCTGGCCGCCCCTGGGAAGCCAGTGCCCTGTCACAAGTTGGCCTGGCCTCTGAGACCACTATGCAGTGAGCGGCCTGAGATGTCCCTGCAGAGGCCCTGATGGCCAGACATCCCGGAGAGAGAGAGAAAGGCTGAGGCGCCCTGAGGCGCCAGACAGGGAGGCAGTCACGATGGCAGAATTTTCACGTGATTTCTCTGCACTTGTATTCTTGCGTCTCTTTCTCCTGTGCGCCAACGCTTGAATCCTGATGACGTCAACATAATCACTTGCTCACTTTACCTTACAGTGTGCCGCTAAACATTTCAAACAACAAGAGGGATGCCGATATTGTTAGCAGTATACGGAGATTGTGATCTTGAAAAGATAACGTTCTGTTCTTTTTGCCTTTGCAATATATCCCTTTAGGGCAGGATTTCCCGACCTCGGCACTACATTTTTGGGCTGGATAAGTCTTTATTGTGGGAACACACCTGTGCCTGGCAGTCTCTACCCTCTGCTCATTTCTGGGCCAGCAGCAACCCTCCAGTTGTGACAAGCAAAAATAGCCCGTGAACACTGCCAAATGCCCAATGAGGGGGGCAAAAATGTTTCAATTTAAAGACTTCTAGGGATATACAGTCAAAATACTGAGTTTAAAGGCCTTTAAAGTTATTATTATTTTTTTTTTCTGTGTGGCTATGCCTCCAACTTGATGTACAGTTAGGTTTGCTTCAGTGGTTCGGGGGGTTTATTTTATTTGTTTTTTTAATGTTTATTTTTGAGAGAGAGAGAGAGAGCGCGCGTGCGCATGAGTGGGGGAGGGGCAGAGAAAGGGAGACACAGAATCTGAAGCAGGCTCCAGGCTCCGCGTGTAGGGCCTGAGGTGGGGCTCGAACCCATGGACTGAGAGAACATGACCTGAGCCCAAGTCAGATGCTTAACTGACTGAGCCACCCAGATGCCCAGGTTTTCAGGTTTTAGAGATTGCTTTTTACTCGTTTTATATTTAACTTGTGTAAAACATTTCTATTGATCCAAAGTCAAAATACGTGGCCAGGTAGTTTCTTTTTTAGTCTGATTTTTTAAATCACGTAAAATGTAATGTTTAATATCAATACCGTTAGAGAAGCTTCAGTTCCACCTCCCCACCCTGTTCCCTCCCTTCCTCTATGATAACCATTTTCATTACTTTTGGGGTTATCCTTCCATTGTTTCTTTTGGAAAATACAAATACGTCTTTATATGTATTTTATATGCATCCTGACATCTATCTGTTACACCCTTTCTGGTACAAAAGTTACCATACTAAGCACTGCTGTATATTGCTACAAGCAAGGATTTTTATTTATCCCTGTAGAGAATGTTGCTTGACTTGCCTGGGATGTGTTCTTAAAGACGCCTCAGGTGAGGCTGACACAAGTGTACAAATGAGTGGAGGTGGGGGCTCCGCCCGGATCCCTGCCTCTATATGCTGCTGGACTCCATTACATGAGACATCAAGAAATCTGAGGGTCAAGGTTAGCCATCTAACTTCTGTAGTTCTTACTTGTCAAAATACCTATGGGTAAAAATCACATGTGGATAAATTTGTTACTTTTTATTGTAAAAATTTCCAAACATAATAAAAAGATAGAAGACACAATAAACAATGGCATCATCACCCAGTTTCGCCACACCTGTTTCATCTAGCTCAACCTATTTTTGCTGAAGTTGTAGCCCAAACCCCACGTAATAAGTCATTTCACTCTTACGTCCATCTTTTTTAAAAAGGTGGGGGGTGGGGGCCGGGGGCAGAGCACTTTCTCGCTAAACTACAGGGCCACAATCACACCTATTAAAAATAACATGAATTTGTTGATTTCACGGACTATCAAATCCAAATTTATATTTCTCTTGTTATCTAAAACAAAAAGAAAACCCCACCAACTGCCTTTGCCATTCGTTCAAATCAGCGTCTAAACAAAGTCCACTCACTGGGGAGCCTGCTCTGGGACAGGAACTGAGAAAACATGAGCCCAAAGCCCTCTGGGTGGCTGAAAACAAACTGCGAAGTCTCGTGAGATACCGACCCCAGATCCTCAGGGTCGTTGAAAACACCTGTGTTCCCCCTGGAACTTCCCCCAGTTGAACATTTTCAATTCCTTCCATTGTTTCTCTGTGATATGGTTTCTTTTCTCCTTCCCTGTCTTTTCCTGTCTGTATGCTCCGGGTGGTTACTGTCCCTAGCGGACACATTATAAGCAGATGGTCTCCTCAGTCATCAATCCTCAGATCAGCTCTGGTGTCCCCACTTTAGAGATAAGGAAAGCTAATAACTTCTTGGGGGGGGGGGAACTTGGTCTTGAGCTCAGTTATTAGTTGTAAATTCCAGAGCTAGGCCAACAACTCATAGCTTTGCCTGATTCTTCTTTTTGGAACACAAACAAGCCTTTCTCGTTCTAAGGATCCTTTGGTTCCTACCCAAACCCTGTTTTACCACACGGTCATCTGTGAATATCTAGGTACCCATCCAGCAGTGTATGGTTAAGAGCTGAGGTCCTAGGGTCTGGGAAGCATGGCTTAGTGATTAGATGCACTAACTCTGCAGCTAGGCTTTCCAAGTTCAAATTCCAAGTCTACCGACTATGAGCTGAAGGACTTGGACAATTTATGTAAACTGTGTCTCCATTTGTTTCTCTGTAGTGGTGACAAAACCAACCTCATTAGGCTGTTGTGAAGGTTAAGTAAATTAGTGCTTGTAAGGCTCAGGATATGGCACCTGATGCAGTGTTGTACATGTTTGCTGTTGTTATTCTGCGTTCACCACTCAGGTGTGCGAGACCTTGAGTGCGTCATCCAGTTGGACTATGTCTCCGAATGCCTTATCTCTTAACTTGGCAGTCACAAGGGAGCTTACTAAGAGGAATAATGTGAAAATTAGGAGACAATTCACCACAAGCTAAAAGGAGAGCGTCTGGTACATAATAGGCACTCAACAATTATTATTATTAATTTGGCACTTTATACTTATCGTGGTACAGATCCGAGGCCAGAAAGTCAGGTGTGCCAGAAATAATGGCATCTCTTTATTTTCAATAAGTCACCTAGATTTCGTCTTCCAGCTCAGTCATTCTTGGTTTTTCTTCCCCGAGTCCTCCATAGTTTGTACAAGGGATCTTATGAAATGCTTAGGTTTCCAGAGGGTCCTGCTGGTCATCAGCCCCCCCATCCACTCGGATGGCCATTGTCTTTGACTAGGAGTCTCTGCCATTTCTCTGCCACAGTTGGGGCCCAAGGTCTTAGCCAAGCCCGTGGGCCCCTGCCCAGGGCCAAGTCTCCTGGTGTGTCATTTCCAGCCACAGCCTCGGAAGACTCCTGGGACCCACTGATCTGTCTCTTACCTCCTGCCTAAATCCCTGGAGATCTTTTCTTAACCCAGAGGAAAGTCTTTTGTTCTCAAACCTCGTTCACCTCAATGGACTTTAGAAGCAAAAGTCTAGGCACAAGTCTCTCCAGAAACAGAAACGCAGGACCAGCCCCATGCCTGAGTGGGAGGAGGGAAGGGCAACAATCGGGGGAAACATCCTACCTCACCATCTCACAAAGCCCTCTCCTCCCCACATCTGTCAGTGGGAGCCACTGCACGGACAGGGGCTCACCTCACGGTCACCAAGAGAGCGACTCCCAAGTGCCAGGCTGGGACAAGCTCTGGAAGAAAACAAAAAGCCAACCTCCCTATGAACACAGCCCTCCAGCTCTTTCCCTAGAGGACTCATTCTCAAGCAGGGGTGATGTGGGCCCCCAGGGGGCATCTGGCCATATCTGGAGACATTTTTGATTGTCACAACTGGAGGGGGTACAGATAATGGCATCTAGTGGGTAGAGGCTGGAGGTGCTGCTAACACCCTCCAATGCACAGGACAGTGCTCTGCAGCAAAGAATGACACGGCACCAAATGTCAATAGTGACGAGGATGGGACAGGACAACTGTCACGCAAGGTAGAAGAGAATAATGAGCCGATTGTCCCAGAGGCTTATCCAACAGAAATCACTGAAGGGACACTCTCTAACCAGAAAGAATATTCCAGGGAGTCTTTTTTTTTTAATCACAGAGGGCTGGCTGGGATAAGAAGGAGCCGAAACTTTAACTCAGAATCCTTTCCACACAACTTGAGACATCGGTGGTCTAGAAGAGATGTGGAGAGCTAACCCTAGCCAACTCCCTCAGGCCTGGCAAACCAAGCTAGAGCAGGCTCCTGTCATAAGGTCTGGGGCCAGAGGAGCGCCTTCATTGCACCTTCATGGGACAGCCGGGGACTGCCCTTCTCCAACTCAGGTCTGTGATGGTGTCATCCCCTCAGTGACCAGCGCCCAGGACACCCAGATGAGGAAACCATTCCCGAAGGTTCTTGATCCTGGCCTCGCAGCAAGTTTCCCATGAGATTCTGAGAGCTTTAAGGAAGGGCCTGTGTAGGGTTTTTGTTTTTGTTTTTGTTTTTGTTTTTTTTTTACTCTACAGGTAATTCTAATGTAGGCAGGTTGGGAGATTTGTTTTGCCAAAAAAATTATGTCTCATTTCTTTTGCTGTGGAACATAATTCAGAACAATTTCCACGACGGCTGCCTTGGGTAGGAGAGGAAGAGTGGGTAGAGGACGGAGCATTTACGTTGTGTCTGGAAAGGCCATGGGATGGGATAATGCCTTGTTTCAAATTTCAACCATTAAAGGGATCCTGTTACCCAAGGTATGAAAATCTGTGTTTAGAAAATAGATCATGTCAAGAGGTGATTATCCACTTTTATTTTTAACCTCTTCTAAGACATGGAAAATAACGTTCAATTTCCAGAAAAACAGCATTCTTAATGACAGATCAGTCAAGAACTTCAAGGGTCTACTTCCTGCTTTGGTTGTGGGTGATGGGAGGCCTCACCCCACCGTCTCAAACATCCTGGCAGGCTTCTCTCTGAGGCTACCCCCAGCCCCTGAGCCATCTGAAGCCACTGTCTTCTCTGATGGCATCAGCTGCCGGCTCTGTGCTGCTGACTCTCACTGTTCCCCGGGTGACCTTTCTCCAGCCTAGCTACCCTGCTCCCTCCTGGGTAGAGAACATTCTCAAACGCAACATGTCAACAAACACTGAATCATTCCCCTGTCCGGTCTCCCAAGCGGTATTTTCTATCTCCATGACTAGCAGGCAAATCCACATTCCTCCCTCTCCCTCACCACCCCCACTTGCCAAGAGCCACTCATTCCAGAGGGTTCTCTGTCCTTAACATTCCCTGTTCCAGTCCTGTGCCATCCTTCTCCAATGCCTCCATGCTGGCTCAGGCCATGATCACTTCACTCACACCTCGACTGTGGCCATAGTCTCTTATGTGGCCCTCTGGGTCCACTCCCATTCCCTTCTGCCTTATTCTCTACTTAGAAACTAGGGTGATCTTTCTAAAACACCAATGATGAGTTTATGATGTGTGGAACATTTACTATGTGTGAGTCACTGTCCTGAGCTCTTTACAAGCATAATCTCTTAAAAAATCTCCCTAAAAACTGTATAAAAAAAGATACCTTCATTATCCCCATTTCACAGATATGGAAACTGGGACACAGGGAGGTTAAGTATCTTGTCTGGGGTCACACAGCCATTAAAAGGGAAAGCTCCAACGCTACTCTCTGGTTTAGAATCCTTCAGTGGCTCCCCACGTATTGACCTTCAGGGCAGGATGCACACTTTGAGTTTGGTCTCAGAATTCTCTGTGACCTAGGCTGTGCCTCTCTGTCTGGATTTATCACTCACCGCGCTTCTCCCTGACCCCCTGGGTCTCCAGCCTTGTGGAGCTGCCTACTCACCATGCCCATGCCACGTGCTGCTCTGTCTTCGTTCAAGGTGTTTTCTCCCTAAGATGCCTTCCCCATCCAGTCTGTGTGACAGACACAGTTCTCAGGGTTCAGCTTAAAGGATGCCTCCTCCACGAAACCTTTCCAGAATGTGTCCTGCCCCCACTGCTCGGAGAACTGACCTCTTACTCCCTTGGGCTTGGCTGTAACCAGGCTATGCATTATGACTTTGTCACCAGCAGTGACTAGCACCACGTGCTAGTGGTCTATGGATATCACTATGGGTGCTGTGGCCTCATTAATTCATGCTGCCTGGAGACGGTGTTTCTCACTGTCTCAGTGGCGTGGGTGATAATGATGAGGTGTGAAGTTAATGTCCCTTAATGTAAAGAAGAGTGCCTTGGTGGCCGAAGGATGCCCTGGGGTTGTGTACCATGGCTCGGGGAGTAGGGGAACCCTCACGAGCCTGGAGGGGGTCTCCCCTGGGACAATAGAGAGGTCAGGAAAGGTGGGGAGAGCTGGCCAATGTCCTTTGGGTTCTAGATTCCTTAAGTTCCCAGAGGGGTCTTGTGAGGCCAGAGACAGTCCGTGATGCAGTAGAAAGTACCAGATGGAGATTCTTGGCCCAGGCTCTGGTATAGCTCTCTTCTAGTGTCAGGTGGCATCGGCCAGTCCCTTTTCTGAGGGGGAGGGGAGAAGGGAGCCCCTCCCACAGGTGCCTTCCCAGGCGTCTCCTGTCCCATTCCTGTGAGACTTTCCCCAGGCCACCTCTGAAGGCCTTTCGTCACCCTGTTGTCGGTGCTCAGAAGCCCTGCCTCACCCTCACCTGGCTGCTTGGGCAAGTCTGCCACCGTCCCTGGCTTCAAGGTCCTTCGTTTTAAAAGGGAGCGATTATTTGTTCCTCCATGCAGTGCACTTGGCAGTGGGTGCCAGGGGAGAACATGGAAGAAGCACTTTCATTTCCTCAGGTCTGAGGATGCAGAGGAAGCTCCATGGAGAGCCAATATTAAGTAATAATTCAAGCCTAAGCGGTCAGGATCCAGGGTGTGGGGAGTGTGGCCGCCTGCTGTCTCCGTTGCCTTCTCGCGCGTCTCCGGCCCATCCGCTGAGGCCTGACACCGTTGAAGGAGACCAGCAGGCCGGGGGTGGGGGGGGGGGGGG
>NW_024412417.1:33410905-33493665 GCF_014898765.1 Herpailurus yagouaroundi | reverse complement strand
TTTTTTTTTCCAACGTTTTTATTTATTTTTGGGACAGAGAGAGACAGAGCATGAACGGGGGAGGGGCAGAGAGAGAGGGAGACACAGAATCGGAAACAGGCTCCAGGCTCCGAGCCATCAGCCCAGAGCCTGACGCGGGGCTCGAACTCACAGACCGCGAGATCGTGACCTGGCTGAAGTCGGACGCTTAACCGACTGCGCCACCCAGGCGCCCCAGGAAGAGTGTTTAAAAAGCGCTGAATCGGGGCGCCTGGGTGGCTCAGTTGGTTAAGCGTCCAACTTAAGCTCAGGTGATGATCTCACGGTTCGTGAGTTCGAGCCCCGCGTCAGGCTCCGTGCTGACAGCTCGGAGCCTGGAGCCCACCTCGGATTCTGTGTGTCCCTCTCTCTCTGCCCCTTCCCCATTCACTCTCCTTCTCTCCTCTCTCTCAAGAATAAATACACATTAGAAAAAAAAAAAAAAAGCACTGAATCAATCTGTACAAAGAGCTGGATCTTTGTTGACAATGGATCAAGTTGGTCTCTTAAATATTCTTAGTTCTTCCTCCCAATGGCTGCAACAGTGCCCTCCTCCAGCCCTCTGAACCCTTGCCACGTGCCTCGAGGAACTTGTATTACTCTGGTTTTTGTCACAGTATTTGTGTACGTGCCTTTGCCCCTCTCCCTCTAATCCCTAGCTGCCTACATAAGCCATATGTGTTATTTATCTTCATATTGTCAGCATCTAACTTGGAGCCTGGCACCCGGGGGGTACTGGGTACCCAGTTGAGTAGACACCACTTTGAGATAATAGACTTCAGCAACACATCATCTCAACGTGCTCTCAATTCTCCCCTCAGTCTTTTATTATTATGTGGTTTATTATTATTATTATATTTCGACTATGATATATTACTATCTATAATACTATATATTATTACTACCATATTATTCATAATATATTACTAATATTCTATATTGTTGCTATAGGCAAAGGTACTGATAGAAGTCTGATGTATATAAAAAGGAAATAAACATGACTCGGATGATACCTATCGCTCTCTCCTTTTCATCCTCTCTCTGCTCCTGTCTCCCTTTCTTCCACTGGACCTTTGCATGTGCTGTCCTGCTTCCTTTTACTACTCCTCCTTCAACTTACCCTTCAGAGCCCAGCCCACATGTCACCCACTTCCCTGATCTCCAGGAGACTGAACACATCTCCCTGGAATTTTTAGATCATCTGCTACAGGACACAGAATTATGTCCCTTTCTGTGTCTGTCTCTTTCACTGAAGGCAGGGCCCGAGTTCCTTCCTATGACTGGCATCTATACACGTGCATTCATTCACACATTCAACAAATGCTCTTTGAGTGCCGACCATGTGCCAGGCACAGGCGTTACATTAATAAATAAACTATCCTTATGGTAGCCAACCTTCAAGATGGCCCTAACGATACTCTTCTCCTGGTATTCATGCCCTTATATGGCTTCCTCCCACCCAAATGGATATTGGACTATGTGACCCATGGATTATGGCAATAGGAAGGGTATGTGACGTCAGTGTTTATGAGATTCGATCATAAAGGCATCGTCAGCTTCCCCCATGGTCTCTTGGATTGCTTGCTCTAGGGGGCAGCCAGCTGTCATATCAGGAAGACAGTCAAGGTAGTCCCAACAAATGTCCAAGAAGATAGGAACCAAGTAGGCAACAACTGTCAGCCATGTGAGTGAGCCACCTTGGAAACGGATACCCCAGGCTCTCTCAAGCTTTCAGATAATGACAGCCCCACTGGCATCTGGGGCTCAAGACTGAGCCAAAACCGCCCTACTGAACCACTCTCAAACTCCTGACCCACAGACACCAGGACTCTTGTTGTGTTAAAACACTAAGTTTGGAGGTGATTTGTTACGCAGCACTAGATAACTGATGCACTCGTATTGTCATGGAGTTTACATTCTAATGGAAGAATTAAAGGAATAGAACCTATTTCTGCATTTACTCAGTACCACTAGATACAGCCAGGAGATGAGATTACAGTGGGAAGGAAGACACTAAACAACGCTCCTTTTCTCGTGAGGTTTTTGTTTTAGTGTGGGAGACAGAAAAGAAAACAAGGAAGTACCTTTTATAAAATATTAGGTCATAAGTGCTAAGCATAAAAGAAAACCCAGCAAGTTGGATAAAAGGGTTCGGGGAATTGCCATTTAGATTGTCTCTCTTGCACTAAACATTTCTCATCTTTCATTTAATACCTCAGAAGATTTTGAAGTAAGTAGTTTATCCCCATTTTACAGATGAGAAAACTGAAGGCCGGAAAAGTTACACGGCACAGCCGATGTCACACAGCTGGTCTTTGGCTCACCTAGCGTGGAACCCAGGCTACCCAGACTCCAAAGGCAGTGCTCTCTGCAGGACCTCAGGCTGCCCATTTTGGATTTCCCTTTTAGTCCTCACCCCGGGGGCTCAGCCTTCAGCACAGCCAGGACTCAGCATTGGCTCAGAATACATTGCTGGAAGGAGGGTAGGGAAGTGATCCATAGACAGGATTGCCAAAGGCTGGCAGGGGGCCTTGACCATCTCTTTCTCTAACTCTGGAAAATATCTCAGTTGCTACAGATCTACCCAGCGGCTGGGAATAGCCTCCCAGTCCCCTAACCCTTAGTTGTTCTAGTTGTCTATAGACAGTGACGTCCACGCTCACAAGCTCCTTCCCATCCACGTCCCTGTCTGCCTTTCTATGGCCACTTCATCTGCTCTGCACGGACGGAGGAACTTTCTGCCAAGTTCATACCGTCTGTTCCCCCGCATCCATCCTAACACCCCGGTGCCTCTTGCCCCTTGTCATTTTCTATTTATTTGTTTGTTTTCTTTCTTTCCTTGTGCCAAGACCACTAGATGGAGGTATACTAAAACTTACTGGACACTTACGTGCCAAGCACCATTCTATGTGTTTTTCCCTCACGGTCTTATTGAGCGCTTGTGACAGCCCTGTGTAGACGTCCCATTATTTTCCTCGTGGAGGTTAAGGCTCAAGGTCCTTCAGCTACTAGATGGAGATGGCAGAGCTGGGATTCAAACCCACATCTCTTTGAATCCAGACTTCATTGTTTAGCCAAGATCGCACACTGAACTGGAAGAAGTCTGAAGAGGGTGATTTCAGAGGTCATCTTGTTCATTTCTTCGCCCCTGGGCAGGGTGAAATCCAGCTTATCTCCAGAAGGTTGTAACTAACTATCTTAAATGGGTGCCAGGGAAAAGAAAAACGTCTCTTAACAGCTCATTACAGCTTATGCAAAGATTTACAGGTTTCACATTCTTTTTCAAAAAAATTTTTTTTAATGTTTGATTTTGTATTTAAGAGAGAGAGAGAGAGACAGAGACAGAGCACAAGTAGGGGAGAGGGAGGGGCAGAGAGAGAGAGAGACAGAGTCCGAAGCAGGCTCCAGGCTCCCAGCTGTCAGCACAGAGCCCAATGCGGGGCTCGAACTCATGAGCAGTGAGATCATGACCTGAGCTGAAGTTGGGTGCTCAACCGACTGAGCTACCCAGGCGCCCCATGCATTCTAATTAACGTCTAACATAAATCATTCATTTGATAAACATTCGTTAGGTGCCTCTCATGTGTTGAGTTCAGTGCTGTGATAGGGCTAGGCATACATCTACATTATCATGGAAGTATAGGGGGGACTCTGAACAGACCAACAAGTCAGGGATGCCCCCCCAGGTGATGCTAAGTGAACCCTGACAGTCTTGTAGGGGTCAGGCAGCATAGAGAGGCATCCAGACAGATGGAACAACACGTCAAAGCCAGGCAAAGGTGACTGAGAATGGCTTGTCTCAGCCTATGGCTAGAGTTTACAGGGAAGTGCTGGGGAGGAATGGGCAGGGGGATTAAGAGCTGAGCAGGGGCAGTTCAGTGCCAAGGTAAGGGATTTATTCTTTATCTGGAAAGCAATGGGAACGATTTCAGGATTTTAGGTTAGATACTGATATGATCAGATTTGCATTGTAGAAAAATTTCTCCATCAGCGGAATGGATGAGGAATGGGAAAGATGAATTAGGGAGGATATTGCAATGGTTTGACCAAGAGACGATGAGTAGCCAAGAGAGAGAGAAAGGTGGAAGAGACATGGGGGAGAGATTTACAAGTATACTGGTTAAGACTTGGCGACTGCTGGGGTTGGGGAGCAGTGAAGAAGGAAGGCACAGAGACTGATTCACCCAGCTTCCTGGCTCGGGCATGTGGGTGGGTGGTGGTGCCATGTGCTGAGACGCCAATCAGGAGGAGGCCCGGGTTTGGGGCAGAGATACTGAGGTCCTATCATGCCTAGGCTCCTTAGGGCAATCCTACTTCAGATGAGGCAACTGAGACTCAAAAGGCTGATGTGCTTTACTCAAATTCACATGGCCAGTACAGTGTCAGAGGTGGGACTTAGACCAAGGTCTTTCTTTTTGAGGAATGATTTCCCAGGGCCTCAGCAGATTTACCGTGCAGGAAAATAAAGAAAACTCAGTATGAAGTAATGGGTGGCAAAGCAAACATTTATGCACACCGGCCTGCCATTTTTATATTCATTTATTCATCCCACAAGGTTTATTGAGCACCTACCATGTGCCATGCATGTGACGATGCAGTGGTGAACATGACAGGCAAGGACCCCACCCACATTGAGCCTGTAGTCTCACCTCGTGGAGATAGGCAATATGCAAACAAGCAAGCATCGTCCATCAGAGTGCAGGGAGAGTGGCAGGAGTGACAGTGTGGATGCTATTTTGGAGATTTATTCTAAGTGTGATAGGAAACTCTTGGGGTTTCAGAACAGGGCTGTGACATCATCTATTTATTTGTTTTTAAACTCTACTTTTTATTTCAACGTACTTGTGGATTCACATGCAGTTATAAGAAATAATACGGACAAATCCTGTGTATCCTTGTCCCATTTCCCCGCGGCTGCAACATCTTGCTAAACTAAGTGTAATTATCATCCCCCATGGGTGCTCGCTGTGGTTGTAATTACGTTTTCCTAACGGTAATGTTGCTGAACAGTGTTCATGTTCTTATTTACCATCCGTATATCCTCTTCAGTGAATTTTTTGTCTTTCGCTCATTTTCTATTTTTTACACAAGTCCTTTGTCAGATAAGTGACTTGCAAATATTTTCTCCTAGGGTGCAGCTTATCTTTTCATCCTAACGGAGCCTTTTGCGGAGCAACAGGGTTTAATTTTGATGAGGTCCAACTCACCAATGTTTCCTTTTACTGACTGTGCTTTGGGTGGAAATGTAAGAACCCTGCACATAGTCCTAGCGCCCTTAGTTTGCCTGCTATGGTTGTCTTGGGAAGTGGAAGCATAAACTGACGACAGAAACGTAGGGTTTGCTGGGCAGAACCGAGGGCCCACCTGAGATTCAGGGGTGGGTGGCAAAGGGATGGGCAAGGGAATAGGCTTCAAGGCACTTTCTACTCACTGGAAGGGACTCTTTGGGGTAGAAGCTCCTTCCCCCCTAGCTCGAGTCACATGGACACAGGAGATGGTCATCTTGGCATTATGACAACAAGCTTAGGCCTCTCCCTTCCTCAAGAATACTCAGAGACCCTGAAAAAAAAGTCTTTTCATTCCCCCCAGAGCTTTATCCACGGCCACATGCTTTTGCTGCATCATCATGACTGAATTCTCACAATTCTGTAAGGAAGATCATTGTATTATTATCCCCTTTTACAGAAGATACAACTGAGGCCCAGAGAAGGGCTGGGACCAAACACAAATCTCCTGATATCAAGAGTAATGATTACTCTTCTCTTCCAGCTGACTCTGAATTTCCACCACTAATTATTGCTTGAGGTCAATGGCTCTCAAGGGCTGGTCTATGGGACCCCCAGGGTTCCCCCAGACCTTTTCAGAGGGTGGTCAAGGTCAAAGCTATTTCCCTAAGAATACTAAGACCTTATTTGCCTTTTCACTGTGTTGACATTTTCACTAATGGTGCAAAAGCAAAAGTGGGTAGAAATGCTGACACCTTAGTGCAAACCGAGGTAGTGGTCCCAACCTATACTGGCTGTCATTGTATTCTTCACCCCCATCCACTCACAGGGGGAAAATAATAGCCAGTTTCACACTGTATTGTGATTAAATGGGAACTATACAAAAGGCATTTCTGCTGCACACCAAAGCAAGACTGTTATCGTGAGGAAAAGTGCTTTTGTAGTTATTTGAATTGCAAGCTAAACTGTCCTCTTTTCTCTCCTGGAATACAATTTGTACTTGAGAGAATGACTGATGACTATAGGCATCCAGCCTTGGATACCTGGCTTGTTAACAAATGAACAAAGTGAGGCTGTCTGTCACATAAACAATATTTTTAGCTAATGATAAAATTCGAGCTTTTGAGTGAAAATCAAAATTGTGGGGAAGAAAAAACCTCATTTGCTCCTTTGAGCTTGACAGCTTTCCAATACTTAAGACTTTTCTGATGATAGTAGTGGTAATAACAAAACATGTGACTTTTTGAGATTGCACAACGAGATGTGCTTATACTTAGAGGAGCTGCGTAACTCAGTAAACTGAGAGTTTCCAAGTGGCCAGTACATGGCAATGCAAATCAGCACGGGTCAAAGTTCCACTTGAAACGTAAGATCCGGCAATGGGTTTTAATACAACGGAGTATGAAACTTTCATTGCTACGGTTTTGGATTCCGCAATGCAACCACTCTTTGGGAAACTTCCACTTGTCAAGTTTTGCGGAGCATCAAGGAAGAACATCCACGAGTAAGTGAAAAGGCGATCAAATCACTCCTTCTTTCCCTGCTACCCAGCTGCAAGAGGCTGGACTTTCTTACAGGTACTTCAACTGAAAAAACACGTCAGGGGAGACGGAATGCAGACACAGAGCGGAGGCTCCAGCTGTGTTCCATGAAGCCAGACAGTCTGATGCACAGCTGAGCCCCAACCAGCCCCGGCCCCCTGTAATTTACAGCTCTTGTCTTCGGGGCTCAGAACATTTCTACTAGCTCTTAACCACTCCCTCCCAAACCTAGGGTCCCTGGCCCCCTAACCCTGGCAAATTTCCCAACTCCCCTAGGGATGAGGACCAACCTCCCCTAATCTACAACTGCTACTGGAGGGTCAGGAGTGTTTCAAACTTCTAACTGTCCCAGGACAAGGGTCCCAGCACCCGCCCACGCTCTCTGCTGCCCCCAGGAGCCTGTGGCCAAGTAGACACTATCTAACCTACCCTGGGTGGGGGTGTGGGCCCTCCAAATACAACTGGCACCCAGTGCAGGGGGTGGGGGGTCTGCGCCTGAAGACCTCCCAAGTCCCTGCCTCCAACTCCCAAAGTGGGAGCTGAGCCCCTTTACTTGGGAGCCACTGCCCATACAGGGATGGGCAAATGATGTTCATTGCAGACAAACTCCACCACCGCCGAGCATCTTTCATGTTAAAGACGTAAAACTGTAAAATGATCTTTACTCTCTTTATTTAAAATTTTTTTTTAATGTTTATGTTTGAGAGACAGAGACAGAGACAGAGTGTGAGCAGTAGAGAGGGGTAGTGAGGGGTAGAGAGAGAGGGAGACACAGAATCTGAAGCAGGTTCAGGCTCTGAGCTGTCAGCACAGAACCCAACACAGGGCTTGAACTCACGAACCGGGAGATTGTCACCTGAGCCGAAGTCAGACGCTCAACCGACTGAGCCACCCAGGCGCCCCTATCCTCTTTATTTTTAAACTAATCAATAAATATTTTAAAAATTCCTCAGTTTTAATTTCAGTTATTGCAAATGCCACCAGACACAACCCATATAAACAAAAGCTCTTTTAGGTCCTCAATAATTTTTAAGAACGTCAAGGGGACTGAAAAGTTGAACTGCTTTATGTTAAAGCGGTAAGGGCTCCCATTAGCCACTGTGATCAAGTGACGCATTGTCCAGGGGTCCCAGCGCCCACCTCCCACCCCCGCCCCTCCCACAGCCTGTGGCCAAGTAGCCACAGTCTAACCTACCCTGACTGACATTAACATCCTGTCCAAATTATTCCCAAACTCCAGGCTTCCATATGACCCCAAAATAAGAGGCTTTACTTCAAAGGACAGCCAAGCATGCTAACAGGGGACCCAGGGTTCTGATAATGGCACGGCCCCTTTCTCTCTTCCTCCCAACAGGCAGAACATGGACCTTGAGGCACGCTGACTTTGGTCTCTGCCTCAGCCCTGCTTTTAGCCAGCCAGGGGCTACCCCAGGCAAGCCTCTCAATTCTCTGGTTTCTGTAAAGCAAAAGCAATAATAGTGCCTATCTTTCCTTACTGACACTGTTTTGAGGGTTAAACAAAGGGATGGAGACAAATCTTTGTAAAGGTCCTACAAATGTAAGTTATGAACATTTTCCAACAAAGAATTCTCCTGCACATTTGTGGCTATTCACTTCATACATATTTACCAGAAATGGGGCCCAAATGCAGGCCTTGAATGCAAAAACAATAACATACAGTGCCAGTGTGCAAGAAGCTCTCTGCCTAACACGAGAGACGAGCATCAACAACCACAAGACAATGTGATGTCTCTGAAAGATCTTGAAAGATCTTTGAAACCTTAACCGGTTTTCCCCCAAGCACCCACTCATGCTTCTTGTTGCCTTGACCCCCTTTCCCTGCAGACAAGCGGATGGTCCTACATCTGCGCCTTGGCGAGCAGAGGATGCAGAAGAATTAGAGAAAAAGGCTTTGGATGTTTCGTCAAAAGCCTGGCCTTGCGGAGTCCGGAGGTTTAGAAATCGCAACGTTGAGGCAGGGTAAAGCTTCCCCTTCCCCTCCAAGACTAGAAGCCAGTTTTTGAGGACAATCTGGAGGGGAGAGGTCAGTGGGGCCCATGGTGCTCAAGATGAAAGGTGCCACCCGGCCAAGAGGAACCCTGTGGAGCAGGGTGGTGCAGAGTTCATTCCAGAAAACACCGTCCAGTGTCAGAAGCAAGGGGGGTCCTGGAAACTTGATTAGGATCTGTAGCCTGTGCCTTTTGTATGCCTCTGGGCAGCGCAGATCACCAGCACAGGGGAGCTGCACTCTTTGTCCTCCATGGCGTTCGATCTCATCAGCAACCAGCATGTTGTCTGTTAATCAGCAAAAATGGCGCCCATGTGTGCCCTCAAGATTTTGCTCCACCACATTCTGACTATTCTTGTACAGATATCGTGTCTGTTTGATGGTCTAAGGCTCTGAGTAGTTAAGGGGTAGAAGGGAAAGCCTTATGGGGTTGTGCTTGGATGATACCAAATGGAGCCAGCCTGAGACCTCCCCTTGTTACCAGAGAGATAAAAGCCTGAATCGCAATGGGCAGGGAGCAGCAAGAGTCCGGGGGAAGTGAGTCATTCTTCCAGGCCTTTCTGAGCAGGAAGCGGATGGGAGGAAAAGGGTCAGGGAAGGCTTCACAGAAGAGGTGACATTTGAACTGGGTGTGGGTGTCGGGCCACCAGTCATCTCCACAGAAGTCAGCCTGCCCAGCTGAGGACAAAGAGTCTGTTTCCTGGGAAATTGGAACACACTGAGAAGGCACCACTGTAAACCAGAAGTCAGGTAGAGATCCAGCAGACACCAGCTCTTCTCTAGAAGTTGGTGTGTGTGTGTGTGTGTGTGTGTGTGTTGTCCACTGACAAATAGTGATCGATACTCCCTGTGCCCGCTTTAGGACGAGTAAGTAGTTGCATAGCAGTGTCAGAGCCACAGTTGATTTATCGAGTGCTCTGCATGTACATTCATTAGTCCCTTTCCTCCCACGAGGAGTATTTTAATCCTGAATTTACAGATAAGAAAATGGGCTAAAGTGCCTGCAGCTGGTTAGATGGTAGAAGTCAGATTTGAACCCATATTTACATTCTGCTGGGACTTCAGCTTGGACAGCTTAGGATGGAGCTGGATGGCTAAGGAATAAATGCTCGAAAGGGTTGATAATAACACAAGAGGTAAGTAAACTCACATTTGGGTGAAGTGCCCTTCTGCGGTTCCCACAGATGCCGGCGCTTACCCCTCCTGGAAAGCCCTGTTGGTCCTCCCCGTCACTTGTAACCCAAACCTGTCCATGTCTCCAAATCCCCACTCTGCTATCTATTCCGTCTCTCGCCTAGACCAAGCATTAGGCTTGACACTGAGTACAAGGTCGTGACAGACAGAAAGTCGGTCCCTGCAACCAGGTTAACCCCATAGTCAGAAAGGGTAGTAGGTAGAGTCTGCTAATTGTCTCCCAACATCCACTTGTCCTTCCCCTAGAGCAACAGTATCCCTAAATTTTAGCTGGGTAAATAGGTGCCCAGAATAAAGACTGCATTTCTTAGCCTACTTTGTAGTTGCATTTGCATGTGGTCATGTGACCAGGCTCTGACCAATGGGATTTGATTGGATATGACAGGGGCATCTTTTGGCTCCCACCCTTCCCCTTCCAGCCCTATCACTGGCAGGAATGAGGATATTGTTTGAGCTATTTTGGACCCTATAAATGAGGTGACATCTAGGGACGGCAAAACAAGTGACTCTGTGGAGTAGAGCTGCCCTTCCGACCCCGAGTTTTACATGAAAGGGAAATAAACTTCTGTTAAGTCATTCGGAGATTATATAAATAGCCAAATAAATACAAGGGAAGAAAAGATTGAAAAACACTCATCACTCAAGTACATGATTTGTAAAAGTACAAATTATAATAAATGCAATGAAAAAAACCACATAGAATTTTTCCTGAGAGAATAGAATCTGGGAGGGAGCCCTAACTTATAATTGTCAGTTAAGGAAGGTTTCTGGTTTTAGTCAGTTCAGGCTACTCTAGCAAATACTACACACTGGACCCAAATACTACACAATGGACCCACTGGCATTCATGAATGCCTCGAAAATTAAAGTTTAGCGTAAAAGAGGGGACAGAGTGCAGGCAGGATCCCCGAGGAGAAAGACAGCAACCCCCTCTGTTAACCCAGGTGTTAGCGGATTCTGTGTTTGGTGAGAGAATCCAGCCGTCTTCCTGGCTTGTAGATGGCTGCCTTCTCTTTGTGTCTTTACGTGGCCGAGGGAGAGAGGGCTCTCTGGTCTCTTCCTCGGGTGCTAACCCCATCATGAGGGCCCCACTCTCATGACCTCATCTAAACCTGATTACCTCCCAAAGGCCCCACCTGCAAATACCATCACTTTGGGAGTCAGCACTTCGAGACACAAATCTGAGAGCCTATAAACCTTCAGTCATAACAGCTTCTCTGAGAAAGGGATACTTATGCTGAGACTGAGCCCATGGGTAGGATTTGGTCAGGGAAAAGTAGAGAAGCAAGGAAGGAGAATCTGTGAAGATTCTGAGGCCATAGAGAATTTAGCCACTGCTGGAATCCCAAGAAGGGCCATGGAAGCCAAGCCCCTCTGTTCCAAATCTTCAGTGGGTTCTCAGAACCTCCATCCTATACCTACTATGGGTGATGCAGCCTGGACCCCTTAAAACCTAGACATGAGGCTGCACAATGCATTCTGTCCAAACACCGCTTGAGGGAATGGCCCTGTGCCTCTAGAAAGATCTGGAGGACAGATGCAAACCCTCTCCCACAAAGGAGAGAAGGGGCCCCCAGGGTCAAGCCAGAGAAACCAAATCTGCAGCAGGGGCCCAAGAGGATTGTGGGCCTGGGAGGCAGGACCCGGGGTTGGAGTGAATCAGGAGGTGAGGAACCCAGACAGGTGTGTGAGCTGAGGCTCCAAGGTGTTAGGCGGGACCCAGCTGTATGTCCAGAGATGCTGTGTATCTGGGGCTTGATGTGTGAGCATGTGTGATCGTGGGTTCGCTGCTACTTCTAAACCGTGGCAAATGTCCTCGCACACAGAGTTTATGAGGAAGGCATTATCTCCATTTTACAAATGAAGAGGTTGAGGCTCGTAGAGGGGAAGGTTATTGTCTAAAGTCACCAAGTGGGTAGTGCCTGTGCAGGGCTTATCTGACCTCCCAGCCAAGTCCATATGGGCCAGCACAACTCATTCAACCTGTCCAGGAGACCACTTGGGCAGGGTGTGGAAAACTCTTGGCCTAGCAACTAAAGATGTCCACAGCCATGTTTGCTCTGGAGGGTCTGTGATTTAAACAAACAAACAACTGAATTTGATGCCTGAAGGCAGGGAATGGACTTTGTCCTTTGTCATAATCTCCCCACTTATGCTCATTTACTCCCTGCCTGGCCCCGGAGGCATTTCAGTGTTAATGGGGCCTTCACTCTGGAAGAACCTTTCTTTAGCACCAGAAGCCAGATGAGGAAGCTTTCCTGAGCCCCTTTTCCAGTCACTCTGGGAATGCATCAGAGACCTGGGAGCCCGGATATTTATCTGACACATTACATATCGAATATCTACTGTCTAAAACACAGATCTTTCTCCTATCAGCACATGCTGGCAAGGACCCTGCTTTATGAACTTCACATCCTGTGCAAAGTGTGAGCAAGTTAAGAGAGGCCGAACAGGCTGAGTCCTTGCCTAAAGTTCTTTAGGAACAGGGGGCCTCTGTGTTCTCCAGAGCTGGAACACAGCGGGTAGGCAACTGGGGCACACTGAGGTAGAAGGTTCGAGGGAGTAGAATGTTCTGAGAATTTCTGTGTTTTTTCCTGCCTTTTGCCAAGCTTGCTAGCTCTGTGGCAGCCAAGCGCTTGAACATTACCCCTCGGTGTCCCGTTGTCTACCCTCTGTGTCCAGGTCTGGAGTTGAACCAGACATCACCATCAGGCCCGGAGTTTTCTTTGCAAAGCAGTGGCCTCGGAATCCCTGCAGTGTTTGGGAGAGCAATTTGCAGACCCCATCTTGCCATTTAGAGTAGCAACCAGTTAGTTTAAGGGATAGTTAAAGGACTTTGAGTTCCTTTGGTTGCAAGTTGCCTTGGGCAAGGGAAGTCATTTTCCTGAACTCAAAATAGCCATCTGTGTGTTAAACTACTTTTTTTTTTTTTTTTAGATGAAAGCAACTACATTTTTTTTTGAAAAACCAAAATAAACTCAAGTTGTCCATACTACGTCTAGTGAAAAGCTATAATCGAGGGGTTCATGTTTCATGAATGCCTTGAAAATTAAAGTTTAGCATGAAAGAGGGGACAGAGTGCAGGCAGGATCCCCAAGGAGAAAGACAGCAACCCCCTCTGTTAACCGGGGCTGACAGTGAAGGGGAAAGTACTCATCCTGAACCCAAACCTCACCCCCTGAAAAATAAGTTATGCTCCAATGAAACAGGCAGGAAGGGGTGGGGCTCCCGGGCTTATGAAATTTCATCACATTCAAACAGCAAAGTGAAACACGCTTTGCCTGGGGTCATAGTCTGATTGCCCCTGAGTAAGCAGGTTCTAAACACGCTATTCTTCAAAATCTCGAACCTGCTTCCCTGTGCCTGTTTTGAATTTCCTCTTCTCTAACATATATTTATATCCTGCCTGTTACAAGCCCACAAGAACAATCACTCACATTATCTGTTTCCTTTCAGATCCTGATGTCATTCGCTTACCTTCTTCCCATGATTTGTTTGGGGTTTTTTTTTCCTTGAAATAAACCAAACTGCCTTATAAAGATGAAGGGAGAAGAAAGGTTGCACTTTTGGACTTTATTAAAAAACAAACAACAACAACAACAACAAAACCAGGACTATCTGGTGCTGAGTCCATGAAGGACTGGTAGTAAATTCATGTGCTAGTTCATTTATTCCCTCAGGAATATTCTATGTATCGGCCACATGTCAGGCAGTAGGAACAAAATGGGAAAACATGCTACAGTCCCTTTTCCTCAAGAAACTCACAATCTAGGGGCGCCTGGGTGGCTCAGTTGGATAAGCATCCGACTTCGGCTCAGGTCATGATCTCACAGGTCGTGAGTCGGAGCCGCACGTAGCCCCAGGTAGAGCCCACGTTGGGCTCTGAGCTCCAGAGCCTGGATCCTGCTTCCAATTCTGTGTATCCCTCTCTCTCTCTCTCTCTCTCTCTGCCCCTCTCCTGCTCATACTGTCTGTCTCTCTCTCTCAAAATTAAATAAACATTAAAAAAATTTTAAAAAAAGAAAAGAAACTCACAGTCTCGTGGAACGTGCAGACAAAATAGACACCCCAGCTATTTACAAGAGACAGCAGTGGGAATACGCTTGACTGTTACTGTTGAAAAGTGCATTTACAGGTTGTAGGCTAAAGAAGGAGGAAGGATGGTTTCTGTTGATTTGATTGAAGATGTCAAGCGTTCTCGCTACTAACAATAATGTATTAGGGACTCCCTAAAGGCAAAGCAAGCCTTTCTATGGACAATCACCATCTGTCCAAGATCACCAGTGCCTTCAGCTTTAGCTCAAGGGATGTGAACTTTGACTCATTTTCCTAATCCTAGGAGGGATACAAAGCACGGTACAGCTAGAAAGTGAGTGCAGGGGGTGGGGGTGGGGGCCCGAGGCTTGTCAACCTCTCAGATTTTAAGGAGGTCCTCTCTCTCCTGTGTTCTGTGCACACTACCGCAGAGGTCTTAGAATTAATTGCCTCCATGGGAGATATTCAAGGAGAGGGGCTGGCCTGTGATGATGATGATGCCCCAGATCCTGAAGGCAGGGAATCAGGGACGGCAAAGTCACAGCACCCACGCTATCAGTCCCCTGCCCGGCCCCCCGTGACAATTGTCGGCACTTGTTGTCAGACTGCCTGATCTCAACCGGAGTTCCTCATCAGAATCAGAGAACAGAAATGACCATTTTCTCGATCGCCCTAAGAATTTACACAACTCATCACACTGTAGATGCACAAGGGAGAAGTTAATGTATTATAACCAGTACCTTGGGGCCTTGGGGCTTGCTTCTCTGGGGAACCCCACGTGCAATCTGACAGTCCTTCTCGACAGGTAACACTGGGCAGTGACTAGCTATCCCAGCAGGTTGTGAACAAGCTGAAGTTTATTTGCCACCCCGGCCATTTGGTGACCCAAGGGAAATGAAAGGCTACAGAAAAAGTACAGATTAATCTTTCCACTGGGGGCTTCTGAGAGCTACAGCCCGGAGGTGCAGCAGGAAGACACAAAAGGAAACTGGGAGTCGTAATCAATTTTCCTTATAACAGTGTCATGTTTGTTATATTTGTAGATACCATGGCAGGCAGAGTTCTAAGGTGGCTCCCAGATTCCTGCCCCAGGGGTCACACACCATATAATCCCCTTCCCAGGACAGTGGGTGGAGTGGGTGGGACATGAGAGCATGGTGGCATTTCTGTCCTCTGTTTGGGTTACACTGTGTGACAAAGGTGAAGGGACTTCTCAGACGTGCCTAAGTAGTTGACTCTGTGTTCATCAAAAGGAAGGGTATCATCAGGGTGGGCCTGACCCAATCAGGTAAACACTTTAAAAGAGGGTTTAGAGGCACCTGGGTGTCTCTGTCAGCTAAGCGTCCGACTTCAGTGCTGGTCATGATCGCATGGTTCGTGAGTTTGAGCCCCACATCGGGGTCTTTGCTGTCAGCACACAACCTGCTTTGGATCCTCTGTCCCCCCTCTCTCTCAAAAATAAAAAGTAACCTTAAAGAAACTAACCGCCATATTTGGAGAGGATCACATAGCAAAGAAATATGTGTAGCCTCTAGGCGCTGAGGGCCTCAGTCTTACAGTTGCAAAGAACTGAATTCTGCCAACAACTGGCGAGCTTGGAAGAGGACCCGGACCCTCGGGTGTGATAGCACTCTTGGCCACCAGCACTTGGATTTCAGCATTGTGAGACTCCGGGCTGAGAAAGCCAGGTGAGCCTACAAAACTGTGAGATAATAAATGGGCATTGCTTTAACTGCTAAATTATGGTCCACAGAGATAGAAAGCAAATGCAGATTTTATTTACTTATAAGATCTGCCACTGATGGTAAGACATACCACAGACTTTCTAACATTTAGGGAAACAATAAAAACTACAACATTAAATGTTATAAGGCATAAATTGTAAGATGTCTGATTTTAAAATCCAATAAAATGAGAAATGTGTATCTTGGTATTAAAGAAGCATGCCAGCATTATTGCATTTGTGAATCCCTAGAAATCTTCCAAGCCTTTTCACCCAAGATTTTTTAAATTCCAGTTAGTTAACATACAGTGTAATAGGAGTTTCAAGTGTATAATATAGTGATTCTACACTTCCTTACAACACCCAGTGCTCATCAGAACAGGTGCCCTCCTTAGTCCCCATTGCCTATTTCACCTCTCCCCCCAACCACCTCCCCTCTGGTAACCATCAGTTTGTTCTCTATAGTTAAGAGTCTGTTTTTTGGTTTGTCTCTTTTTTTTTTTTTTTTAGATCTTTTTTAACGTTTATTTATTTTTGAAACAGAGAGAGACAGAGCATGAACAGAGGAGGAGCAGAGAGAGAGAGAGAGACACAGCATCTGAAACAGGCTCCAGGCTCCGAGCTGTCAGCACAGAGCCCGACGCGGGGCTCGAACTCACGGACCGCGAGATCATGACCTGAGCCGAAGTCAGACGCTTAACCGACCGAGCCACCCAGGCGCCCCTCTTTAGATCTTTTTAATGTTTGCTTATTTTTGAGAGAGGGAGGGAGACAGAGCACAAGCAGGGGACAGGCAGAGAGAAAGGGAGACACAGGATCTGAAGCAGGCTCCAGGCTCTGAGCTGTCAGCACAGAGCCCCACACGTGGCTCGAACTCACGGACCGTGAGATCATGAGCCGAAGTCGGACGCTAAACCGACTAAGCCACCCAGGCGACCCTGTCTCTTTTTTTTATTTGTTCATTTGTTTTGTTTCTTAAATTCCACATATGAGTGAAATCTTAAGGTATTTGTCTTTCTCCAACTTATTTCACTTAGCATTATACTCTCTAGATCCATCCATGTCATGACAAATGGCAAGATTTCATTCTTTTTCATGACTAAGCAGTATCCCACTGTATGTCTATACCACATCTTTATCCATTCATCAATCAATGGACACTTGAACTGCTTCATAAGTTGGCCATTGTAAGTAATGCGGCAATAAACATAGGGGTGCATATATGTTTTTGAAATAGCTTTTCACATAAGATTATTTTTTTGAGAGAAAGAGAGCAGGGGAGGGGGCAGAGGGAGAGGGAGAATCTTAAGTAGGCTCTACACCCAGCAAGGAGCCAACGTGGGGCTCGATCTCACAACCGTGAGATCATGACCTGAGCTGAAATCAAGAGTCAGATGCTTAACCAACTGAGCCACCCAGGTACCGCTCCCCCTCTTTTGTGAGACTTTTCACATAAGATTTGATTTAGTCTTCCTTCATAACCCTGTGATAGTTGAGAGGGGAGGGGCCATAATGAGAGAGCTGAGGTGCAGAGAAGTGAAATGACTTACTCAAGGTGACAACACCAGACGGAGCCACGACCCGATACTGGGCCTGTGCTTTCCACAGTACCAGGACCAGACCCTTGGACCTCATTTTGCCAACACCCAACACCCCTACAAAGTGAAACTATGCTACTAACAGCTCTGCTCACGGGAAAGCCACAGAGGTGAGCCCGTCACTTCTGAGCCACTCTGAGGGGATTAGAAGTGTGTCCCAGGCCAAGGCAGCCAGTCCATAGTCTGAGCAGTCACTAATGATGGGGGCCAACTAAAAAAGATGAGTTGGGCTAATCAGATTTGCTCTTCCAGGAATTACGAGGCACTAGTTCAGTAGTGGAGCAGGAAGGTCGTGGGAGCCACGGGTGATCAGAAGGTTATGTGGGAACAGACACCATGTGCAATGATGGGAGGCTATCCAATGGCGTGAGGGAATGCGGCAATGGAGAAAGCAGACGTTCCGGCCGATAGAGCCCATGGAGCCCACGAGAAGATCGAGGAGATCACCCCCTGGGCCCGTTTCTGTTTCAGACATGCCCCAATTCCAATTCAAACCCTTCTGTGTCCTTAAAATCCCCTCCCCAAGTTTTCTCAGAAATGTGGTTGAGTCTCTGTCCATTGCAGCTGTACCATTCATAAAGTCATGATCTATGCGGTCCAGTTTTGAAGCTGAGTTATGGCTAAAGAAACATAATTCACGCAAAAAAGTGATGTCAGAAAAGCTCGTGTTTACCAAACACTATGAACCTTTTTCTCCCCTAACCCCCACTGTCCTCATATACTACAACTGCACTTGGCCTTGACAATCCCCCTAGGACGACTCTCTAGCCCTCCCTCCCACGTGCATCTTGTGGTCTTTCTCCCTTCTTCAGTCTTATAATCACCCATCGCAGAAGCCCAAGAACTGGCCTAGCCAGACAAGGAAGGTCCTCCTTGGAGGGTGGGGGGAGGCTAAGAATCCAAGTAGTACAAGTCAGAATCCTCTTTAATGAGCAGAGGCTGGGAAAACATATGACAACATTCACATTTCAATCATTATTTACCCTGACCTCACACCGCCGAGAAAAAACCCCACAACTAAAACAGAATCTGCTTTTGCAATGATGGTCGCTGCATGGATATGCCATGAATATTAAGAACTGTGTTTATGTGTTGCAGCCACACTGATTCTGAGTTTTCTGGGTGCAATACCTGTCAAGTGATGTGGTCAAGTGAACCAGATGGGCTAAACGATGGTTATCCAAACTGAAATCGATAGTGGAGATGCAGCCGGACTGGGGTGGGTGGGAGGGGATGTGGCTGGATGCGAGTTCCTGCTTTGTTTTCGGAGGCTCAGCCGGAAGTGGCCTGTAGACCTTGCAGAGGGAGTTCAGAGAACCAAGTGAGGAGGCGGGAGGTGAGCCTTTGGGAAGGAAGGATGTGGTAGCCAGACTGGAGCATCTTTGAGCTGGGCGGGGGCCTAGCCCTCCCCAGCAGGCCCTGCAATGTTAGCTCTGGGGTTCTTCAGGGAAGTTCAGAGGGGGTAATGGAGCCTCAAAGGGCACTTTGACTTTACCCAGCTCTAGACGACCCCCAAATGGACCAGGGCCAAAGGAGGCTGCAGAAGATGACAGGCCTAGAGTTGAGGTAATTCCATGCCAGAAACTCCCTCCCAGAATGGATGGCAGGGACCGTCCTGCAACAAAGGGGCTCTTCCTCAAGGCAGGGCATCTTGGGAACTGTGTCTGCGAATCTGCAAAATCCTTCACGGAACCCCAAACAACAAACAGTCCCAGCTCACTAAGCCAAGGCTGCCTAGCCCAGCATCTCATCGATACTGAGCACAGCTAAGAATTTGGAATATTTCCAAATCACAGCAGAGTTGCCAAAATAGACTTCATAGTGTCTATCCACTAATGCTCACAGAACTTGGTAGTTCAAGGCACCGCCATCATTTACAGTATGATAGCTGGGGTATGCCTGACACCTTGCCTGTGTTTCCTTTTGTTTCTTCCTCCATCCCCACTCTGAAGTAAGTAGTATTGTGCTCATTTCATAGATGAGGAAACTAAGCCATGGGAAGATTAAATGACTTGCTCAAACTCATTTGGCTATTAAATCACAGAGCAAGGATTTGAACACAGGTCTCTCTCTCCACCTGAGCTTCTTTGTAAGTCTTGGTGGTTGGGTTTAGAGTTCCCTGCATTCGATATTTGACCAGTGGGCAAAAGCTGTACTACAGTAAATTTCAAAAAAAATTTTTTTCAACATTTATTTATTTTTTGGGACAGAGAGAGACAGAGCATGAACGGGGGAGGGGCAGAGAGAGAGGGAGACACAGAATCAGAAACAGGCTCCAGGCTCTGAGCCATCAGCCCAGAGCCCGACGCGGGGCTCGAACTCCCGGACCGCGAGATCGTGACCTGGCTGAAGTCGGACGCTTAACCGACTGCGCCACCCAGGCGCCCCTGTACTACAGTAAATTTCATCCCTGTTAAAGTCCTATGGCCTGGCCACCTTGACCCTATATCTGAATAAAGCTGGACACCAACCTCCCACCTCCCCTCGTCCAATGACCGACATGGACAAGCTGTGAACTCCCATTGGCTACAGTGCCCCCAACTCTTCAATTATCTACTGACCATCCTGACCCCCCCAATCCAGGGCAGATTTTCTACTCTGATTTTTAACCCCATTTTCAGCCCTATCCATTTTTTTGGAGTTCCCCCAGCTCACCCTGGGGTAAACATTCATTTAGATTTGAACACACACATGGCTGCCTTGGGAAGAAGCCCCGTGGTCCAGATCTGACCTCTGTGCTATAAGCCCCAGTGTTGCTCATTGCCTTGTGGCCCTTCCACCCCACAGTACCTCCTTAATAGAGAGTGCAGTCAGAACACGCTACACAATCTTTTGGTGGCCTACCCTTTCCTTCCCACCAACCTCTGACCTTGGGCTGTCCCTATAGCTCCGGTTTGAGTAGGCATTTCCTACTGGTGACTAGGTTCCTGCCCACCCCTTCCCACTCCCAGTCCTCATTCTTGCACAGTTTCAATTGTAGCCACCGCACCCTCCTGTTGGATGCCTGACCTTGACTCTTCCAAGTTCTCAGTTTCAAAAGTAAAAATGAGGTGCTACAAAAGGAAAGTTCCTAAAGCACTCATTCAGAGCCTATTTCTTCTTTATTTTTAATGCTTTTATTTTTTTATTGAAGTATAACATGCATACAGAAAGTGCATAAAGCATAAGGGCTCAGTGAATTATCCCAAAGTGAACACACCTCCGTGTACATCTCTCTGGTTAAGAAGCACTGGATATCAAAAAGACAAGAAATAAGTGTTGGTGAGGATGTGGAGAAAAGGGAACGCTGTGCACTATCGGTGGGAATGCAAATTGGTGCAGCCACTGTGGAAAATTGTAGGGAGATTCCTCAAAGGATTAAAAGCAGAATTACCGTATGATCCAGGAATTACACTACTAGGTATTTGCCCAAAGAAAATGAAAACGAATTTAAAAAGATATATGCATCCCTATCGGTATTGCAGTGTTATTTACAATAACCAAGATATGGAAGCAACCTAAGTGTCCATGAATAGATGGCTGGATAAAGAAGATGTGGTGTATATATACAATGCAGCATTACTCACCTCTAAAAAAGAATGAGATCTTGTCATTTGCAACAACATGAATGGACCCAAAGGGAATTATGCAAAGTGATCAAAAGATGTATGCCATACAACTTCTCTTATATGTAGAATCGAAAGCACAACAACAACAACGAATGAACAAATAAAAGCAGAAACAGGCCTATAAATACAGAGAAAAGACCGTGATTGCCAGAAAGGAGGTGTGGGGGGGGGGGCGGGTGGATAGGCAAAATAGGTGAAGGGCATTAAGAGGTAAACTTCCAGTTATGAAATAAGTTACGGAGATCAAAAGAACAGTATAGGGAATAGTCAATAATATTGTCATAATGTTATACAGTGGTAGGAGGTGACTGCATTTGTCATGGTGACCACTGGGTATCGTATACAATTGTTGAATCAGTACGTGGTACACCTGAAGCTAATATAACGTTGTATGTCAACTATACTTCGAAAATAAAAATGAAAAATAGAAAAAATAGAGTATTAGTGATACCTCATAAGACCCCTCATTTCCCTCTCAATCATATCTTTGTCCTCCCTCTGAAAGGTAGCCCCGTCCTAATTTATAACACCTTAGGTTAGTTTTTGAATGTTTTTGGCTTGTATATGAATGGAAACACACAATGTGTATTCTGTTGCATCTGGTTTCTTTTATTCAAATTATATTCATGAGATTCATGAGTATGTTTTCATGAAGCTATCCTTGGTTCATTTTCATTGCTATGTAGTATTCCATTGCATGAATATGCCTTAATTCATTTACTCATTCTCTTGTTGATAGCATTTGGGTTATTTCTACTTTGGGATTATTAAAAATAATTTTGACATATTTATACACATATACAAACACATAAGTTTGTATGCATATACAAGTGCATATAAGCGTGTATGCATATACTTTTTATTGTGAACATTTATAATTATATATAAAAATGGAATAATATTATGAACCTAATATGCCCACCAATCAGCTTCAAAAACTATCAATATGTGATCAATATTATTTTATCTTTACTCTCCTACTAGTGTTCCCTCACTTTGATTATTTTGAAACAAATACTATCCTCACATAATTTTATTTCTAAATACTTCAGTATACATCTTCAAAAGATATGTGCTCTTTAAAAAAGACACAAAACCATTATCCCATATAAAAAATAAATGTAATTTCTTTTTTTAAATATAATTTATTGTCAAATTGGTTTCCATACAACAGCCAGTGCTCATCCCAACAAGTGCCCTCCTCAATGCCCATCACCCACTTTCCCCTCTCCCTCACTCCCCATCCACCCTCAGTTTGTTCTCTGTATTTCAGGGCCTTTTATGGTTTGCCTCCCTCCCTCTCTGTTTGTAACTATCTTTCCCCCTTCTGCTCCTCCATGGCCTTCTGTTAAGTTTCTCAAGATCCACATACGAGTGAAAGCATATGATGTCTTTCTCTGACTGACTTATTTCACTCAGCATAATACCCTCCAGTTCCATCCGTGTTGCTGCAAATGGAAGGATTTCATTCTTTCTCATTGCCAAGTAGTATTCCATTGTGTATATAAACCACATCTTCTTTATCTGTTCATCAGTTGATGGACATTTAGGCTCTTTCCATACTTTGGCTATTGTTGAAAGTGCTGCTATAAACATTGGGGTACATGTGCCCCTATACATCAGCACTCCTGTATCCCTTGGGTAAATTCCTAGTAGTTCTATTGCTGGGTCATAGAGTAGATCTATTTTTAATTTTTTGAGGAACCTCCACAC
Source organism: Herpailurus yagouaroundi (assembly GCF_014898765.1). Lineage (NCBI taxonomy): Eukaryota > Metazoa > Chordata > Mammalia > Carnivora > Felidae > Herpailurus > Herpailurus yagouaroundi. The sequence goes on along the minus strand of NW_024412417.1, from coordinate 33,471,002 downwards.
TGTTTTCCAGAGCAGCTGCACCTGTTTGCATTCCCACCAACAAGGCAAGAGGGTTCCCATTTCTCCATATCCTCGCCAGCATCTATAGTCTCCTGATGTGTTCATTTTAGCCACTCTGACCGGCATGAGGTGGTATCTCAATGTGGCTTTGGTTTGTATTTCCCTGATGATGAGTGACGCTGAGCATCATTTCATGTGTCTGTTGGCCATCTGGATGTCTTCTTTGGAAAAGTGTCTATTCATGTATTCTGCCTATTTCTTCACTGGATTATTTGTTTTTTGGGTGTGGAGTTTGGTGAGTTCTTTATAGATTCTGGGTTCCAACCCTTTATCCAATATGTCATTTGCAAATATCTTTTCCCATTCTGTCGGTTGCCTTTTAGTTTTGTTGATTGTTTCCTTTGCAGTGCAGGAGCTTTTTATTTTGATGAAGTTCCAATAGTTCATTTTTGCTTTTAATTCCCTTGCCTTCGGAGATGTGTTGAGTAAGAAATTGCTGCAGCTGAGGTCAAAGAGGTTGTTGCCTGCTTTCTCCTCTAGGGTTTTGATGGTTTCCTGTCTCACATTTAGGTCTTTCATCCATTTTGATTTTTTTTGTATGTATGATGTAAGAAAGAAAGTGGTCTGGTTTCATTCTTCTGCATATTGATGTCCAGTTCTCCCAGCACCATTTGCTAAAGACACTGTCTTTTTTTCATTGGATACTCTTTCCTGCTCTGTCAAAGATTAGTTGGCCATACATTTGTGGGTCCAATTTTGGGTTCTCTATTCTATTCCATTGGTCTATGTGTCTGTTTTTGTGCTGAACTTATTTTTTTTACTTTCTTCAGATTCTGTTTTATCTAACCATCTTGGAACAATTTCTTAAGTTAAGGAACCTGCCCAAGGAAATAGAGATGTTAAGTAACAGTATCAGGATGAAGGCTAGCTCTTCAAGGACTTCCATTTTTTTTAGCAAATCCCTGATTTGTTATTTCTCCAATTACAAAAGAAGCATATTAGAGTTTCCATGCTTTTTGTAACCAATAGAACAACACTGAGATGTATTAAGAAAAAAAACTATCTTTCTCCTGGCCCATCTCTTACTCCATCCCCTGGGGGAACTAGCATTAATGGCCGGGTACATGTCTACCCATATTTATCTCCTTGTTCATCCATTTAAACACACAGACATCTATTAGTAGAGTTTTTACGTTGTTTATTTGCTATTAATGAAATTGAATGACATCACAGTATTTTCCTGGACAATTATATGTCTGTTGTCACGCCTATATGTCAGTAAATGTGGATATAAACTTTCTCTCTAGTTTCCCATCTTCCATAGAAACACATGTGGGATATTGAGCAATTGAGGTCAAATCAGGTGTACAGGATTCTTTTTAGCCAGATTTTACTTTTTCTTTTCATACCTATAATCCCTTTTACAACCTGCATCACCACTTCCTCCAATGAACACATACAGAAAATCCAAGCTAACAATCAGTGTGATTTCTTCCACCCTTTTCTCCATTTTCAAATGCATCCTATATAAATATGTCAAAAATACACATACACATGTAGGTTTTTGTCATTGTCTATTTTGTAGAAATGAGATGAATTTTACAAATTTCTGTACATGTGGCTTTTCTCAGGACAGTCTCATGGAAATCCCCCGAAGTCCACTGATACGGCTCCTATTTATTTCCGTAAGTGGTTGCATAATATGGTGCAGCTATGCCAAAATTTATTCAACCATTCCCATAGTGATGGGCCCATTAGTTTTTATTTTTGTCATCGTAAACCACTAATAGCAATCAACTGCTGCACTTAATTGTTCATATGAGCTTATATATTTGTGCTTCTCCAGGTTGAAAGTAATTTCTGCATAAAAAGATCTAAAAACTTCAGGGATCCAAGAAAACTTCTGCAATCTGCATTACTGTCAATAAAATACAAATTACATGAAAAACTCACATACCCATTGCTTTTGCTGAAATGAAGGCAAGAAAAATGAATAGTGTAGGCTAGATGTATATAATTTATGAATTATATTTGTCTTTATTTTGTTATTTATCTCCTAATCATCAGCCCCTCGATAGAGCACCTCAACATCTGCAATATTAATTAGACTTGAACATCTTTGATATTTTGCCTATTTTTAGTCACACATAATACATAACTTTTCATGTATCTGTCCCCTATTGGTTATAAAGATGTATTTGTCAAGATAGGAAGAGAGAACATTTTATTCAACACGTTTGTCAGTCAGCTTGTTTTGTAACTTGTTTATTTATATATAGTAAGTGAGCCTCAGTGTGGTCTCTTGCCCAAGGCCCTGCACATGTTCATGAGGGACTGATCGATCTACTAACTCAGCTATTAATTTTTTCCTTCTTCATTCACTCAGCACACATCTGCTTAATGTTTTCTATGAGCCAGGCATTGAAATAATTTCATTCTTTCAACAAACATTGCCTGTCACTAGTGTGCCAGAGACTGGACTTCCAATTGGTATTAAGGATGCTCTGATTAACATGATGGGATTCTGGGGCGCCTGGGTGGCCCAGTCAGTTAAATGTCTGACTCTTGATTTTGGCTCAGGTCACGATCTCGTGGTTTATGAGTTCGAGCTCCATGTCGGGCTCTGTGCTGACAGTGTGGAGTCTGCTTGGGACTCTCTCTCCCTCTCTCTCTGCCCCTTCCCCACTCACACTCTCTCCCCTTCTCTCTTTCTCTCAAAATAAATAAACATTGAAAAAAATATGATCCGAGGGGCGGCTGGGTGGCTTAGTCGGTTGGGTGTCCGGCTTCGGCTCCGGTCACGATCACATGGTCTGTGCGTTCGAGCCCAGCCTCGGGCTCTGTGCTGACAGCTCAGAGCCTGGAGCCTGCTTGTCTCCATCTCTCTGCCCCTCTCCTGATTGTGCTCTCTCTCTCTCTCTCTCTATCTTTCAAATAAAAAATAAATAAAACATAAAAAAATATGATCCGATTGTAACCAGAAAGAGCCCAATCCCACGAAAAAAAAGAGAAAAAAATTTAAAAACAATTCAAGCGTTGTGCTAAGTGTCCAATGAAGGTGCAGTCCAGGCCACAATGAGCACACACAGAAGAGATTACCTCAGTCCAGGGAAGTTGGCGGCATCTTTATAGAGGAGGAAGTGATATTTGGGTTGGGACTTAATGGGTGAGTTGGGCTGAGTTGCTGGCACTGGGTCTCTAATATATACATAATGTGTGTTATATAAGCAAAATACATGTTTATTTTTATAATACACTATGTGTATAATATATTTGTACTATAATTAGTAACATAAAATATACTTTATGTATTTATAATTATGAGCTAATATGATAAAATAAATAAGTATATTTAAATATATAATTCATTCTACAAATATGTGATAAATATATATATCATACCTATAAATTTTGTGTTTTTTTAATATATAGCGACACTTCTTTATTTGTTTAATTTTTTTTTAATGTTTACTCTTGAGACAGAGAGAGAGACAGAATGTGAGCAGGGGAGGGACAGAGAGAGGGAGACACAGAATCTGAAATAGGCTCCAGGCTCTGAGCTGTCAGCACAGAGCCTGACACGGGGCTCGAACCCATGAGCTGTGAGATCATGAGCTGAGCTGAAGTCGGTCACCCAACTGACTGAGCTGAAGTCGGTCGCCCAACCGACTGAGCCCCCCAGGCACCCCATATCATACATATACATTTAGGACCCTGGAGAAATATAAGTAGAAGATAAGGGCTAACCTGAGGAAGCATTTGCTGTTAGAGTCTTACCACTCTATTAAAATGCTGATGAAATCTGTGGAAAGAGACAGGAATTTGGGAGAGAAGGGTGAACAGGGTGAAGAGATCAACATTTTGAAGAAAGGGACAGTTGCTTGTGGGATTTCAGACTTGTTGATTTATTATTGAATCTCTTAGGCAAAAAGCCAAGGTTCTGTCCACACTGGTGAAATGCAGATGAGGACCAAGCAATTAGCTGGTGAACTTGGCTTAAGTTGCTTGTTCTAGCCATTGAGATGATTCACCCCCAAGCAAACCTCAGCAGCAGGTTGATGAGACCAACATTGCGTTATTGCACTGGCCTCTTGCTTTGTTGGCTGAGGTTTTCCAAAGTTCCATCCGACCACCCAGACTCTTCCCAGGTGCTGCCCGCACATGTGTGAAAGAGTTTTTGCCTGAAGGTGTTTTTCTGACCCACTACCTCAGTCCAGAATATTTGCTAAAGCTATTATTGCCCACAGAACCTAACTCTCTCACACCCCCACTGCTCAATGATCTCACCTCCCCAAGATGGCAGCCAAGATTACTGGGAAAACTGCTGGTGACATGCACACAACAAAGGGGGAAGCAGAGAAGCTTCTGGACCATCCTCCTAATCAGAGGAGGGATTCCAGCTCCCCTCCTGGCAAAAATTATACTATCCCCACCTGAATGGTCAGAGTGGAACAAATTTTGAAAATCATAACAGGCTGAACACTTTCATCCACGAATCCAGTAGATTTTCCAACTGTGAGTAAAATGATAGAAAAAAACTTCAAATGGATCTATTAGGAAATCCAAATTAAGTCAATTGTGAGAATCCAAATAGAAAATCTAAGCCAGGGGCACCTAAGTGGCTCAGTCGGTTAAGCATCAAACTTCAGGTTTGATCACAGTTTGTGATCAAGCTTCACATTAGGCTCTGCACTAACAGCTCAGAGCCTGCTTTGGATCCTCTGTCTCCCTCTTTCTCTGCCCCTCCCCAGCTTGTGTTCTCTCTCACTCTCTCTCTCTCTCAATAAAATAAATAAAATAAAATAAACATTAAAAAAAAAAAAGAAAATCTAAGCCAGTAGTTGGGTTTTTCTCAATTGCAGCGAGGAATCCTCCACATTCTGGCTTTAATTCTTCTCCTCTGCGTGGGTGGTCAAGGAGGATATTGTTTAATCTATAAACAAAAGAAATCGAGGATGGGTGATCAGGAGGCTAAGGGCTGCTTCTCCAATAAGGATTCACGATCCCTTGCTCAGTTTTTACACCTGAGCCCATTTTCAAGCTCAGAACACATGGCCCGAGGAAGAGGTAAATTCCCAGGTCAAGTTCCTGCAAGACAAGGCAACCATATACAGTAACGATTTCCCCAGTCCCTTCCTATGGCCACTTACTACCCTGGGTAATCCCGCCCTGGGGAAAGGCAGACATCCAAATGTTTCAAATATTCCAAGGACTGTTGGACACAGAGTCCAAGTCATCATTAGTATCTGGGACCTGAAGTGTCAACATGGTCCCTCAGTAGATTAGGGGCTTATGGGAAGAGGTTAATAAATTGAATCTGGCTCAGTGTGAGTCCACTGGGTCCGTGGACAAGCATGGTACTTATTTCTTCAGTCTCCAAATGTGTAATTTTAATGCATATGCTTGGCAGCTGAACAGCCCCATCAGTTCCTTTGTTTGTGGAGCAGAAGCTATTGTAGCGGGAAAGTTAAGTGGAAGCTTTTGAAATTGCCTCTTCCCCACAGCCAATGTGGTCAATCCAAAATGATATTGTACCCTTGTAGAGACAGCAGAGATTATGCCTCCCTTAGAGACCTAACATCTGAGAGGTAGTAATCCCTGCCGTGTTCCTCCAAAGGCAAATGCATCCCGGAGGATGACAGTGAACTCATGCAGTGGAGTCGTCTCATTGTAACTGCTGTGTCACAAGTAGGATCTTAGCTAGATTAAACTAACACGGTCTCAGGCACATGGCATGCTACCATTGATCTGGTGAATGTGGGTCTGTTGGTGTTTTTCTTTTTTACCCTCATTAGAAAGGAAAATGAGAAGTCTGAATTCACTTGAAACGAATACAACAAACACTATGTAGTCTTGCCCCATAAAGAAGAATGAAGCTATGTGCCAAATGAGCATCAAGACCTAGGTAATCTATGCCAAAGTGACCTGGACTATCTACACATTTCAAAGGACATCACATTGGTTGACTGTATCGATGGCATCGCGTTGGTCAGATCAGGTGAGCAAGAAGTGGCAAATATGTGGGAGGTCTTGGTAAGTCACACGTGTTCAAAAGGGTGGGAAATCCGTCTTGTGAAGATTTAGGGGCCCACCAGATCAGTGAAGTTTGCCTAGTTTGGAAGGCAAGTGGACAAATGCACGCATACAGCCTGAGAAGGACAGGTGTCCAGGAGCTCAGGGTCTGGTCACACAATTAGGTAAACCATCTAGACCAGCAGCGATGCTAGCTGGGGGGCAACCCTCACCCATCTAGGATGGATAAGAGAGGAGGGAGACCATGAGTGTGAGTTGCTACCTCGGGACAGGCTACAGTGGCAGGGGCTAGGGTTTGCCCCTTTGCTTTTCCTTGACACGAAGTGAAAGAATCTAAGTGGCCCAGGGGCAGATCATAGGGGAACCTGAGGTATACAATCCAGATCCTCTGCTTCTGGACTGAAGCATCTTTCTGGCAGCTGCTGGAAGTGTTGATGACTGATAGCTCAGCTGGGCTCCACACTCCCCACCTTCACTGCCACAGTGGTCCTTAGCTGAAGAGAGTCCCTCACCTGGGGTCATATCTCCTTACCTGAGCAGCCTGCATACAATGACTAGCAGCCTGCATACAATGACTAGTTAACACAGGGCTATAAAGGCCTGGTCCCTTTGCCCCAAGAGAGAACAACTCCCGTGCTATCCCAGCTCCAGAGTCTCCCCAAATGGGCTGAGGCCTTTGCTGTGACTGTATCACAGCTGAGCTCTGGTCCCTTCACTTTCCCACACCTACTGATCGTCAAAGCACCCCACATACTAACCTCCATTTCACAGTTTGCTTCCCATGGAACCCAACCTTCAACACGTAATATAGCCTTGTACATCTAATTTTTGTAAGAAAATATGTTAAGGGGAGCCTGGGTGGCTCAGTCAGTTTAGTGACCAACTCTTGGTTTTGGCTCAGCTCATGATTTCGCAGTCTGTGGGGTGGAGCCCCGCGCTGTCCACACGGAGCCCCCTCAGGATTCTCTTTCTCCCTCTGTCTCTACCCCATCCCTCAAAATAAATAAACTTTTTTAAAAAAGAAAATATTTTATGGCATTTTTTAAAAAGCTAATAGCAATTTACACTCTCATCAGAAGCATGTGTGTAGGAGAATTGTAATTAGTGAAGGAAAAACATACAGTGCAGAGAATAGCAATGCTCAGGGCCACATGAGATTTATCGTTGTCTAATTGCTTTCTAAGCATAAGTTCCTTACCAAGGTATTTATCTCCTAAACCACATACTTTATTTTTTTATAATGGAAGCTGATTTTTTTAAAAATGGGATTTGCTTTATAGGAATGTACTTTGTACATACAAATGCAGAACATATACATTTTGCATGATAAATGGTATTTCTATAAATCCAGCTGTATAGAATTTATATGGAACTTACAAATAAATATCGAAACATTATATAATATATGCATATAGTTTACTTAACATTTATTGAGGGTTTACTGTGTGCAAGGCAGTGTGATAAGTGCATTCACTCATTGGACCCTCACAGCAGCCCTATTCAATGAAAATTTATTCCATTTTACAGATGCAGAGAATATAGTACTTTGTACAGATGAGGAAACTGAGGTACAGCAAAGTGAATGAGCTTGACTAAGAGCATATAGACCATGAGTGGTAGCGCTGGACTCAAACTCAGGCACTTTGGCTCCAGAAGTCTCTATTCTTTGGGTGTTGAGTTAATCAACCAAAAGGAGGACAAAGCGTCATTCTCTTGTTCCTCCTCCTGTCCTTCAGACTATGGGGATGGTTTTAGCAGGTTTTCTCCATTAATAATAATGGAGATTCAGGCCACACTGGGGGAGATATTTAGAGGAATGAACCTGGAGGATTTTGAACATGTGTGTTCAGGGAATTATTTTATCAACAATAGTGAAATAAACCTAAAGCAGGGGTTCGCTCTGATCTCAGTGTCTGGAGAAATTTGAGATATTTCCAGTGAATCAGATGCTTATAGGTATAAAGCAGGTAACTTAAGTGAATGGCAGCTGGGTGTAGACAGTGGCAAACTGGGGCACTCACACTCATCCACAGGGGGTAGCTGCTTCTTGACTCCAGCCTCAAGTGGCCAATAGGAAAATGGGTCCAGAGTGGACAGCCCTTCTCATTTTTTCAAGAGAACCCAGAAATATAGATAAAATCTCATAATTGTTAGATGTGAATAAAAATTTTCGATGGCAATATTTTGCAAGCCAGACAGAATCCATCTGTAACTCAGCTATGGTTCATTGGCTGCCATTTTGTAACTTCTGATCTGAATGAAAATTAAGAAGGTGGCTTCCCAGGGTGCTATGAATTAAAGAGCACTGGGGAAGTGGCCTCATTCCTCTAACTATCTCCCTTGGTGTGGCCTGAATTTCCATTATTATTAATATATCCTTCAAGTTAAAACTGAATTCTCTACACTCATTAAAAAAATATGGCAGAAAGAGGGAACCTGCTAAAACCCATCACCATACTATGAAAAGAGTGATCATATACGGCAAGCCCTCTTGCTAAAAGGAGACATAGTCCACTTTTTAAAACTGTCTAAATGGGTCTGGATGAGGAGTCCAATGGAACCAGATTCTGCTTTGGGCTTGGTACTTCAGACTTCCCTTGGCAAAGATGTCTCTTGGACCCACCTACTTCTCAGGCCTCCCTCCTTTACTGCACCTGGCCCCACCCCTGTTTTGAGATATGATTTTATGAATTAAGACTTTTTTAATTGCAAGTGGAAAAACAATTCAAAGTGGCCTAAATAAGAGAGAGAGAGGAGGAGGAGGAGGTGCTAGAGAGAATGTATTGGGTTCAACTAGAAACCGATCTCTGAGGAATCGAGGTCAGACATGTCTAATGATACCTTTCCCCATCTCCCAGCTACACGGTCCTCCGTGTTGGCTTCATTATTTGGCAGGGTCTCCCGATGAAGTGGGCAAAGTGACAAGTAGCACCTCTGGTGTAACTGATACCCACCTAGCAACTCTACAGGAAAGGGGTCCCTCTTCCTCAGTGGCCCCAACAAAATGGACGTGGGTCATTGTGTCCATTCCTAAACCAATCACCGTGGTGGAGATGGGGAGTGTAGAATCCTCTGACTGGCTAAACTTGGTTTATATGTCACCTTCTCTCCCCCAGAAGCCACAATATAGGGCCAACCCCTTCTAAAAAGTCATAGACTTAGAGTCTGATGCACGAGACAGGCTTCAGAATAAAAACTCGGGGGGCTCTTACCACAGGAAATGGAAAGGGATATTGGGGAAGGTAAAATACCAACTTGGATTTCCAGGGAGACATGGACAGTTACCCGGTTTCCTTGCATTTGACTAACAAGGAAAAGCAAATCCAGCGGCCAAGGAAGCAACTTAAAAGCTTTTCTTCTCCATGAAGCCGCTCTCAGCTCAATTCCTGCTCTGGGATCTGGCCTCTGCCTTTGGGCTCCAGCTGGTGTGGCCATCAGGCTCTGGCTATGCTGCTGAATCTGATCTCCCAGAGACAAAGCACCTCCTTCCATGGGCTGCGCTGCTTCCTCTGAGGACTGCCTTCCCTCCAAGTTCTCCTACAGTTTTTCATTGCTAATGTCACAGTGCAGCCAGCAACCTTGCAAGCTTGTAGAGAAAACATGTCAGAAACACAGCCTTAACCTACTCTTTTCTCCCAGGCATGACCACAGTGTTTCCTTTCTCAAAGAGACTACTGTGGCTACGCTTGGCTAGACTTCTTTGCAGCATTTATGAGACCTGTGACACGGGCTCAACTTGTCTACCTTTGTCTTTCAGTATAACTCTTTATTGTTACACTGAGCTGCTTTCCATTCCCTCCACAACCCTGAACTTCTCTCCCTTACCTTTACAGATTCTGTTCCATCCCTGGTGTGCATTACCTTCATTGCTGGCTATTGTTGTCATCCTACCGACTATAGAGGACCTTTGCCTTTTTCTGCTAATACTCAACATCCCTCCCTTCTTATTAGGTCCAGTGTGTTGTTTCCTTATGGATTTTCTCCCTGGATGATCTATGTGTTGATGTAACTGGGGTGTTAATGTCCCCTCTTATTACTGTATTACTGCCAATCTCTCCCTTTATGCCTGTTAATATTTGCTTTATGCATTTGGGTGCTTCAATATTGGGTGCATAGATGTTTACAATTGTTATATCCACAACTTTCCTATTAGAATACTGATCTACCAGAGAAATTCTCCACGTCTATGATTTTGATGGGAAGAGTGGCCAACTCCCACTAAAAAGCCAATGGTACTAGATTCTTCTACTCCCCCTCCCCCATCCTGGGCTTAGCCAGCCGCTGATTGTGTGACTTTGCTCACTTTGTCATACACTCTGTCCTGGGACTTTGATTTTCAGGGAATAAGAGAAGGATGTTCTCAGCAGTAAGGAGGCTGAACCAGTCTATTCCTTCTGCGTGACCTCTGCCTCTTCATCTTCCACGGTTCCCTAGGTTCTGCCATTTTCCAAATCCGGTCATTTCAGCCTCCTGACAATTCTGTGAGCACCTCATCTCCCTGATCTCTTTCCCATGCTTCCCCCTTGTTTCTTTCAGCAAGACAGGGAAGCTTTCTGTTGTTTGCCGCTGAGAACTCTGACTGACACGACCTCCTCTAATGGCCAGCTTGCATCTTACTTCCTATACAAAGCTGTGCCACAAGCCATCTTGTCTTCTACATTCCCATAAATTCTCCAAGAGAAGAGCAAATTCTGGAGCACGTGGGTCGCTCAGTCAGTTAAGCATCCAACTCTTGGTTTCGGCTCAGGTCAAGGTTTCTCAGTTTCGTGAGTTTGAGCCCTGTGTCAGGCTCTGCGCTGACAGCACAGAGCCTGATTGTGATCCTCTCTCTCCTTCTCTGCCTGCTCCTCCCCAACTCACACTGTCTCTGTCTCTCTCAAAATAAATAACTTTAAAAAAAGAAAAGAAAAGAAAATCCTTGGCATTGGCTTTGATTTTTAGTTACTCACTTACATATCTGTCCCTTACACTGGACCAGGTACTCCTTGATGACAGGGACTGTGTCTTAGGTGGCTTTGGAACTCTAAAGCTAGCTCGGTGCTTGGCACACAGTAGGTACTTCATAATTGTGCATTGAATGAGTAACTACGGGTTTACTTAAATTTAGACAATTTTTCATCAGGACATTGTACTGCCACAGGTATTTTCATCCCATCTCTATTTAAACAGAGACTTATTGGGGCTCCTGAGTGGCTCAGTCGGTTGAGCATGTGACTTTGGCTCAGGTCATGATCTCGCGGTTTGTGAGTTCGAGCCCTCCATCAGGCTCTGTGTTCACAGTTTGGAGCCTGGAGCCTGCTTTGGATTCTGCGTCTCCCTCTCTCTCTGCTCCTCCCCTGCTTGCACTCTGTCTCTCTGTCTGTCTCTCGAAAATAAGTAAACATTAAAAAAAAAAAAAAAACTTAAAAAAGAAAGAAATAAATAAAAAATAAAGAGATTTATTTCAGCCCTCATTTCGATTTGTCATGCTCGCTTTACGTGCTTTCACCCTTTCTCCAGAGTCTTCAGAAGTATATCAAAGATTTCAGTTTCCTTTCCTGTCTTCTGGTCCTGCCAGCCAGGCTATCGGGATAATGATGACAAGAGTCATATTTACACAGCTTTCACTACCAGCTAAGCTCTGGGCAAAATTTTGTATATCTGGTATCAGGTTACTGAGGATGATTATGGTCCCATTTACAACTGAGGAAACTAAGGTTTGGGAAGGCTCAAGTGCCTTTCCCAAAGTCAGAGAACCGGTAAGAGGTCGAGCTGCCGTGACCCAATGTGCTTTTTATGGCTCTCGTCCTCCTCATGGCGATTCCCTGAAGCCGTGAAATGTCTAAAAGATCAGCAGAAATGTAAGGAAAATCAGGAGGCTGAATAATGATCAAAAGAAAATAATCAGCTCTGGGGCAGGTAAGAATTATCTACTTTTTTTTTTTTTTTTTTGGCTTAAGTTAACCTTTTATGGAAGCCTCTTGCCGAGACGGTCTTCAAGCGTTTGTTCATTATAGGACCTTCTAATTTGGTAGATTTCGGTCCCTTTTAGCCCACACGTATTTCATGTTTCAAACACCTGGAGAGTATCTGCAGGTGAGAATGCCATGGATACAGAAATGAATACACCAAGTCCTAGTCCTTACAAAGCTCTCCACTGAATACCCTGGTTTCTCTTCAGATCGCATAAATCTTTCGCCTTTTACAAAGCTCGCCACTGATAGAGGACCAGGCTAATAAAAACCACACCCAAGGACAAAAGAATCTTAGAGGGACCAGCAAAGTGCTCTGAAAGCACAGAAGAGGATGAGGGCAATTCCTCCAAATATATATCAGGATGACTTTACAGGTCAGGACACTGGAAGGAGATGTAAGAGAGGAACAAAGCACCGGTGGGTAAGAGGGTGGACTCCAGAGCTGCCCGGATTCAAATCCCTGGATTCAAATCTTGCTTCCAGCACCTGCCAGCTCTGGGATCTTGAGCAAGTTTCTGTGCCTCTGCTTCTTCATCTGTAAAATGAGATATTAGTAAAGGTGCCCACATCTTTAGTTCCTGTGGAGGGCTAACATTTAGCAAAATCTCAAACAGCAATCTGACACCAAGTGAGCACTCTGTAAGTGACAGATAACTAACATGTTGGATCAACAGGTAGGGAAGAGTCCAGGGGCTGGAGCGTCAGTTTCACAGAGGACGGAATGGAGGAGGTTACCTAGGATGGCGATGAGCTAAACCACCTGAGGAAGGCTCAACACCACCCCCAAAATGTGAACCGCCCCATAGATGCAATCAGCAACGTTCCCAAGCGGTGACCGCAATCGAGAGCCAAAGATGGCTGCCACACACCATGAATTTGGCTCCCTGAGTTAGGGTATGGACAGGGATAAACTGTAGGAGAGAACCTTGAGTGTTTCTAAAAGGAAAAACTCAGAGAAAATTACTTTCACATGAATTTTTAAAATACGCTCCTAGCAGGGGAGGGAGGGAGGCCTGACCGGTTTGAGGCAGACTGCACATGTCTGAAGCAACCATAACAGAAAAACGTTGGCACTCGGACAGGGCACGGAGTCAAGAACCCTAAATCACAACTCAGGTCTTGCCATGTACCCCTCAATGAGTCACTTAAGATTTCTGGATTTCCAGCTTCTCCACCCTCAAAATGTGGGCAAAACCACCTTTCTCTGCTAGGAAACTTATGATTGATGAGGAGGGTGCTGTGCGCATGCTGGATAATAACATCACATGTAAATATTCCCATAGCTCCTCCCATCACCACACACAATCCCCAAAGCCACGATTAATCCCTTTTGAAAGCCCTGTACACATTTCACTCTGCTTACCCCACTCCCAAGGGGGCACAGGTGATTAATTCTGAATTTCTCAACTGCCCCAAGACAGTTGGAACTAGTAAATGGTGATCTGGTATTTCTAACTGGTTCAAGGTTGTAAAGCGTGGCACACCCATGAGCCACGAACCCACAAAACACGTTCACCCAGTCCAAGGCACCCTGAAGGGTGGAGAGAGGGGCCCCTAAGACAGGCTGAATTTAATGCTCTCATCACACATGTGGCAAGGAAGGGCTGCCTTTTCTCCTTTGGGAAACCTTTAAAAAAATGAACAAATAATCTATGTACATTGTAAAAATGCTGGATAATGTAGCTCAAGAAAAGAAAATACAAATTATCTACAGTCCTACCACCCAGTAGAAATCCAGAGTTAATTATGCAGCGCATGTAATCTTTTGCTAACCTGCTAAGCCTATATTGTCATATAGCCTTCCAGACTTCTTTATAATTATAAATGTTTTACAAAATTGAATCTTACTCATTCTTATTCTTGTTGATGTCTTATTATTCTCCAAGGTTTTTTTTTTCAATTAAAAATATACAAAGAATATCTCTCTGTGTCCCAATGTTGCTTTACGTCATCATCTTTAATGGCAAACTAGTAATTCACTGTATAATAACAGTTGGAACTCTGAGGCAGATAGAAGCCCAGCCGGAACTAGGTTAAGTACCATGGGGAGAGTTTGTTGGTCTGTGTAACTGAAAATCCAGAGGCAGACTTTAAACATCGCTGGACACAAGGACTCAGATCTCAGCCTCCCCATGTCCATTCCCTCCACAGTCCTTTGTGTTGGCTACTTTCAGGTGAGCTCCCTTTGTTGCCTGCATAGGTGCTACTAGCTCCATATCCAGCAGAGGACCCCTCTGTCCTGAATGTCCCAACAAAAAGTCCTTGAGTAGACTCCCATTGGTGTAGCCTAGTCACATGCCCATTCCTGAGCCACACTGTTCACCATTGTTGGAATGCCTCTACTGGTCAGGCCTGGGTTCCTTTGCCCTTCATGGAATTGAGCTAGGAATTAGCCCCTTCCAGCATCAAGAAAAGAGCTCTATTTCTCACTTAAAGTTGGGGTACTATTCCTGTAAAAGAAGAAGAAGAAGAAGAAGAAGAAGAAGAAGAAGCAGCAGGAGAGGGGGGAGGAGGAGGGGAAGGAGGGGGGAGGAGAAGGAGAAGAAAGAAGAAGAAGAAGAAGTTACTAAACTGACCAAAACATATAATGTTTACTACATATAATAATCATCTTCCTTTACTAAGAATTCCATATAGGTCTGGCACTATGCTAGTCATTCTATGGTACCTCATATAACTTTCAAATAATCTAGGAGATTGGCGCCATTGTTATCATCACTGTTTTATAAGAATCTGAAGCTTAGCAAGGTTAAATAGTTTGCCCAAGGTCACAGAGCCTCTATCAAGAGCCCAGGATATCTAACTCTGGAGTCAATCTTTGCAAATGCTGTACTTTCCTGGGCAGATTTTGGTTTATTGGACCAGTCCCCATCTGGATGGAGCTGAAGAACCATTGATGTTGGTTGTCAGAAAGAGTGAGTTGGAAAGATGGGAGGTGATGATCAGGGAGAGAATGTATAAAATTAAGATTTGTGCAGGGGTGCAAATGCGGAGTATGGCAAGGTCTAGGGTATGACCATGGCAGGAGGTAGCTGAGATACAAGATCTTTGGAGTAGAAGAGATCAAAGAACCGAGAGACAGGACACTGGAAGGATTATCTATGCAGATGTTGAAATCACCAAAGTTAGGTTAGGCATAGTGATGGAGAGAATAGGTCAGGAACTAAAATCCTCAGTAAATGATGGGAAGTCACTTGGGTCTGGTGAAGACTGTACCCAGGAGGGGATGTGGGTGTCATCTCTTCACATGACTTTCAGAGTTGCTGTTTCTCAGGGGAGTGCCAGGTCACAGTTAGAGTTGGAGGTGGGGGTGGGTGGAAAGGGACAGAGAGAAAAGTTTTTGACAGTACAGATGACATTGTTGATAATGACCAATGAATTCCTGAAGTTACACTGGGAAGTAGGAAGATGGGAGATGGGGCAAAATCAAAGTATATACAGAATGTGGGGGATGACCTGGGAATTTGGACTTGTGTGCAAATTTGGCCTGTCAGAGAGCATTATGGGTGAATCCTGATGATCCCAAGATAGTGGGGCTGGGGCAGTGAGTGTTCTAGTGATGATGCAATGGGAGTTCAGAGTCCCCTTCTCACTCCTTCCAATGAAGTTGTCTGATTTTTCTTATCATGGCTAGTTATTAATAGTTCCCCGTTCCAATTGTCTCATCCAAATTTCTCTAGACCTAACACATCCTCACTTTGGCAAGGCTGCATCAGAGAAGTCTTGGTAAAAAAAAAAAAAAATCAAAGGCCTAGAATCAAGGTCAAAATAGAAAATGACATGAGAATCTCTACAGGATATAAAGGATATGGTCAGGCTTTATTCCTTCTATGGTCAAATAACATTCTGCTATATGGGCATACCACATTTTTTTCCTCTACTCATGAGTTGATGTATATTTGGGTTGTTTCCTCTTTTGAGCTGTTATGAATAAAGATGCTATGAACCTTTGAAAACAAGTTTTTGACTAATCATATGTTTTCAATTCTTGTGGGTATATACCTATCCTTAAGAATTTTGTGTCTATCAGGGCACCTGGGTGGTTCAGTCGGTTGAGTGTCCAACTCCTGATCTCAGCTCAGGTCATGATCTCACGGTTCATGAGATCAAGGCCCATGTCAGGCTCTGTGCTGACAGTGTGGAGTTTGCTTGGGATTCTTTATCTCTTTTTCTCTCTGCCTCTGTCTCTCTCTCTCCCTCTCTCTCTGCCCCTCCCCTACTTGCTTACTCTTGGTCTCTCTCTCTCTCTCAAAATAAATAAATAAACATTAAAAAAAAAAAAAAAAGAACTTCATGTCTATCTAGACAGAAAGGAGCCTGAGGAGCTAAACTCAGGTCTCATAAATGATGTGAGATCCGTCCGCTTGAAGACCATATCTTCAAAATAATGTCTGCTTATTATGGATGAAGATACAAAGTTTCAGCCCATTACCAGGAAAAAAATATGTTACCTTGAGCTGGTGCCTTGTATACCCAGAGTCCCGAGGAGAATCAAGCAGTCCTTCCCTTTATTACTGAAATCCTATATCTGCTCATGCAAAGTCCACTTGGGAGCCCATCTGACAGGTTGTAATAACCTTCTGTTCTCCCCCCCACAGATCTGCCCTTCAATAAATAAACAAATATTAATTTAAAGACTCCTGTGAAAGATTATATGGATGTGTGCATATGCGTGCATTTGTTTATACCACGACTCGTTTTAAACAATTATTTGGCATACACAAATTTGCACCAATTAAAACAGACAAACCAAAAAAAGGAAAACACAAGGATGTGAAATAAAATTAAATTTAAGCCATAAGGTTAACACACAATCTTCGTGCCATAGGTTCTGCTAGAGATGGACAGCAAAGTTGGCTTTGAGCTTCTTGGCAGTCAAAACAAAGAGGGAAGCATGATTAGTTGTAAGATTTCTTTATTTTTTAATGTTTATTTATTGATGTATTCTTGAGAGAGAAAGAGCACAAGTAGGAGAGGGGAAGAGAGAGAGGGAGACACAGAATCTGAAGCAGGCTTCAGGCTCTGAGCTGTCAATGCAGAGCCAGACGTGGGGCTCAAACTCCCAAACGGTGAGATCATGACCTGAGCCAAATCCAGCTGACTGAGCCACCTAGCACCCCCAGTTTGTAAGATTTCTAATGGGTGTGAAACACATATTGGCAAATCTCCTGGACAGAAGGAGAGTTGAGGACTCTGATGAGTATAAGACTCCAGAAGAGACACTTGTCTGGTGTTCCTGTGCTTCAAGAGCACATCCATCTTGAAGTTAGATATGGCCCTGTATTTGCTCTGTCCAAGAAATGTGAGCACGAGTAGTGTGTCATATTTCCAAATGGAAGATTCAAGAGCCAGTACACAATTCTCCATGCACTCTTTCCGATGCCACAGGGACCCACACTGCCAAGGAGAAGGGAATACAGACAAAAAAGGGAAAGAGAAGAAAAAGGAGAATGGGCTGTCTGGTAACATCTAATGTATGAGACAAGAAAAGAAGCCAACAAAGAACAAAGAAATGCTATGGGAACCATAGCATTCTAAAAACCAAGACGAAGATTTTCTAAAGGGAGAGATATAGATTAAATGTTTGCCCACAGGCACACCACCAAAGAGTGGGAGAGCTAGAATTTGAGTCCATTTCTTAAAGACATGGGGAGCTGTGCTCTTGATTGCATATTATGTTGCCTTCTGAGGGGAAGAGAACTACAGGCTCTACCACTTTCCAGCTATATGACCTAGGGCGCAGTTACCCACACTTTACTCATCTGTAAAATGGGGATAATAATAGTACTCCCTCTTGCAGAGCTGTGAGGATAGGATCGTATATTCCCCACGATGTACAAGGATTTATGGTTTTGTATTTCAAAGACCTGGGATTTGCAAATGTGCTTTGAATATCCATTTTTACCTTATAAACTCCAGAAAAGGGAAGTGGAGGTTCAAGCATCCATTCCCAGAAACCTCACATCTCAAGACTCTGCAACCCACCAAGAGCCTGTGACCTTGGCTGTTGGAAATGCTCTTTTCACCTGCTTGAGGAGGATGGAATGAAATCACAGTGTTTGCCAAGCCTCACCCTTGCAAGGACCAAAAGGCAATCTTTCGGCAGGAAAGGAAAATAGCCCTTTATTTCTCAGCCCTTGGATACCAGTTTGAGCAAAAGCCCCGTTTTATGAAATAAAAGCAATGATATGGCAAAAAACACACACACAAAAAAAACACAACAACAACAGCTTGAAAATAATTCGGGGCGCCTGGGTGGCGCAGTCGGTTAAGCGTCCGACTTCAGCCAGGTCCCGATCTCGCGGTCCGGGAGTTCGAGCCCCGCGTCGGGCTCTGGGCTGATGGCTCGGAGCCTGGAGCCTGTTTCCGATTCTGTGTCTCCCTCTCTCTCTGCCCCTCCCCCGTTCATGCTCTGTCTCTCTCTGTCCCAAAAATAAAAAATAAACGTTAAAAAAAAAATTAAAAAAAAAAAAAAAAGAAAATAATTGAGTACCTGATAACAAGAAACACTATCACCTCTTGGATGTTATATCCAGACACCATCCTAGGGGCTCATACACATCTGTTTTGTGTAAGGCTATGGTTTGAATGTCAGCTGATGTCTAGATAGTAGTTCTATCTTCCCTGACATTTGTCCGACTGCCTGGCTTCCTTCAGTGGCTGCCAACTCACTCCTTCCACCCTCATTTCGCCTAGGTCATCACTTAGGTCCCCACTTAAGTAAGAGGCCTTGGGAACTGGTAAATTTCTGGTGCTTGTTGGCAAGAACACTTTGTATTAGATCAATCCCAGGATAAAAGATCTGTGAGAGATAATTCAGACATACTACATTTTCAGTGACAAAGTGTTCATCCTGTCTGCATATGAATACTTATTTTTTTTTTAAGTTTATTTAATTATTTTGAGAGAGAGCATGTGTGAGCAGGGGAGGGGCAGAGAGAGAAAGAGAGAAAGAGAGAGAGAGAGAGAGTCTCAAGCAGGTTCTGTGCTATCAGCACAGTGCCCGATGTGGGGCTTGATCTCATGAACCTTGAGGTCATGACCTGATCCTAAAGCAAGAGTCAGAGGCTTAAGCGACTAAGCCACCCAGGTCCTCTGCATTTGAATACTTCTGATGACCAAACAGCTCAATACTATCAAAGAAGAATATTCTTTCAAGGCCATGTGTATTCCCCCCTGCAAGCTTTGCCATTGAAGTGCCTCCCTCCCGAAGCCCTTCCCTTTCCACCCTCTGATGATATACAGTCTAGTTGTCCTTTCCCCCTACGCATGGGAGCCTTTATTCCCCCTCAACACAATTTTATTCACTTTAATGTTTATACAGCAGCATTCATTGACATCTACTGCATGCCAGGTACTGTTCTAGCCTTTGGATACGAAGACCAATAAGACAGTTCTGCTGTCAGGGTTAAGAGCCCAGGCACTGGAGTCCAAGCTGAATTGAAATCCTGCTTATAAGATGGGTCACCTTGCATCAGTTCTGGGCTCCTCTGAGCCCCACATTTCTCATCTTTAAAATGGGACAAACAATTTCTAATTCAAAATGTTGATGTGATGTCTACGTGAAATAACGAATATGCCGTTATTGTCAGAGTGACTGACACAAGATCAGCACTTTGTAAATGTCAGTTAGTGGATGTCAGGACATTTGGGCTCGCTGGTGCTTTTGCTTGGAGCTTTCCTAACTTCCTAGTTAAAACACATGCAATTTAGATCCTGGCTGAATCCTCACTTGCTCAGGGAAGCTCCACTCCTTGTCTGACTTCACCATCTCACAGCCTGTCCGCCTTTCTTGATGGCATCACCACAGCTGTGATTTCACCTGCATCCATGTGATTATTTTTAACTTACGTCTGTCCCGCACCCTCTCCCACCACCCCATCCCAATCAGACTGTCAGCTTTGTGAGCCGGAGGATCTGGCCTATTTTTACTAACTGTTCTATCTGTTGGACCTCAGTTTCTAAGAACCAAGGAGTCACCCAGTATTTGAACGAATAAAGAAACAAATGAATGAACAAATAAAGAAAATGAAATATTAAACATTTCTAATAACACTGAGGTATTTATATTGGGAAAACAACCAAAACTTTTAGCCTCCAAAAAAACCAGTTAGCAGCTATTAAGGAACTGGAATGGGATCAGGCGGGGATAAATAACTTTGTCCTGCCCTTCTTGGGGAGAGGGTTCATGGCAATTTGTAGAGCAGAAAGAGACTTCCAACTCCCTAGGGCAGGTCCTTTAAGAAAATGATAGCTAACATCTATGCAACACTTACATCCCTCCAGACACAGTGCTAAGGGCTTTGTACACATTAATTCATCCAGTCTTTACAATCCAATGAGGTGAGAACTACGCAGAAGGGTTAACTAATCTCCCTTTGGCCAGTGTGATAGAATCATGTCCCCTTTTGCAGCCCTGTTACTAGTACTTGGGCTTTTTTCTCCATGACCTTCTGGGTTCTGGCCCTTTGCCTCCCTTAGCATATGCCCTGGCTCCCAGACTTTGCATGTTTCTGACCATTAGTAACCAAAGACTTCACCTCTTACTTTCCTGCCCTTCGATGTGGCTTGATTTCCAAAGCTCATGATATGGCTTCATTTCCAATGCTCATGATGGCATTAGAGCTCAGATGACTCTGGAATGTTTCTCTTATATTTGCTACTCACATCCTAATGGAGAGACTGGGAATATTCATCTTTAACTCAAAGCTCCTTTTCTGAATTGAACAAAGTTGCCTCAATCCTTCCCTTGTCATTCCTTGTAGAGACTCACGGAGTCGGATGGTGTTCTCAAGGTCATTTAAGGGAATCCCCCACTGAATTCAGTAGTCTACTGAACAGTATCCCAGAAGAGGGGTTTCCTAGCCTCTCTTTGTGCACTGCCAGTGATGGATAATTCATCAGCCCCAAGATAGTACGTTCCATTATTGCCTTTTGGAAAGGTCTTTCTTTACCAAACTTGAAACTTAACCCCCTATAGTTTCTCCTCCTTGGCACTTGCATATAAGCAGTAGAGGGGCGGGGAGAGCTGTCTGTCTGAGCAGGAGAGAATATTTGATTACTGAAGGTGTTTAGGATTTCTACTGCTCAATGCTAATAAAAGCATACCAACTTTGCATGAGTTTTATCGTTGTTTTTAAATTCTGCAGACAACGTGCTGCTTCACTGTCTGTGCTGGGAGGACCACTTGCACCAGGTCCCACTGGACTCAGTCCCACCTCCTGGGGCCACACAAGAAGTCTGCTTCCCCTTGTCCATGACTGCTCTTTACATGCTGGAGCCAGCCTGTGTGGCCCTAAATCTTTCTGTTACCTGGTTCTTCCTGATACCCCCTCATTATCCCGATTATCCTTCCCTAAACAAACACACTCCAATTGACAACATCTGTAGCACTTATAATACTTTTAGTTTCCTAAAACAGAAAATCAACTCAAAATGGATTATGCAGTAAAGGAGATTTACTTGGGCCACTGAATTTGGGCAAGGCTTTGATCCAGAGGTTCACGGTGGCATTAAGGATGTGCTTCCACTTCTCTCTAATTTCCTCAGTCTTTTTCTGGGCTTCCTTCTCAGAATGACCTCCTTTTGGGCAATAAGACGGCTGCCAACACTCATAGGTCTTCTTAATCTTCATTCTCCTCTCAGGGGGAGAAGATATTTCTTGTTCAGCCAAGGAACAAAACAATCCTGGGTTTCTCCCTGATCAGTGCCCAAACTATCCATCCTCCTCCATACATGATGGCTACTAAGGGGAAGGGTCATAGAATGCATATTGGGAGACATATCAGTTTGTTAGAGCCACTGTGACAAAGTACCACAGGCTGGTGACTTAAACAATGGAAATATATTACCTCACAGTTCTGGAGGCTGTGAGTCTGAGATCCAGATGTGAAGAGGGTTGGTTCCTCCTGAGGGCTGTGAAGAAAGAATCTGATTCAGGCATCTCTTCTTGGCTGGTAGACCATCTTCTCCCTGTGTCTCATCACATTGTCTTCCCCGTGTTTGTCTCTTTCTCTTCACATGGCTTTCTCTTTATAAGAACACTGGCTGTATTAGGTTAAGGGCCACCCTACTCCAATACAACCTCATTGTTGCATCTGCAACAACCCTATTTCTTCCAAATAAGGCAAAATTCTGGGGGTACTAAGGGTTAGGATTCCAACATATCTTTTTTGCAGGGGACACAATTCAACCCATAACAAGAAGTAACCACAATGCCCACCACAAAATACATCTTCAAATTGGGGGCCTGGAACTGAGCACAGCCTACAGGTGTGGTTTGACTTGTGTAGAGAATCGTAGAGTAGATTCAGCTTCTGACTCTGGAGGAATCAGTGTCCTTGGCTCATTGCCTAGTTAATGACTCATCTCCAGAGAAGATTATGCGAACGCTGTGTGATAGCACTGAGTGAGCACTGTAACATTTTCGACAACGGCTCAATGTGACGGTAGAAATCTAGATTGTGATCGCATGGATGCCACGCCATATTGAATTCCATGAGAGAGTCAGCAGAGTGGCAGACCCAAGCGTTAACATCACTAACATCCTGTTCACAGGACCTACTGGAACTAGGCCTGGATCTTTCGGGGTAAGAGGAGAGCTTTCAAATTTTTCCTGGTCATGGAGCTACTTCTTTCAATTATAGATTTATCTAACAGACATTTTCCAAGAACATTTCCAAGAACATTCCAGAGCATTTGGTGCTCTGTGCTAAGTGATGGGAAGCCATGTATTTACCTTTAACGTCTCTCACACCTCCGTGCCTTTCCAGGTGGCTTGCTCCTTGGATACGCTCCTCTTCATCCTTCAAAGCCTGGATGTCACGATCCATTGTTAAGACTTCTGAGCCTTTGAGCTCATTGAATTGATCTCTTCCTCCTTGCACTGGACCTTGTAGTAATGTTACAAGTTTTAGGACTTGAAACAAATCAGTTTCAGGCCTTATAGCTTACAATCATGTACTTGCAAAAATGACTCTCTTTCCCTCAATCCCTCTTGAATGAGAGTTCCTTTTTCCTCATGGATTTCTTTTTTTTTTTTTTTTTTTTTTGCCTGGGCCTATTAGGCATTGGTAAATGTTTGTTGGGAGAATAGATGTCCTGCCTTCCAGAATTTCACAGCCTTACAGAGAGACATGAACAGTGGACAACTGCAATAAATGGCAAGTTTTCACAATGAGAGAAATAGAAGATGCTGGGCGTCAGACAATAATCCAATCATAGGTGGTCAGAGAGGGATTCTCAAAGGAGGTGACATTTGACTGGAGTCTCAAAGGATGAGAAAATTTTTTACCAAGCAAAGCAAAGCAGTTGGGACGAGGAGTAGAGGAAAGGGCTCTCCCAGGCAGAAAAGGCAGCAGCTGTAAAGGAAAAAATAAAGACTTGTAAGCACAGTTGTTTAGTGGAAAACATGCTGTAGTTAAGAGTGCAGGCTCTGGAATCAGAGCCCTGGGCTTCAAATGCAGCCCTACCACTTACCAGCTGTGTGTCTTTGAGAGTGAACTTAAACTCCCAAGCCTCAGGATGCCTGGGTGGCTCATCGGTTAAGCGTCTGACTCTTGATATATGCTTAGGTCATGATCTCACAATCGTTAGTTAGAGCCCTTTGTGGGGCCCTGAGCTGGGCAGAGCCTGCTTGGGATTCTCTCTCTCCTTCTCTGTCTGACCCGTTCCCCCCCTTCTCCGCTCGCTCTTGTGTGCTTTCTCTCTCTCAATAAATAAATAAACACTAAAAAAAAAACCCAACCAAACTCTCAAGCCTCAATTTCCTCACCTATAAAATGGAAAAAGAGTAGGTGAGAAAGTTAAATGTGATAATATTTGTAAAATGCTCAGAATATGTCTAACTCATGGCACGTACTCAACAAAGTGGTAGGGAGTATTTTCACTGCTGGAGCCTTGTTTGCAAAGGGCAGGGGACTATCAAGAGATGAGGCCAAGGGGCGCCTGGGTGGCCCAACTGCTTAAGGGTCCAACTCTTGATTTCGGCCCAGGTCGTGAACCCACCATCAGTGGGATCAAGCACTGCATCAGGCTCTGCACTGACATCGAGCAACCTGCTTAGGATTTCCTCTCTCCCTCTCTTTCTACCCTTCTGCCACTTGCACACACACTCTCTTTCTCTCTCTCTCAAGATGAATAAATAAACTTAAAAAAAAAAAAAGATGAGGGTGAAGAGACAGGTAGGGAGGGGCCAGGTCAGAGACAGAGGATAGCCACTAAAGGTGGTCATGTGGTTAGACATAAGTAGATCCCTTTTTTTTTTTTTTGAGTTTTATTTATTTAAGTAATCTGTACACCCAATGTGGGTCTCAAACTCATGACCCCAAGACCAAAAGTCACATGCTTTTCCAACTGAGCCAGCCAGGCGCCGCTGGATGTGGATAGATTACTTTTCATATCGCTTGGGAAACGTGAGGCGGAAACTGTGGCGGCCCCACATGACCACTAATAGGGTTGCAGGGGTATGGGTCCGCTGCAGGTGCCTGCCTTCCTGTGTGTGCTGCATGACAGTGCCAAGTACTGGAGAGAATGAGGTCCAACAGATCCCCGACACGGTGGTAGGAAGAGAAACTGGTATTGAAAAAGAATCTGCATTTTCTTATAAAATTGAATATGCATGCACATACCTGGCAACTCAGCAATCCCTCTTCCAGATATACGCCCCGAACAAACTGTGCATTCAACAAACACAAATCCAGCATCCACGCTATGCCACCCCCTAGGATGGGGCTGGGGATGGGGAGATGAATAAAACCCAGCCCCTGTCGTCCAGAGGCTCGTAGTCTAGCAGGGGAGACAAACGAGTCAGCTACGTGGGTGAGGCACTTTCACAGCGGCCTGTGGGGGCTGCTGTAGGTGCAGAGTGGAGAGAGGGACAAGTGGTATATTTGGCCGCCGTCGTCAGAAGCTGGGCTTTCCAGGCTGGGTCTCTGGGAGGTGCAGGAGCATTGAACTTGGAGTTAATGGTAGTTTCTTGGGAGCTGGGTGGACTTGGGCAAGGGGCTCAATCTTTCTGAGCCTCAGTTCCCTCATTTAAAAAAAGTGGTACAGATCACTGTTTGTGGTAATGCAAACTGATGCAGCCACTGGAAAACAGTATGGAGGTTCCTCAAAAAGTTAAAAATAGAACTACCCTATGATCCAGCGATCACACTACTGGATATTTCCCCCAGAAACATAAAAACGCTAATTCAAAGGGATCTATGCATCCCTATGTTTATAGCAGCATTATTAACAGTAGCCAAATTATGGAGGCAGCCCAAGTGTCTGTCGATAAATGAATGGATAAAGAAGATGTGGTACACACACACACACACACACACACACAGATGAATATTACTCAGCCATAAAAAAGGATGAAATCTTGCCGTTTGCAACAACATGGTTGGAGCTACATAGTATCATGCTAAATGAAGTAAGTCGGTCAGAGAGAAAAATACCGTATGATTTCAGTTATATGTGGGATTTAAGAAACGAAACAAATAAACAAAGAAAGCAAGAGAAAAGAGATAGAATCTTAAATACAGAGAACAAATTGGTGGTTGCCAGAGGGGAGGTGGGGGGGGGGGAGTTAAATAGGCAAAGGGGATTATAGAAAACACCTATCATGAGCTCTGAGCAACGCATAGAACTGTTGAGCACTGTATTGTACACCTGAAACGAACACTGTATGTTATCCACACTGGAATTAAAATTGACAACTTAATTTTAAGAAGAGGCACAGATCAAATTAGACATGTGCTGCATAGACAACTGGAAAGTGCTACACACACACTCCTGATTGTTCTTGTGCTGACCATCTGGGGCTCCAGCAGGAAGTGATGCTGGAGCTCCAGAAACCAAAAGGAGGTCAAGGGTGGGAACCCAGCTCAGCACCAGAGTGTGAAAATAGCAGAGGTTGGTGAGGAAATTACAAACCCAAGAATCCGGGCAGTAAACAAAGCAGGGGTCTCACCCATAAGGACTTTATATACTGATGACCATACTAGGCAACACGTGAGCACTATGGTCTAAGCGTTTCACAGTGTATTAATTCGGCAATACCTCCCAACAGCTTTCAGAGGTAGAGTGATTGTTACCCCATTAGTCAGATGAGAAAATTGAGGCACAGAGGGACTAAGTACTTTGCCAAGTTTGCACATTCCATACATATTGGGGCAAGGATTCCGACCCAGACCACCTGGCTTCAGAACCTCTCAGGTGACGCTTCTGGGTAGCAAGGCCAAGGTAAGGAAACCCACTGGGGTGGTGGGCGGGTTCAGGTGTGACGACCTAAGACTTGACTGGTCAGGGCTCTGGGGAAGCTGAGGAGCCAGGAGGGCTGGGTTTCTGAGACCTGAGGGGAAGATGTTCCCGGCAGCGGCAGCGGGACAGAGACAGAGCAGAGGCACTGGAGTTCAGGTTCACCTGCGTCAGCGTTCCTACGGGGAAATCTTCCAGATGGGCACCTGCCAGCTTCAGACATAAATGTGTCTTAACATGTGCCAGGCCCCGTGCAAAACACTTCGCTCACATTATCTCCTTCACCCTGTGAGAGAGATGTAAGCGTCCCCACTTTAGAGTCGAGAAAACTGTCCGTAAGGTTAGTTTGCCCTTGGGGAAAAACTGAGCCGGGACACGAGTGCAGTTTGGTCCCGGATCCCTGTGGCTCCCTTGTACTATTTCTGAACCCCATCCTCTGCTTCTGTCCTCTTTTTTTTTAAGTTTATTTATTTATTTGAGAGAAAGAGAAAGAGAGAGAGAGAGAGAAAGAAAGAAAGAAAAGAAAGTGTGCAAACGGGAAGGGGCAGAGAGAGAGGGAGACAGAGGATCTGAAGCGGGCTATGAGCCAAGAGCAGAGAGCCTGATGTGGGGCTTGACCCCAATGAACCATGAGATCGTGACTTGAGCCGAAGTCAGAAGCTTAACCGACTGAGCCACCCAGGCGCCCCGCTTCTGTCCTCTCTTGCTGCTGATGGTCTGCACTGAGGCTCTCACGCCCTTGGGCTACTGAGGCTACTTCGCCCACAGGAAGTGCTTGGGAGTTTGGGTCCAGAGGCAGCCCCTCGCTGGGGAGTGTGAGGGCCCTGCTTCTCCTGGTGTGACAAAACCTGAAGGCACAACTTACACCCCAGAGCTACCCCCTCTGTCCCCGCCCGCCCAGGATATGAGGCTGAGGCTGGGACTTCCTGGGAAATCCCTCCATCCTTCTGAAGCAGGAAGGTCCTTTGGGTTCAAGGTCAACCTCTCCTTGTTTGGTTTCTTCCTCTTGTCTGTCCCACTTCTACTCCCATCCTGGTCTGTCCTGGGAGCGCTTCCTTAATGAGTCATCTGCATTTGAACCCTCTTCTCAGGGTCCGCTTCGGGGACCCCCACACGGGACACCCCTCAGCCCCTTAACCACCACCTTAGTCTCCATCTCTTTGTTCACCACCGTCAACTTCTAGGAGCTGCTTACATTCCCTCAAGGGAGCAGAGACACGTGGCTTCCATCCCCTCTCCCTCTGTCTGCAAGACCCACAGGGCTGCCCCTCTGCAAATTCCTGGGACCACCTCCTAGCCAGAGCCCAAAGTCTGAGACTTGTCCCAACCCCTGAGCAGGGTTTGGGCTGAGCAGGCTCTGGCCCGATTTTGCCGTTCCCAGACTCGAGCAAGCCCAGACACAGCCTACCTCCCAGGGCGTGGGACAGTGTGCTATAAAGTCAGAGGTGGTTTTCAGGGCCCTGTCCAGACTTGTGGGTTGTGTGGAGCCAGATGTGCAAGGGATCAGCCCTGGTGTGTCTGGGGTGAGAGAACCAGACAGACCACTCCTCAGGGAAGGAAGCCAAAGCGGTAACTAAAGGCCCTGAACCATAGAATAGGTCTTGGACGGACAAGTTTCCCAAGGAACGCGTAGCACGGAGTTAACCGTAGCCACCTGGGACTGAGTGGACTTTCTCCCATCATTTGGTTACAGCTCACAGCAGAGAGATGCTAGGAAGTCCAGCGGCCCTTGGAAGGCAGCTGACTCAATGCCTCCCTATTTCAGGCTCAGCTCAGGCCACGTCTTGCCCGGAAATCTTTTCCGATCTCTTCCCCACCACTTGGTTGGGTTGGGTGCCCCTCCTCACTGTTCCCACGTCATCTTGTATACGTCTGTAGTTGCATAGCCATCTGTGTGTTAGACCTCAGATTATACCACGGTCCTGTGGTTTTACCTCTGAGACACCAGGATGTAGCCCAGCAGCTTGGATACAAAGAGTTCTCAGTAAATGTTTGTGGAATAAATACCTTATAGGGGTGTTTGAAGATCAAATGAGATAATGGATGTGAAAACAAACCATAAATTGCTATTACGTTTCTTCTTATTTTCCATGAATATATATGTGATTTTTATACAAACTGACATATCATATGTATTAACAATAATAATATGTGCCAAAGCCTAAGCAAAAGGACTTGTATGGAGTCAGATGTTGAGACAAACAGAAATATACATGTATATTTACAATTGTGTATTCATCTCTAAACTTATGCCATCAACGACAAGAGATTATTACACCCCCCAGACTAGAGACAGCAGTCAGATCTCTAGATTATTTGGCCAAGAAGGCAGAGGGGTGCTAGCCTGGGGAATGAACATCACCACGTCTGCCTTTCACGCATTTAAGACTCTCTGGTTTCCAGAAGATTTTGTGCCATTGGCTCTTGCACTTGCCATGTAAATAAATTTCAGAAATCAGACATTGGAAGGAAATAAGAAAGCACTGGGTCCTTCCTTTTATATCTGTGTGTGCTTTTCTCAGGAGACAGACGGTACCAGCAGGTAACCCCGCGTCCTCCTTTCCAGGAGTGAGGGGGGGCGCCGTGGGTACAGGAGCCACTGCTGAAAACACGGGCAGCGCTGAAGTGTGAGGCTCACTGTCACACCCCTGTGGAAAGACACCAGCCGGGAGGGCGGCCAGACCTCAGCGTCAGGTTCTATCTGGTTGGTCAGTGGCCCCCTTATCAGAAGTGACTCTCAAACGGAGCCAGATCCAGTGATGCTCAACGTGTCCCTCCCTTCCTCAGCCAGGACGGGTCTGCTCTCTTTCAGTCCCATATGATGGCCCAGGACTGAGAGGCACAGATGCGTCTCTCTCCCCTTCCCTCTCCCTTCTTCCCTCCCTCTCCTTCTCCTCTTCCCCTCCCTCGCGTCTTCCTTTGTTCTCAATACAATCTTACTTTATTTAATGTTTTGAATAGGTAATACATTCTTAAGGTCATAAAAGAAAATCATAAAAGGATACAGGGAGGGGCGCCTGGTTGGCTCAGTCAGTTAAGTGTCTGACTCTTGATTTCGGCTCAGGTCATGATCTCATGGTTTGTGGGTTCGAGCCCCAAATCAGGCTCTGTGCTGGCAGCTCGGAGCCTGCTTGGGATTCTCTCTCTCTCCCTGCCCCTCCCCTGCTCACTCCCTTTCTTTCTCTCTCTGTCTCTCCCCCTCTCTCCAAATAAATAAACAAACATTAAAAAAAAAAAAAAAGATACAGGGAAATGTCTCAGGAACTCAGAGCCTGCTGTGTATCCTTCCAGAGATTTTTTTAAAAATGCATATAGAAGGGACGCCTGGGTGGCTCAGTCGGTTCGGCGTCCAACTTCGGCTCAGGTCATGATCTCACAGTCCGTGGGTTCAAGCCCCGCGTCTGACAGCTCAGAGCCTGGGGCCTGCTTCCAATCCTGTGCGTCCCTCTCTCTCTGCCCCTCCCCAACTCTCACTTTGTCTCACTCTGTCTCTCAAAAGTAAAATAAATGTAAAAAAAAAAATTTTTTTTTAAATGCATATACAAGCATTACAAGCTAATATGATTATATACTTTCCCTCACTCCTTCCTACACAAATGCTAAACATTGTATCCTGATACATTGTATTCTGCTCCTTAATTTTCTCAACTAATAGATCTTGGAACATGAAGAGCTTCTTCGACCATTTTTTTTCATAGCTGCATAGTTTGCTAATCCATAACTTATTTTAATTAGAGGGGCAATTACAACCGATGCTGCAATGGAAAGCCTTGGACGTACATCATTTCCCAGCTGTTATCTGTAATTAGAAGTGAGCTGCTGGGTCAAGGGGCGGGTGGATTTGTGGCTTTGAGAGCTATTGCCAAATTGCCTGTCCTAGAAATTGCACAAACTTACACTCTCGATGACAGCGTATGAGAAGAAACAGATTTCTAAAACTTTACAACAGGAATAATTCTGCACGCTGATGCACATTGATTTAGCCCTTACTTTGTGCCAGGCACTGTGCTGGGCACATTACGTTTACTATTTCACGTAAGCCTAACACAACCTTTCGAGTAGGTGATGACAGTTTCTGCTGCCAGAGGGGAGCGCCAAGATGCACAGGTGAGTCATATTCGGCTGCACCAGCCCTTTTCGCTACTCCAGGCCTCTCATCTGGAAGTCGGGAAGTCAGCAAGGATTCGTTCTGATAATCGTGAGAAGAACACTGACGGCCTGCCTTTACTGAGCAGTCCCTACCCCGCTTGGCCCTCACAGCACTGTGACTCAAGCTCTGAATGATGCTCCGTGTCTCAGCAAGGGTAAAACCAAAGGTCAAAGACGTCACAAGACCCTGGTTCAAGGCTACACGGCAAGTGAGCAGCAGTCCCAGTTCTGAACCCTGACAATGTGGCTGCACAACCCAAACCTACACTCAGGTCGCAGCTTAGAAGTTCCAGAACACGCAGGCCTTGGCCTTTGCCCCCCCGTGAAACCCTCAATCTACAGGTGAGGAAACTGAGGCCCAGGGGAGAGGGGAAGGGACCTGTTCAGTGGCTGCCCTGGGTTAGGACTCTCTTCTCTTTTTACACCCTGCAGTCACACAAGGGCTGTGACACCCTCAGCCCTGGGCTGGTACACTGTGTGGATGCCCATGTCAGGTGCGGAGTGACAAAGGTCGTCTAGACAACTCACAACCCAGATGGCAAGAAGCAGGCGCTATATGTACTCAGCACTGTAACTAAGCACGTGGATTTACTTGATCCCTAACACCACAACACAGAGAGGTTAAGTGACCTGCTCATGTCACAGTCAGTTTGTGTGAGAGTTGGGACTTGAACTCAGATACTTTTGATGTGAAAACCCACGTATTTCAGAGGTAGGATCGTTCAATGGTTAGGAACCCTGTCTCTGGAGTCACACAGACTGGTTCTCCCACTTACTATTTGTTGAACCAGGAGAAATTACTTAACATCGCTGAGCCTCAGTTTCCCTCTCTGTAAAAAGGAGACACATAATAGAGTTGGCCCTGGAACAACATAGGTTTAAACTGCCGCAGGTCAGCTTCTATGCACATCTTTTACAGAACAACACTGTAAATGTATTTTCTGTTCCTTATGATTTTCTTAATAACATTTTCTTTTCTCCAGCTGACTTTATTGTAAGAATACAGTATATATACATGTAAGTATATATATATATATATACAGTAAGTATATATATATATACAGTAAGTATATATATGTATACAGTATATATACATGTATATATATGTGTTAATGGACTGTTTATGTTGATAAAGCTTCCAGTCAGCCGTGGGCTATTAGTGGTTGAGCTGGGGTGGAAAGGTAAAAGCTATATGTGCCTTTATATATTTTATTCTGCCAGGGGCTGACGACCCAACGATGTTCAAGCATCCATTTGAATTCCACTTGAACTCTGCTCACTTAAAGGGATATTTGCACACCCATATTCATGCCAGCATTAACAATAGCCAAAAAGGAGAAGCGACCCAAGTGTCCGTCCATGGATGAAAGCATTAACAAAATGTCACACACAGACACACACACACACACACACACACATGCACGCGCACACATGCACGCGCATGTGCGCGAATATTATTTGGCCTTAAAAAGGAAAGGGATTCTGGCACCTGCTACAACATTGAGCACATAATGCTGAGTGAAATAAGCCAGTCACGAAAAGACCCGTACCGTAGAATTTCACTCATACGAAGAGCCTAAAGTACCCGAATCCACAGAGACAGAAACCAGAATGGTGGTCTCCAGGGGGGCATGGAGTGGGGAGGGAGAAATACAGAGGTGTTTAATGGGTATAGAATTTCAGTTTTCCAGGATAAAAGGAGTTCTGTAGATGGAAGGTGGTGACTGATGCCCAATGGCCTGAAGGTATTTAATGCAGCTAAACTACACACTTACAAGTGGTTAACATGTCAATTTTATGCTGTGTGTTTTTTTTTTTACCGTAATTCTTAAACAAAAAAAATGCCTGTTTTGAAGACATGTGAGAATTAAGAGGTCATGTTTGAGGGCTCCTGGGTGGCTCAGTCGGTTGAGCGTCTGACTCTTGGTTTCGGCTCAGGTCATGGTCTTATGGTTCACGAGATAGAGCCCAGAGTAGGGATCTGTGCTGACAGCATAGAACCTTCTTGGGATTCTCTCTCTCTCTCTCTCTCTCTCTCTCTCTTTCTCTCTGCCCCTCCTCCCTCTTTGGTTCACGCTCTGTCTCTCAAAATAAATAAATAAACTTTTTAAAAAAAGAGAGAGATCATGTTTGTGAAGGGCTCAGCCCAGGCTTGGCACAGAGGAAGCACTTACTTGATGGTATTATTCGTACTATTAACAACCACAGTGCGTCTGTCATGGGAACCACCCCAGGTTAGACTACAGTGTCCCTGCCTTGTCTGCTGCCCTAAGTGCATGTGAGGAATGAATGAGCTCTGGTGTGTGAAAAGAGAGGGAGACACAGAATCCGAAGCAGACTCCAAGCTCTGAGCTGTCGCTGCAGAGCTGGGCGTGGGGCTCGAACCCATGAACTCCAAGATCATGACCCGAGCCGAAGTTGGACTCTTGACCGACTGAGCCACCCAGGCGCCCCATAAACTGTTTTTGAAACAAGTGGAGAAGTAATTGATCAAGGTGTTTGGGACACATTTGTCATCGAGCTGAGCTTCTGTCTGTCATGTCTTAGCACGTTGTTTTTACCCCAGGCTCGCACTGCTCACCTCCCCCGGGGGGGGGGGGGGGGCTGCAGGCCTCCCTATCCTGCAAGAGCCTAGTCTTCCTTATCTTCACATCCCGGCACCTGGCCCAGCGCCTGTGTCTCCAGGTAGCTTTGTCAATTTTTGCCGACCCCAAGTGAGTTTGGGAGATGTGAAGCAACCCTGCACATAATTCTAGCCAGAAGACCTCCTTCTGAGGACAGAGGCAGGGGGTCCAGTGCTGCTCCCTAAGGTGGGGTGCTTTCCCGGGTGCAGATTCACACGGGAAGAGTCTGTCCGTCCCCAGGCAAACACCGGCTGTGCTGACCAGCGGGCGTTGGCCTGCAGGGGAGGGACAGGAAGCAGAATCCAGGGAAAGTGGAGGGAACACTCCTGGACCTCCCAGGAAGGGGTGACTTCAGGACACGGGCTGCCTAGTTGTTTGTGATGGTTTTCATTACGTGGTCTGAACTCCTGCGGAGCAAAGTGTTTCTCAGGCATGTTTGGAGAATCGAATTCTGGAGTCCTTAAGCACAAAGGAATGCAATGAAATACCTCCTCCATGGAAGTGGAGATGGCCGTTGACAGGCTATCTCGGCCGTCTGTGCACACCCTCTGCAGACAGGGTGGCCTGCCAAGAGGGAACGTGACTTGCCCAAGGTCTCTTGGAAAAGCGTCAGGACTGCGACAACAGCTCACAGTTCCAGGCCAGGATCTTACAATCTTCTGCTGACTGAAGGGGTTGTGCTGAGGTAAAGTAAGGAACAAAGGCAGTTTTTCTGGGGCAGGCTGGCAGTTTTCACATTCAAATACCTAATATGTTCACCAAAGAGACTCTACACCTTTGAGAAAGATTGGAATAGCTAACTTTTGAACTGAATTTGCCCTCCAAATACCAGACCAGGAAAATCACTTATTCGTCATTCTTCCCTTTGACTCATGATTCCTCAGCATGTCCTACAGAAGGGAGTGTTGGTAAGCCGTGGAGAAGAGGAAGAAGATGCGATGAGGCAGCACGAGGGACTTCCTTACTCATCAGATGCCTAACGACAAGGTTACTCAGACTGTCTCAGGGATTAACAAGGGACTTTCTCCTCAAGGAAGGAAAGAAAATGGCTGCCACGGGGTTTTCCACTTAACAGAGCACAATTTGCCGACAGGTTCTAAGCGTCTCCCTGACTCCACACTGTTTCCTCTGGTAGGGGTTGGTGGTGGCTGCGGCGGGGGGGGGGAAGGATGGTGGTTAACGTTAGATGGACATGCTACAGTAAGACATGGGGGGATGGACGGTTCGTTCGAGATCACATGGCAAACTCGTGAAGTCAAGCTCAAGGAGTCTCACTCAGAGCTCAAGTTCCTTCCTGCTTCTGGAAGATTTCACAAGGCCAGGAAGCCAGCTGTCCTGGGTCAAGCGAAGGGGAGGTAGCTCTGGGACACACCCAGGAGCAGTTTCTGGTCAGGCATTCCTGGCAACATGGGGGACCTCAGCCCACCCACGCCTTGTCCATGATGAAAGCTGATAGGCAAGGCCTGCGGAATGCCGGGGCAGGGCAGTGCCTCTCTCGTGGTTTAGGGGCACTGAGAGGTCTCCCTTCTAAAAATATCTCCCTCTCCTTTCCTACAGTGGAAGCTGAAATGTTCACTTGGAAGCCTCACTCCCTGGGTTTTCAGGGAGTATCCTCCCAGATCTGATTTAAAAATTAAATGCCATCATGTGCAGAAGAAGCTGAGATATGATCGTGCCATGACACTTCGCTTGGCATTTATTTATATCCCTGCACAGACCCAAAGAAGGATTTGAAACGATCACACATTTATTTCTCAGATTAGCCAGCTGAGGGAACCAGATCTTATTTCAGCAAATCTGTGGAGCAGCTAAGAGAGAACTCGAGTTCTGCCTGGGCCACCTCATTTGTCTGCTCAAACCGCTCCTTCCGACGGCACTTGAAACAGAACCCTCACCCATTCGCCATCTTGCTCGTGACGCGTCCTCCTCACGCAAATGCAGCATCCTCTTTCCGGCCCCCAGACTTTGTACAAGCAGACCCTCTGCTGGCAGTCTTTCCCTCCATGCCTGGCTCCTCTTTGCTCTTTTTCTTTTTTCTGGTTTGGCTCCGCTCTTCTTTAGGCCTTGGCTTGAAATGCCATCTCTTAGGTGTCCCCTTGACTTTGCCACCTAAGGTAAGCATTCACTCTTGTCTTCCGAAACACCATTCTTTGCTTCATAGACTTTCCTACCATTTGATACGTGTGTCTATGGTTGACCCGTGTCTTTTGTAGATTCTCTATTTATACATTTGCCTACTCCCCCAAACTGATTTCTGTCTCCAAAATCAATACTTGCAGCGCTTTGGAGGTCACCTGTGGGCATGCGCAGAGTGGCAAAAAATTCGAGTCCGCCAACTCCCATGCTGCCAGCTGAGATCCAGCAAAGCGACAGTCTGCTTCTTGTCTCAGTTCTCGGACTCTAAACAAAGTATCCTTTTCACAACTTTCTGTCACAATGTTTGCCTCTTGGAGCTTGTGGGTGGTGGTTTCACCGTTTGAAATGGTCCCCAAGTGCAGTGCTCAGGTGCTGTCTGGTGCTCCTGAACACAAAAAGGCCGTGATGTGCCTTCCGAGAAAAGGTATGTTACCGTGTCAGGTGAGATCCTTTCAGGCATGAGTTATGCTGCTGCTGGCCATAAATTCAACGTTAAGGAATCAACAATAGATATTAAATAAGATGTCTCTAAACAGAAGCATACATAAACCAAGACTATGATGATGGTGGATGAAATGTTGTGGCCAGAGGCTCCCAGGAACCTAACCCTGTGTTTTCCCCTGGGAGCCATCATTCAGCGTTCACTGATTCAGCTCTCGTGGTGACTTTATGAAACATGACTACTGTGAATAATAAGAACCACATTTTAATTTGTTCTGTTAGTTTCTTTGGGCCCAAACAAACCGGGTGGCCTAAAACCGCAGAATGGCCTTCTCTCATAGCTCTAGAGGCTAGAAGTCCAAAATCAAGTTGTCGGCAGGGTCTGGCCTCCTCCAAAGGCTCTAGAGAAGAGTCCTTCCCTGCCCCTTCCTAGTTGCCAGCAGTTTGCTGACTATCCTTGGTGTTCTTTGGTCTGTGGCTGCCCCTCTGCTTCAGTCATCATATGGCGGTCTCTCGCGTGTCTCTGTCTCTGTGTCCTTTCTCTTCTTGTAAGGACACCAGTCGTATTGGATTTAGGGCCCAACCTACTTCAGTTCGACCTCATCTTATAAAGGTGTTTATTATAATATAAAAATACATTTATTGCATATTATATATAATTCACACACATATGTAATTTATATATTTAATCAATATATTAAATAAAGTATTTAATCGATATCCATCTATCCGACCACATTGTAAACTCTGTGGGGGCAAGGACAATGGCTTTCTTATTCTTCTTTTCTTTTTAAAATTTTTTTTTTCAATGGTTTTTTTAATTTATTTTTGGGACAGAGAGAGACAGAGCATGAACAGGGGAGGGGCAGAGAGAGAGGGAGACACAGAATCGGAAACAGGCTCCAGGCTCTGAGCCATCAGCCCAGAGCCTGACGCGGGGCTCGAACTCCCGGACCGCGAGATCGTGACCTGGCTGAAGTCGGACGCTTAACCGACTGCGCCACCCAGGCGCCCCTCTTATTCTTCTTTTCATCTCCAATGCCAAGTCCAGCCTGATACAAGTTGGTAAATATATATGGGGGATGAATGGGTGAATGAATGCATGGATTTCAAAGCTCAGAATGTTGGAGACTATCGAGGCAGCAGGGAGCAAAGTCTCTTGGTGCCCTGGACTCCTGGACCTCCTTCCTCCCTCAGGTCAGGCTGAGAAAGGTGTCAGGTGGGTGGCTTTCCAGTCTCAACCCCCTCCCCACCCCACTTCAGCCAGTTACGCTGTTTGTATCTGCTGTAGCTACTCCTATCCCATATTGCTTTTCTAAAAGAACTTTAATGAGTTTTAAAAGTGGGAAAAACACTGAGATTCCCCCCAGCCCCCTTTACAGATGAGGACACTGAGGTCCAGAGACATAAAGGGGTTTGCTCCGGGTCACCAGGCAGTCATGGGAGAGGCAGCCAGGGCTTTTGAGCCCTATTCCTGAAGTTTTGCCTCGATGCTCACCTTCCTGCCAAGACATACAAGGGAGAGTTTTGGAATTTGCCCCCCTCCCTCTGCCCCTGCCCCGGACCCTGTTTTTCTATCTGGGAGAAGGAAACAGAGCCCACGGCATGTGCCCCTTTCTCCACAGCTCTCAAAGGCCCTTTGTGCCAGTTCCATGGACATTCCACGAGCCTGCTCTAGGCAAATCCATCTGCCAGCGGGTCATAAGCCTTGCCTTCATCTCTGAGCTGAGGTGGCTTGGCCTTTCCGTCTTTAAATGCACTCGTTGCTTTCTAGAAAGCTGAAACCAAGGGAGGGAGATTGGGTTTGGGAGGCCAGGCGCAGATGGGCTGGGGTGGGCTACCAGAGGAGAGCGGTCTGTTTTTGCTTGAGAAGAAAACTGTGCTAATTATCTCCCAGGCCCAGCTGCAGAAATGCCTTAGCTCGGCAGCTGATTATAAATAGCCCAGAATGCACTCACAGCCGCTTGAAAACAAGGATATTTTTTCCCTGGGTTAGAAGAACAGCTCTTCACAGCTATCCTGGGGCCCCTCCTCAACCCCACCCCCAAAGAGCTGTGATTTATGTCTTAGCACCATTACTGGGACCAAGTATCACACAGCTCCGATAAACAATGATTAATTCATTGCCAAGGTTTGTGAAAAAAGGAGGCATTCCTCTGGAAGTCCTCTCTTTCATTTTGGCAGAGATATGCTGACCCGTGAGACCAGAGGGGCAGTTTCGCCGTGAGTCCATTACCCTGGCTTTCATCCGGCTCTTTCTGTCCTTGAATGTGGTGGGGGCTGGGGAAGGTGGAGGGCAGGAGGGGGCAGAGAAGAGTTGCTCTGAACTTGACTTTTGCCGGGATGCTCCAGAATGAAAAAGCCAAGGATTCTGGGCCAGTCCGTTTACATTTGAGTCCTTCTTTCTAGAGGGAAATCAGCCTCTATTTGAGGAAATCAGGCCTTAATGCAAATATCCTAAAAATCCCCGCACCAGCTGGCTCACGCCTTACGACCTTAAGTTTGAACAGCAGCTCCCAACGTACAAAGCACTTTTCATGTCCTGCTCTCATCTGACCCTTACAA
Organism: Herpailurus yagouaroundi; assembly: GCF_014898765.1. Taxonomy (NCBI): domain Eukaryota; kingdom Metazoa; phylum Chordata; class Mammalia; order Carnivora; family Felidae; genus Herpailurus; species Herpailurus yagouaroundi. The sequence continues at coordinate 33,432,856 of NW_024412417.1, read as the reverse complement.
CAACTGTTTTATTTGTTTGTTTTTCTGGAATCAAAGACAATCCCTGCTTGTTGTAGGAAAGTTTCAAAATTTCACACAGGCGTAAAGTAGAAAAAAAAAAAATCCCACCCAAATCCCATCACACTGAAACAACAATGTTTTCACCGTCATCCCTCCAGACCGCCTTTATTGGGTTATAGATGGATGTAATTTTACCTGCCTGGGATTATATTGTTGTGTTAGTTGGGCTCTTGGTAGAAATCGACATCCACTGCAGAGAGTTTAAGAGAGACTCTCATTTGGGCCCGGGCAGAGGCTAGGAAAACCAGCAAGGAGTGGTGCCTCACAGCAGAACCCGCGACAAGGGGGAGCCATTATTACGCATAGGTCAGAAGGCCAAGGGCAGGGAGCAGTTACTACAAACCAGAACTGTACCAAGAGGCCTGCGTGTCAGAAACTGTGGCCTTTAGTGGAGACCCTGCCAGCCCCAGCAAACCAGCAGAGAGGGAATCAAAGGAATAAATACCCCGATCTCACTCTCCCCTTACCCTCCCGTTGCTAGTGCCTCCCATTGGCCAACCCAGCCACAGTTAGAAGGCATAGAAGGCCACTGATGGCAGTCCATGGAGGCCAGTACCGCAGGGCACAGAACAGGAGGGAAAAGGATAGAGAGTGAACAGGAGAGACAAGCAGAAAATGTCCTTAACATCCACTGTAGTACTGCCTTTATCATTCCGTGGTAAGCCAAGAAGTTTCTAATTCAATGAACGTAGATAGACATCATAAGTTTTAGTGAACCTTGTGTGGATGTAGCAAATTTATTTAACCGATCCCCTGTTGATGGACACACAGTTAGTTTCCAATTTCTCAAGAGCATAGACGATGCTGTGATGGGCAGATCTGTACATACAGACTCTTTGTGCGCTCGGGATACATGATTTTGATTCCCCTTTGATGTTTTTTAGAAACTGGGGCTCATTGTCTATGAGGTTTGCCCCCAGTCACACAGTGGTCCCCGTGGCTTTTCTAAAACCTCTAACTTTTCAGCCTTGAACGTGGAGTGCTCTGTGACGGGAAAAGGAGTAGGAAAGTAAGTTTTTAGTTTCGAAACAAAAAAATGCCGGTTCCCTTGAAAGTCCCATCACTCATATGACTCTGAAAGGGAGGAGGGGACTCTTAGGTCCTCGGACAACAGGGCTTCAGTCAGTCATGGGGACAAGGGGAGGAGGACAGAGGAAGTGCAAAGGGCAAACAGAAAGTGATGTCATAATACACCCCTTCACTGGCTTCACGGGTGTCACCTTAAGTGGTGGCAACAGCTCCAGAGGCCTTCCTGTGGTAAAGCGTGGAAGAAATGGGCCCAGAAGTCTGACAGAAGTGAGTGGAAGGCACAAGGCTGTGCTTCCTGCTTGTGCCTCCGTCTCCTCGTCTGAAAAGCGGAGATGACACTCACCACGCAGACTTGTCCTGAAAGCCTCTTGACACACACACGTGGAAGGGCCTGGTACTTAGTGGGTCCTCAACAAATGCACACGTCTTCTTTCTTGCCCCAAAGCTGGGAGTCAAGCCAGATGAAATAGGATATGTTTTAAATTCGAAAGGTTTATTGAAGAGTGAATAAGAAGGTCAACGAGACCCGAGGAGTCTCGAAGCCAACACGTGTGTGAGCCCGCTCGGTACTCGAAAGTCTCCTCTTTTGCCTGGACCCTTGCTCCTGTCTCGAATGGTCTTTCTCTTCTACCTGGTCAAATTGCTTCCAGTCGTCATTGCTCACTCGCGTGGGAACCCAAGCAAATGTGTCACCCCCTCGGCTGCCCCCCACGCCCCGTGGCACTGCGTCGCTCCCTCTCTCTCAGAACTGATCTCTCGGTGTAGACTAGCGGTTGAGAGTTTGGGGGTCAGATCGGTTGGTTGCTCCCGGCTCTGCCATGCACCACGCCAGGGAATCTCAGCGTCCTCATCTTAGAAATAGGAAGGACATCTCCTGCCCCACAGAGCAGTTGTGGGAACTGAAGGGGTCTAGACGTGCCAAGCTCACAGAACAGAGCCTGGCCCCGCGGGAGCCCTCCACGGTCGCGCGGGAGTCGTGATTGTTATCGCTGAGCCCCTGGCACAGCGCAGGGGCTCCGTGGACGTCTGTCAGAAGAATGAATGACGTGTTTTCATTAGCAAAATAGCAGGACACACGATCCCCAAACGGTCCAGAATCAAGAACACACAAAGGGACAAGGTCCACAATGGGACGCAGCGCGCGGGGAAGAGAGGTTTCCGTGACTCGCAGCCTGGGGAGGAGGTGCGGGTGGGGCCCGCGCCTGGTTCCTCTGTAGGGGTTCGCGGGTGGGACGCGAATGAAGGACAAAAGGCGACATGGCTACCGAGTCCCAGTCCCGGCACTTCTGGCCCGTGTGACTTGGGCCAAGCCCCTTCACCAGAGAGGCTGGCCTTCAGCGCACACTTTGTGGATGAGGATAACCAGCCCCCGGCACACAGAGCTGCTGTGAGGACCAGGCAGACAAGCTAAGGAAGGCTCCCGGCGCGCGGTGAGGGCAGGCTGGCCACTCTGCTGTTACTATTCTCGCGGCCACTCGTGACGATCGCGCCCTCACCCACGCCCTGCTGCGGGGCTCCTCTGCCTGCTGGGGCTCCTGGGAGCGTCACCATCCGGGATCTGGTGATTCTGGGCTCCTCCACGGACTGGAGAGCCGCAGGCCGGGGAGCCGACCCGCGGGGCCAGGGCCTGTGCCCGCCGAGAGCCGGCCTCCCGCCGGGAGCCCATCTGCCGGGGCCGCCGCGGCCAGAGCAATGAGGTGGAAGCAGGGAAGGAGTCTCAGTGTCTGAGCGAGATGCCAGCCTGGGCACCGGCTTTCTGCTTCCCCTGGTGCCGCCATCGGCTCCATCGGCTCGCCCGCCTCCTCTGGCCTTCCCCCAAGAGCAGCCACTGGGCCCCTGGCCTCGTTGCCAGGGACACGGTCTCCCTCCGAGGCTTTGCCTCCCGTCTCTGACTCCACCACGTCCACTCCCCGGCTACTCACTCCTCCCCAAGGGAAGGCTCCCTCTTCTTTCATTCATTCATTCATTCATTCGTTCGCATAACAAATATATATCAGGCACCTTGCTGTGTATACCGGGTGCTGTTCTAGGTGCTGCAGATGTGGAATTGGAAAAGAAAGAATGAGAATGAAATCTCTGTTCTCACAGAGATTATATTCTAGTGGGGAAGCGTGACCACGAATAAATTAATATATGTAATACAAAGAAAATAACGCAGAAATGCCTTCCCGGGGCAGAAGGCTGACATGTGATGAGGGGGCCTCCGTCGTGTCTGGGAGAAGAGGGCCCCCAGCGAAGGAGCAGCCGTGTGCAGACTTGCGTCAGTGACATGCTTGATGGTTTGTGAGGAGTAGCAGGGTGGCTGGTAGGGTTGGGGTATAAGAAATGAGGGGGCCACGGGTGTGAGAAGAGATTGAGTCGGTATCGGGGGTCCGATAGCATAGGGCCGAGGAGGACGTTCCAAAGACACTGCATTTTATTCAAAGGGATGGGAAGCTGCTGGCCCCAGAGATTCAAACAAGGGAAGGAGACACTCGGATTCCGTTTTAGAAGTTTCACTCTGGGGCGCCTGGGTGGCTCAGTCAGTTCAGCGGCCAGCTCTTGATTTCGGCTCAGGTCATGGTCTCACTCTTTGTGGGATCGAGCCCCACGTCGAGCTCTGTGCTGACAGCAGAGTCGGCCTGGGATTCTCTCTCTCTCTCTCTCTCTCTGCCCCTTCCCTGCTGGTGCTTTCTCTCTAAATAAATACATGCATACAAACATACATACGTAAATACATAAGCATTAAAAAAATAAAAATGAAAGTTTCACTCTGGGTGCTGTGTGGAGAATCGGGGGGTGGGGGGAGGTGGAGACAGGGCTCTTAGTTAATAGGTTGTTGCAGTAACCCAGGTGAGACGAAGCGGTTTGGACCCGCGTGCTGATGACGTCAGTGACGACAAATACCTGGACCCAAGACGTATTTTGAAGGAGACGGTCAATATGACCTGCTGGTAAACGGGAGTGGAGTGTAAGAAGGTATGGTGTCTCAAGAATGACTCCTAGGCTTTTGGCCTAAGCTAAATGCTGGTGCCTTTTCCTAAGATGAGGAACATGAGGAGGGAGAAGCTATTCGGATAAAATCAGACTTTGGTTCTGAAAGCTTGAGGGCTCTCCTAGCCAGGAAAGAGGAAATGCCAAGCAGGTATTTTCGTAGTCTTTGAATCTGGAACTCAGGAGAGAGACTGATCTTGAAGACAGGAAGCTGATGCGGGCAGGGCGAGGGGCCTGAATGAGCTTCCTGGAGAGCGAGATAGCAATTGGAGGAAGAAGGCTGAAACCAAGTTCAGCAGGAGGAAAACAAGGAAAGAGTGGAGTTCTAGAAGCTGAGTGAAGAAAAGTTTCTAAATCCGGGTCGTTGGGAGAATAATGGTCCCCGAGAGACACCCACATGCTAACCCCTGGACCCTGGAGATGTGTTACTAAAACCGGCCAAGAGACATTGCAGATGTGATCAGCATTATGGACCTTGAGAGGAGGAGATTATGATATTCTCCAGGTGGGCTTTAAAGGCAGAGAGACTCTTTCCTGGCTACCTAAGGTCAGAGAGAGATATGACCACAGGAGAACTGTCAGAGAAATTCAGTTCCACAAACCAAGGATGGTGAGCAGCCTCTAGAAGCCTCTAGAATCTGAAAAAGGCAAGGAAATGGATTCTCCCCTTGAGCTTCCAGGCAGAAACACAGCCCAGCCTGCATTTTGGCCTAATGAGACTCCTCTCTGACTCCTAACCTACAGATCTGTAAAATAATAAATCTGTGTTACTCTAAGCCACTGCATTTGTGGTAATTGGCTGCAGTCGCCACAGAAAGCTAATAAAATGAAGTGATCAGCTGGTCGAGTCACAGTTCAAGCTTTAGGAAAATAAGAGTGAACATTTCCAAAGGTTTGGGCAACACAAAGTCCTGGGGACTTTGGCCAGGCTAGTTTGGAGGGGAGGAAGGGAGGTGGAACGGGGCTGAGGAGAGTGTGGGAGGGGAGCAGGAAAGTCTGAGGATACGCTGAGCTTTGGAGAAAGTCATCTAGAAAAGGAAGCCAAGAAATGGGTGAAGACGTGTGTGGCCTCAAGGGAGAGTCGAAGGTCTTATTTTTGAAGATGGAGGTATCACCGCGGGCTGGTGAGAATGATACGGAACAAAATGTGATGAAGTGACAAAGAGTCTACGTTCCGGCTGCGGGTCCTGTCCCTGTCCACTCCTGAGTGTTCTGTAGCCAAGAGCTGAGACGAAGGACCGACAGGAAGAGATCGACACCTCAACTCAACCTTTCACGGAAGACAGGGATCTCGCAACAGGGTGGACACAGGCCTCATCTCGGGCCCCTGCCCTTTCCACGTGTGGTTCTGTGGTACCTCAACCCATCCTTTCCACACCCCGTACTCCAGAGGTCGTGAGGTCTCCGGGCTGCCGGGTGCGCGTTTCCTAGGGCAGAAATACTGCATCTCTCTTGTTCTCCGTGTTTCCCCAGCCTAGCCTAGATGCTGACACACGGAGGGCACCCATACCTGCTCTGCTGAATGATGGTAACAGCCACATCTACTGAGCGCTCACTACGCTCCAGGGGCTCTACTGGCCGCAGGTGCGATCTCACATAAAAGTCCTGACAGCGGCCCAATCATTCCCATGTTATAGGCAAGTAAGCTGAGTCCCAAAGAGGTTAAATGACCTGGCCAACATCACCTGGCTGGTAAATGGCAGGACTGGGACTTGAATCCAGGGAGCCTGACTTAAGAGACCCCTCTTGCGAGCGTCCCAGCACATCGCCTACGGCGTGTAGCAACTGAAGTGAGTCAAGTTCAGGTGCTAAAGGAGCAGAGTGGAGCAGGACCAAGGCCTTCTTAGAAGAAACGTCTGAGCTTGGTCTTGAAGGATGAGGAAGACGCAGCCAGGGAAGACACGTGGAAAGGGAGCCCTGAGAGAAGAGGAAGGCAGAGAAAGCACAGAGGTGCGGAACGCGTGCCGCCGTCGGGAAACTTCCTGAAGCTGGTTTTGCTGGAGCTGAGGAGCCTGGAGCAGGGAGGGGGATGCAGGGCAGAGAGGCAGGGCTCGCTGCACAAAGGCCTGGCAGGCAAGAGAAGTCTCCAGAGGAGCCCGGTGAAAACTATGCAGGGTGCCAGCCCCCCACCCCCACCCCACCGACAGTCTGGGCGCAGATTTGGGCACAGCCAGTGCTGGAGCGGGGAACCAGAGGCGACCGCAGCCCCAAAGCCAACCCCAGCCGGCCGTCACCCTCACAGCTGACTCTGGCCTCTCCCAGTCTACGGAGATTCTACGGAAAAGCAGTGGCCAGGGACCAAGGCCTGGAGGGGGCTGGGCAGTGTCGGAGAAAGGGGGCAGAAGCCAGGCCTCTGTGTTCCTACAGACAAAGGGAGAAAGCAGTCTGAGAGTGAGGACAGCATGTGACACCTGGGCCACAGGCCTCAGCGGCAGCCGCTGCAGCCACGGGGATAATGGCTCCTTTTGTCCTGCTCATAAATTCTCCGGAAAAGAAAGGGTTCCAGGGCATGCTTCTCCTTGCTTGCACAATGCGGGCGGCCCGGGGCCCCACTGGGAGGGCTGCCACAGCATTTGGGGAGCATTCAGACCCCTTCACTGTCTGTGCCTTCCCCTCGAGCAGGAACAGGAGATGGGGCGTCCTGCCAGACATTCTGCAGGGGTTGGGGGTCTGGGCCGAAGCACTGCCTGAGTCAGGAACTTGGTTGCACAGACTCCTCGAGGAAACCAAAGGATCCTGAAGCTCTGAATGAGAGTCTTAGTATCTGTGCTGTCACCGCCTAATGCTTGGCCTCCCCCGCTGTCACCCCGGCCCCTGGGCCTCCACTCTCAGCAGGCTATCATGGCTCCAAGCCCAGCCTTTGGAGCCCGGGAAAGTGGGGTTCAAATTCTGACTTTGCCACTAAGAATGGCAAGCTGTTTAACCCCTACGAGCCTCACTTTCCCTATCTGTAAAGTGGACCTAACAGCCCCTACTTCATAAGACTGGCAACGAGAAAATGCGTACAACATGCTTAACTTGAAAACACAGCCTTCCAGAAGGGCTCAGAGAGGGTAGAGGCTGGGTCATCCAGCCTGTCCCTGGTTTTCTCCAAAGGCAAGGCACTCACGTCCTGTATTTTATATTCAGACCAAGTACCGAGCTGCCTCTTATCCTCTCATTGGTGCTGAGGGTAAAGAGGGAGGGGCCCAGACTTATGAAGCATTTACTACATGCCATGTGCTACCATAAATGACCCAGAGAAACCAGAGGCCATGTCCACGCCATACAGAGGAAGTGACCAGGATTTGAACCCAAGTCTGTCCAACCCTCTGCACCATGGTACTACAAGAGAATTTTTCTTATCTGTGAAAATAGCTCCCATGCCCTCCCTAGTACTTTCTCTTCTCCAGGGAAAACATTCCCCAGGCCTCCGGGGAGATGGTTTTGTGTTCTTCTATCATCTTGGCCTCTTTCCTCGGAACATACTCTAATTTGTCGCTGTCTCCCTTAAAAAATAGCCTCCAGACACAATATTCCTGTTGTCTTCTGACCAGTGCCGGAATAGCAACACATTCTCATCTCCTTTATTGTAGCTGCTATGTTTCTACTCATAAAACCGAAGATGATGAGGTACTCTGGCCATCACTTTATGCTGATGGCTCTCATCACTATATATTCAGCTTATGAAAATAATATGTCTCCTGTGCTCTGAACGTTTGTAGCAGTCATTGTGGATTTTTGTTGTGATAATAGAACGCTTTCCAACTAGTTCAAGCATATTACATTTGGTAGCTCACAGAATCTCCAGCAGGGCCAAAGATTCCAGCTCAGAAGCAACACAGCCAGGAACGATTCATGAGCCACCCTGACTAGGCTTCTCCACTGGAGACATTAGTGCCATTGGACGAGGTCGTACCACACTCACATTGCACACACTGGCATGGAGCGCTGTCTCCAAGATAATCTGAAATCTGGATTTCCCACATGTAGCAACTCCTTCTTCACCTCTGTCACTTCTAACTAAACCTCCCTGGGCACATGGCAGGGACTGAAAGAGTTAATACAGGTGTAACCAGCCTCCGAGAGGGCTCCAGGGATCCTCACCTCCTGGCATTCATGTCCTTGTGTCATCCTCTCCCACACTGGATAAGGCCGACTGGTGAAACCAATAGGATTTTGCAAACATGACAGTGTGACCTTTGATATTAGGTCAAAGAAGACATTGCAACTTCCAGTTTGCTCTCTTAGAGCACTCGTTCTAGGAGAAGCCAACTGCCAGGTCATGAGGACACTTAAGCAGCACTCTGAATTGGCAAAGAGGTCTCCATGGCGAGGAACTAGAGCCTCCTGCCAACAACCAGCCCAAATGAGCTGGGACTGTAAGGAAGCCATCTTAGAAATGGAACCTCCTGCCCCAGGCGAGCCTTCGGGTGATGCAACCGTGGTCACCATCTTGACTACAACCTCACGAGGGATCCTGAGCTGGAATCACCCAGCCAAGGTGCTCTCAGACACCTTATCCCCCAAACTATATGAGATACAAAATAAAATATCGTTTGATATTTGTTGCTTAAATTTTGGGGTAGTTTGTTATGAAGCAATGGAAAATTAATACACGTAAAGACTTCAGAATACCGCCTAGCCTAAGGTCGGCCTTCCTTCAGCTGTCCTTGTATTTATCCTTGCTCACCCCTGGGCCAAATATCAGAACCATCACCCGAGCAACCTGGAGAGTCTGGAAAAGGGAAAAGAATGCAATTTCACTTACTCTTCACAGCAACCCCCTGACTGAGTATATTGGTATCTTCATTTCACCGATGATGGAAGCTGAATCACTTGCCTGGGGTTTTGAAGACAGAGATCCAGGATAGGAGCCCTGGCTGTCTGACTGCAGTTCACCATGGCAGCAGGCACCATGGGAGGCTGAACCTCACTGGGGGAGCCCCCAACTTTGTGAGTTGTCACTTCAAGTCTTTGTAAGTATGACATGTAGAAGCTGGGGGGATGAGCAGAAGCAAAAGGAGGGAGAAGCCAGGAATTGTAACTCAATCCCGTGAGACCCGGGGAAAATGCTTTTGACACCAATTTCTTCACTATCACCCCTTTGGGGAGAGACATCAGAAGGACACAAGCTTAATTCAGCTGATAGGAAGAATTCAGAGCTGACAGTCTCTTCTCAAAGATATGTCTGATTAAGGTGCAGGCAGTCTGGGAAATTCCCAGTTGTCCAAGGAAGCCCCCAGGCATCCTGTTAGGCTGGGCTGCCTTCCTCACACTGCATTTGACCTGCCACCCCCAGCTGGATCTTGGGGGCTGCCCTGTCCCCTGCCCAGTGCCAACCCTGGAGTGAAACTAACCCTTTGCCCCCACTTCTTTGCTGTCTCCCAAACACATACCCCAGGCTCTGTCATTTCAAGGTTTCTCTTACTAGTTGCTGTGGGGTAAAGGAGCAGAAAAGAAACATTGGGAAGTTATGGGGGAAGAGTTCCAGGAATATATAGCATAGAACAATGGGAAGGACAGAGATCTAAAGAAAGAACCACCATGACTCAAACCCTGATACAATCATATATCATTGCTATGGCCCTGGGCGAGCAACACAACTTCCTTGCTCCTCAGTAATCCGAATAATAAGGAGGCTCCTGTGCAAAGGGCAATTCAGCAAAAGCTATCAAAATCTACAGTACGTAGACCCTTCTGCCGCAAGAAAGTGCCCTACAGGAATACTCTTACCCACACTCAAGATTCAGGGCACAAAACTCCATGGTGACATCGTTTGTAACAAAAATTGGCAATTTCTCATTCATCAGAAAATAGGTAAATAAATTATGGGGCACCCCTAAGATGGAACTGCTTGGCAGCTGTCAAAAAGAATGAAGTAGAAACAAAGAAAACAGCTCGTTTCTTCTCCTCCAGTGGTTTTCTGTGCCGTCCTCCACTCCCGGCTGCCTTCCTGTTGTCTTCTCTCTCTGTTTGCCCCCACGCCTGGCAGAGTACCTTGAAACCAGTGGCTGTTCCACAAAGAGCCGGTGATTCATGGAAAGACACAGAGCTGGGCCCATGCTTTCTGAGAGACAGTCTTCTGACCTTTCTGAAAGCAGCTCCCTTGATACGCCAGCTAGAGGCGGAATGGGGAGGGGACCCCCGGTTTCTAGGCTCCCGGCCGAGCGCTCCCCTGATAACTCAGGCCCTCCTCATCTTCTTCTATTGCAACAACCTGAACTGAAATCCTGCCTCTGTCTCTTCCCCTCCATCCCTCCTCTGTGCGGCTGCCAGAATAATCCTCTCCAAGCACAGCTCTGCTTCACCCCACTCCCCGTGGTTGCAGAGGAATGTCCTCGTGCGCTAGCCCAGCAGACACACACCGCTGCCCTAGCCCCACGTTATCTCCTGCTGATCGCCTTTAAGAAGATCCTTGGTCCAGCCACCCTCACGCCAGCGTAAGGCTCCACCTTTGCCTCTGTGTGTAGCATTTTCTTCTCCTATGCCACGCCCTCCCTTCCCTTGCTCTACTTCCCTGCTGGGACCCTTGCTCCATACCTAAATCACCCCTGTCCTCTGACACCCCCTCTGGGAAGACTTCCCTGATCACAGCCTCTCCCACCATTCCTACCACCTCACTGGCTAAGAGTTCCCGGAGCACCAAGGACAGGACTGATTCCCCCTTCAGTGGAAAATAGTTACCACTGAGCCTCTCTGAGTGCCCGCCCCCACCCCTACCCTGGGGACCTGGCATTTCCAAGGCAGCAGGTGCTCAATAACTACGTGAAAAAATGATTAATGAGCAAACCAGAGCAACGGATTACTACAGGGATAATTTCCAAGCGAATGAAAGAGTAGATGAATGAATGGCCCCGAATTCATGAAGGAATGATAATAACCAACCCGAGTTTCATGGTCACTGGTCCCTTTTCTCCAGACAATTAAAGTCAACAATGCAAAGATCGTCTTGGTAAAGCCAGAAGCTGAGGATATAATTTCCTCAGGATCACAGGAGCTCACCCCGGGGAGAGAAGCATGAGCAACAACAGCTACAGAAAAGGAAATACAGGTAGGCAAAAAGTATGAAAATATGGTCAGCTTCACTCATGACTTTTAAAAATGTAATCTGAAACAAGACATACGTTTTTTTTTCCTGTAAGATATAATGCTTGTGTGTGTTGGGGGGGGGGGGCCGGATGAAAGGAAACAGGCAGTCTCAAATACTGTTGGTGTTACTAAATCTAACACAGAGATTGGCCTGGAAATAACACATCAAATTTTTTCATCTTTAAATATGTTTCCCCTTTGATCCTGCAACTCCATTGTTAAAAATTAATCCCATTAAAAAATAAAAAATAAAATTAAAAAAATAAAAATTAAAAAAATAAAAATTAAAAAATTAAAAATTAAATTAAAAAATAAAAATTAAAATTAAAATAAAAAAAAAATTAATCCCAATGAAATAATTGGGCAAGAAGACCAAGACTTAGGGGGCACCTGAGTGACTCCGTTGGTTAAGCATCCAACTCTTGATCTCAGCTCAGGTCTTGATCTTAGGGTCGTGGGTTCAAGCTCTGCATTGGGCTTCATGCCGGGGATGGGGGCTATTTAAAAAAAAAAAAAAAAGATTGGGGTGCCTGGGTGGCTCAGTCGGTTGAGCGTCCGATTTTGGCTCAGGTCATGATCTCGAGGTCTGTGAGTTTGAGCCCCGCGCCAGGTTCTGTGCTGACAGCTCAGAGCCTGGAGGAGCCTGCTTCGGATTCTGTGTCTCCCTCTCTCTCTGCCCCTCCCCCACTCATGCTCTGTCTCTCCTTCTCTCTCTGTCAAAAATAAACATTAAACAAAATTAAAAAAAAAAAGATAAAGACTTACATACAAGAATTATTTCAATATTGTTTGTAAGAATGACAAATGGGAAACAATATAAAAGTCTATCTAGATGGTCTAGTTAAATAAATTGTGTTTTGTCCACACAGTGGAACAATCAAGCCCTATACAGTCACGAAGCAGAGTATCATTCTGCATAGACAGAACATATGCTCCTATATCACTAAGTGGCAAAAGCAGACAAAGAATGATATGGTCCTTTTTACTGACGGTACGTGCACGTGTTTATTTGTGAGTAGCAGAATTTTGGAAGCCTATGGCTAGGATTGTGAGAACTGTTGCTTTTTATTTTATACACTTTCATAGTTTTTTGAAAAATAATCATGGATTACTTTTATAGAAAGAAAAACAATCAGCGAGACCAAGAGGCAGGCGGAGGGCTCTGGCTTCCATCCTTCCAGTCCTGGCCCTGCTTCTACTGTTCCTGGCCTCTGCTCTGTCTCTGTCCAAGGACACAGTCCCTGGGAAAGGCTGCCCTAGCCCACTTTCTGAAACAATTAAAACAATGGTGCTTTCTACGGCAACGTCAAGAGCAACGTCCAGGACAAACCTTGGGCCCCCTTCAGACCCCACCCAAGGGACTGGAGTGCACGAAGGTCCTGCAGCTCGGGGAGAAAACTGCTCAGGGTGGACCTTCGGGACACACTTCCTCTTCTGTGGTCTTGCCCAGCTTTGTTCCAAGGTCAAATTGCCTGTGGCTACTGGCCTTGTAACTCGCCAGCTTTACCCACAGCCCCAGGGTATGAACTAATAGGGCCTGGGCAGGGTTCCAAATCAACCAGAATAGAAGGGAGGGAAAGGGGTGTTATTTTAACCCGAAAGCTCCATGGGAGAAATAGTTAACATAATATTTGCTAATATTTCATAATTGCTGTATGCCTGACACTGTGTTGATTAATTAAGCCTTGGGGTCAGGGCTTTGGACACGAACCTAATCTGTATGGCCGTCAGGTTTTTCCATCTAGGAAATGATAGGGTAACGCCTTTTTTGGGGTTGCTCTGCAGAATAAATAGAGTATACATGTAAAATGCTTAACTCAGTACCTGGAGTACGATAATTGATCAATAAGTAGCCAATGTTAGATCGCTCTTGTTGTAGTTACACTTCCATGTGTAGAAGGTGACCTGCCTTCTTTACCTCCCTCCCCTCTTGTGCCAGTTGGTCCGTTTCAGTGGGGAGAGTGGCTGGCACCACTGGGACCTTCCTCAACAAGCAGAGGCTCTATGACAAATAAAGTTGGGTATCGGCCAATTAGAATGTCAAGGAGGAGATCCAGCTCTGGGCTAACTGCAGCTGTCTCTGGAAGGAAGTGGAAGGGGAGCAGCCAGTGAGGGATGCCAAAGCCTTGAAGGTAAGTGTTATGGGTTGAACTGTTTCCCCCCAAAAGATGTTGTCCTAACCCTCTGTGTCTGTCATTATAACCTTCCTTGGGACTAGGGTCTTGGTAGATGATCAAGTTAAGATGAAATCATTAGAGTCGGCTCTACTCCAATATGACTTATATCCTTATAAAAAGGGGAAATTGGGACACAGAGACAGACACGCGCAGAGAGAGTGTCATGTGAAGACAAAGGCAGAGATCGGGGTGATACATCTATAAGCCAGGGAACACCGAAGATTGCTGGAGACCACCAGAAGCCAGAAGAGAGGCACAGAACAGATTCTCCCTGAGAAGGAACCAACCCTACTCACACCTTCATCTTGGACTTGTAGCCTCCAGAACTGTGAGGCAGTACATTCCTGTTGTTTAAGTCACCCACCTGTGGTGCTTTGTCACAGCAGCCTGTCACAGCAGACTGACATGGGGAGATCTGGTGAGACAAGACAGACCTCTGCCTCTTGCCAGCTACGTGACCTTTGACAAGTTACCTCCTCTCACTGAGACGAGTGCCTTTATCTGTGAAAGGGGGTTAATGCTAGGGACCACTTCATGAGGTTGAGTGAGATGCTGCATGGAGTACTCTAGACCCAGTCCCTGACACACAAATGCTCAGCATCTGTCACGAGTGTGCAAATTGGTCCCACTGGGGACCTAGGGTGTTCCTGAAACTTCAGTTGCTTCATAAGCATGTGCTTTTCCTCGCCTTCGAAGTTCGAAACCCCTCGTGGGTGAGAAATGAGCCGTCATTTGGATTCCCCAGTGACAGCGGGGCAGTTCTCTGAATGCCATCAATGCTCAGCAAATACCTCTTACTCAATAGTGTGTTCTATATTGAGATTATATCAGAGTAAACTCTAGAGTAAGATCTGATGTCTTTGCATCCTTAGTCTGAAAACCTCACCTAAGACATTCAATGAATATTGATGGATTAGTACCGAATGCATGAATGAACTTTATGGGGGGTCATGATTTGGCTGGTAGTATAATTGAATCTATGTTGAGGTATGGTGTTTTATCAAGAAATAATTTTAGCCACTGCCTGCTGTTGATCTTGGCCTCATAATAGGCTGGCGAAATGGACCATCGTAAGCTGAGGAGAACTGAACATTTACTGTGCCGGGTGCTGAGTTACGCAGATTTTGTTACGTTCCCTGAAACAACATTAGGAAGTAACTAAAATTCTTACCTTCCTTTTTCCAATGTGGAAAGCCTTTAAAAGGCACAGCAAGGAAAAGAGAGTCAGGATTTAAACTCAGGAAGTCTGATCCCAGGGTACACACACTCCTTTATAACTCACTCCTTTCTTCTTACCAAGTATGTGGAACCCAAGAAGGCTCTATAGTCTAGAGCTAGAGCCATTCTCAGGCTGGCAGGGACCTGGGCAAGCATCTAACCCAAGACCCTTTAAGAAAATGAAACAGAACCAGGGAAGGCATGTGACTGGCTTTACAATGACAAAGTGACCCAACTGGGACTTGAACCCAGGTCTCCTGACCCCCAGGCTGGTGTGCCTTGGGGGGATTGGGGACTTGGGCTGTAACTGGTCATTCACCCAAGTCCCTAGCTCTCCACCCTGCAAATGGGCAGGGAAAGTCAGGGAGCTGTGGAACACTGGCTGCCAGCCTTCTGCTTCTGTCCATGGAGAAGACTTGAGCCAGGAAGGACCATCCTCCTGAATGGCCCTCCCATCTGTCTTTCCCCTCTTCAGAGACTGAACTCCTGTTGTCCCCACCTCCTCTAAGTTTGAGTCTTATCTATCTGGGCCAGGTGCAAACAGGATCCCATGAGCACAGGGCTGAGGCTTTAACTCTGGGTGATGTGCTGCTCATTATTACTTAAGAACATGGATGGTCTGCCTTACAGTCTGTGGGTCTGACGATGCAGAATATCATGGGGCATCTAGCCCTGCTCCTAAAGGAGACAAAATGATCCTTACCATGCCACTTGTAGGCTGAGGAGGCTGGAGCCAATGGTGTAGAAGTCCAGATGGCACCTCTGAGAACAGGGAAAGGACACTGATGACCATTCCCCATATTTCACAATGGGATGTGTGTTGCACCTGACCTCTCCCCTTGCCTTCATCCTTTCTCCAGGTGGCCTTGTCTTGCTGTAGCACCAAAGTTGTAGCTCTGGGTCAGGAGCTGACGTTGGGGCTGGAGGGCTCTGAGCATAATTACCTGGGATCTGATTCCACTGAAAATCACTCATGGTTGGTTCTTTCAAAGACCCGGGGTCCTTAAAGAATTCTCTGGAAACAGCAGTGGTCTCCTTGGAGCCCACAAAGTTCCTAAGCCCTCATGCAGTTGCCAGCATCTGGGCTTAATACTCAGGAAAACATCGCAAGGGCAACTGTTACCTGTAAGCTTTTGTGGGTCACTTAAAATCACCTGCTGATTCTCCACCCGGTTGAGAGGCAGGCGGCACAGCTCTGGTGGATTTGGTTCACTGCATTCAACTAGAGTCAGAAAACCTTAGCACCGAAATGAGTCTGAGGCACAAATGGTTGGGTTGTTGGGGCAGCTGGGTGGCTCAGTCGGTTAAGCGTTCAACTCTTGATATCGGCTCAGGTCATGATCTCGCTGTAGTGGGATCGAGTCCCGTGTTGGGGCTCCGTACTAAGCAGAGCCTGCTTGGGATTCTCTCTCTCTTTCTCTCTCTGCCTCTCTCCATCCCATGAGCGCGCGCGCTCTCTCAAAATAAATAAATAAATGTTCTAAAAATGTACTTGCAAAGAGAGGTCAGATGCTTGGAAGTTAATAATAAAAAGGCTTTATCAATTTGTACTCTAGGTCAATCTTTTCGTTACAAGAGGAAACAGGTTCAGAGACAGAAAGTGACTTGCCCCAAATCACACAGCTAGTGTCAGAGGCAGCAATAGAACCAACAGAACCGGGGAGTCCTGGGTCTCCGTGAAAGTGACACAACCTATATACTGGTGCCTGAAATTTCACCATTAGGAATTGTTACTCTTTTTTTCATAGGATTTGGCAGTGCTATTTAGGTATACAAGTAGTAAATGAATACCTTGTCATAATTATAAGAAAACTTTAAAAGACCAATTATATTTATAAAGCCTCTAAAATTTTCCTTTTGTAGCTCTTTATCTTTTCCCCAATCCCATTCCCTCCCTCCAGGAGTGTTCAATGTTAACAAATGCATGTCAAATCTTTCCAGACCTTTTCCAATGCATTTAGGAATACATTTACAACATGCAATCAGTTTTTTAAATATACTCGTATTTATTACGATATGTATTATAAATATAGATGTGTTATTTAAAATCTCAATTTATATACCATCCCATCTACAAATAAATAGATTTACATATATTTTGTCCACTTAGCCTTATATCTTGGAGCTCTTTCCACTGTCTTTCTAGAACCTTGGCGTCTTGTCAATGTTTCCATAGTATTCCACTGCATGGACGTACCAAATATATATTTAGCCATTTGTCTATCTTCAGACATTCAGGTTATTTCCCATCTTTTTCTTTTGCAGTCACAGCCACAATGAACTTCCTTATATACAAATCTCTGGGAGATGAGCCAATGTTTCTGCAGAAGAGGTATCTAGAAGTGAAAAAACATGAGATCATTTGTTTAGAGAAGGTCTCTCTTTAAGCTGTAATGAGCCACCTTAATGTTTTCCAAAGGTTTCTCTCGTGAACCTTCTCTGAGGGTCTTCAACAGCCATAAACTTTCACCTAGAGTCATCAGAGCAACCCCGTGAAGACAAACCATGGCCCCGACTGCATAAAATAAGATTTCAGCTATGATTCACGAACTAAATTCAGCACAGCCCTTGTGATCGTGCCAAACTGGCTCTGCTGGGGGTCCTCACAGCCCGACTTACTCCTCCACCCCAGGTGACAGGGAAGGGGCACAGCTTGCCTGGTCTGGTCACCGGAATTCCGAGACTGAAGGAGTAGAGGAGCCACAGCCCGCTGTCTGAAGTGGGGGTGTGGGCAGATAGTCCCCCACCAGAATGACAGAGAGCTTACGGACACGAGCCCGGGGCTAGAGAGACTTGGGTTCGAGTTGTAGCTCCACGACTTTTCCAAAGGCGTTTTCTTGGCAACCCGGATTTCAGGTTTCTCATCCGTAAGATGGAGGTGATACTGGTATTTACCTCCCAGTGCAGTGGGGGAATTGATACAAAGCATAATTACAGGGAGAGAGCAGGCTGGTCACTGACACTTAGCCACCTGGCATTTACGAGGTTCTAACTAGCAGGATTGGGAACGGAAAATTGTGCCACTCGCATTCACCTTAAACTTATTTCATTGTAAAGGAATAGGGTTGTTGCCTTTTCCGTTGTTCCCTTTTTATTATCTCTCCACCCCCACAACTCAATTCCACATGGCACTTCAGGTAAAACATCATTTCTATGCTTTGAGGAGGGGGCCCGGAGACCTTGGTCTCTGAGGATTAATATTGTAGCTCTGTGACAGGACAGGTGTTAGAGAAATGTGAACACCTTGGGCTGGGTAGCAGGAACAGTCGGGCTCCCGAGTCAAACAAACCTGGGTAGAAATAGAAAGCAAGGGCTTCTGTGGATTGGTTGTGTGTCTTTGGCACGTTTCTTAACTTCTCTGAACCTCTAGTCCCTTCATCTGTAAAATCAGGATTAAAAAATAATAATAATTGCTTTGCTGGCTAATTGAGAAGTTTACAGGTAATGAAGTAAGGCTTTTGGCATAGTGTCTAGTCCTCAAGACGGGTAGCTGATCTTGCGATCACTTGCATATTACTTTCAGTAGACGATCTTGCTTTTTTCTGCTTTGCTAAGAACCCTGAAGCAATTGGAAGACTTCCATGTCTCCCAGCCATCAACCATTCGTCCTTCGTATACCTGCGCCCACAAATTCTGCCTTCTCAAAATGAGCCAGTCTTTCCATTTATACGTGAGATCCAGTCCCCCTCACCTACCCAGGAACATTGTCCCAGTGATTTTCCATGTTCGGTTTTTCTCCCTCTACGGGATCAGTCCCATCAAATTTTCATAACATGCTGTTATTTCTCCCATACTTTAAAACAAAAACAAAAAAACCTTCTCATGATCTCACTTCTGCTGCCAACCACTCCCCCACATTTTTTAGGCTTCCCTTTGCAGCAGAACTTTTCTCAGCCTCATTCAGCACTTCCACTTCTGCACATGTGCCCAAAAGAATTGCAGGCAGGGTCTTGAAGGGATATTCACAGCCCGTGCTCCTAGTAGCACTACTCTCGACAGCCCAAAGGTGGAAACGACCCAAGTGTCCATCAGCAAATGAATGACTCTGATGTGGTGTAGACGTACAATGGAATATTATTCAGCCTTAAAAGGAAGGAAATTCTCATTCATGCTATGTCATGGGTGAAACTTGAGGGCCTTCTGCTAAGGGAAAGGAGCCAATAGGAAAAGAAAAAAAAATATTATATGACTTATTCAGAGTGGTCAGATTCATAGAGGAAGTAGAATCATGGGTGGTAGGGGGTGAGGGGATGGGCGGGAAGGTGCTGCCGTTCAGCGGGTTTTTCAAGGTGAAAAAAGTTTTGAAGATTGGCTGCACATCAGTGTGAATATGGCTAGCCTTACTGAGTGGTAAACTCACATAAACACGGGCGAGTTGGTAAATTTTATGTTCTGTGAATTTCACCACAGTTGAAAGTGTTAAAACAAAACAAAACCCAACTGAGCCTTCTCTGCCTCTGGCTTCTCTCCTCGCCTTCTTCCTTCAGCACACCCGTCAGCGATCCTGCTCACCAGCCCATTTTCTTAGCTTGGATTCTGGAACACACCCTCTCTGGCTTTTCCTTCCACCCCGTCGAATCCTCTCGGTATTTGCTTCAAAATGTACGCAGAAGGCAACCCTTCTGACCCCACTTCTGCAAGACTGGGGTAACCTCTAGCTGGTCTCGTATTCTTGCTTCTACGCTTACCACCTCCGTCCACTCTCCACACTGCAGCTCGTGTGATCCCTTTAAAACACGCCAGGCCATGTCACTCCTCGGGGTCAAACCCTCCGGTGGCCCCATTTCTTCCAGAGTGAAAGTCCACGTCTGTACACGGCCCCAAACCGTCCGCCCCCCCCCCCCCCCTCCATAACCTCCCCTTCCCCCTCTGCCACCTTGCTCGTGGGCACCAGCCCCGCCTGCCTGCGACCCGGCAGGCACAGCTCTGCCTCATCACCCGTCACACTGGCAAGTCTGCAGACCTAACTCCTTCACCTGAAAGCGTCCACACAGTGTCACCTTCCAGTGAGGTCTAGTCTGAGCACCTGATTTTAAATAGTAATTGTCCCCACCTATATCCTTGCCCACTTCTCCTTTTTCCCATAGTCCTTCTCCCCGGAGTGTAGATACCATTGTAATACACTTTAGAAGGCTTCCCTACTTATTAGATTTCCTGTTTACTTTCCGTCTCCCCCCGACAGAAGAGCAGCAGGGATTTTGTCTACTTGGTTCATCAACGTATCCCCAGCACCTACAACAATGCCGGGTGCGTGGTAAGTGCTGACTGGTTTTCCAGAGGATTAAACTACTTCCAGTAGTCATTCTCCCCCTTGATCTGCACAGCTGTCCTGTGAAGGCTGTCAAAAGATACTATTGTATCCATTTTACAGATGAAGAAATGGAGTCTCCAAGCGGTTAGGTGTCTTCACTCAAGATCCAGTCCTTCATTTATTCAGCAGACTTCTAGTGAGTGACGTCATGCAGAACGGGGCTTAGAACAGGGATTTGTTCATGTCACTTCTTGGGTTTTTCTGCTTTTAAACCTCCACGCTCCCTGGGGCGCCTGGGTGGCTCCGTCGGTTAAGCGTCCGACGCTTGGTTCCAGCTCAGATCATGAGCTCACAGTTGGTGAGTTTCAGCCCCGCAACCCGCTCTGTGCTGACGGTGTGGAACCTGCTTGGGATTTTCTCTCCCTCTCTCTCTGCCCCTTCTGCTCTCTCTCTCTCACTCTCTCTCTCTCTCTCTCAGAATAAATAAACTTAACAAAAATCCATGCCCCCTTTTGAGAAACGATAAAATTTCCTGCACTTCCCGGTTAAAGAACAATATGAAACAATGGCCAAAAGCAGGGCTCTGGAGTCTGTGCTATAACTCTACCCCTACCCCATTCCCTGAACCTCAGGCAGGGTCCCTCAACAATCCCCCCACCCAGTGTTCCCATCTTACAGGTGGGAATGGCGGTAACAGCTACCTCTCGTCTTGTCACAGGTACTCGTTGAAAAAATTCAAGTAAAGCACTGTCATTAGTGAGAGTGTTTCCTACTTATCTCTATCAGCCAAGTGATTTTGCCCCAGTTGCTTTTTATAATTTGCGTGACAAAACCAATAGGCTTATTTTTCTCTTTGCCGAATATAAAAATATATCAGAGTATTGAACAGACATTTTCAAACCCCAAAGTTTGATACGCCCACTCTCCACTACCCCAGCGCCTCTCAGCACCCAAAAAGTGTCCAATGTGACCCCAAGTTAAGAGAAGGCCCTGGCCCATTCCTTCCTCCTTTTGCATCTGTTCCTGACAGAGGAAGAGCTACCGATTTCCAGCTGCAGGGTTGAAATGGAAACCGGCAGAAGTGCAAGCAAAGGGCTCAATTTCCCAATAGCTGCAGCTGAAGAGCGCGCTGAGCTATTTTTAAACCCCTTTTCAGAAACTCCTGTGCTTGCAATGGATCTATTTTCTTAACTGCCAAGAGATAATGCTTAAAAGGGATAGCTTGAAAATATTCCACAGCACTCATAAAAATGACTGAAATAGATGGAGCATAAGACAGCCTTTGTCTGGAGCGGCGGCCGAAAGCGAGATGAAGTCTTTCAGACCCCAGGGCATCGGTGCTGCCGGATCTGCTCCTGACAACCAGGGCTTTGTGTGTTGACTGCGCATCAGGACCAGAAAAGGCAACAAAACCAAACAGCAGTTGCAGAGGACCTCAGACACTTGGCATTTAAATCGGTCACCAATTCCAGGAAACAAGGGACCCCGAAATAACTCACAAAGAATCCCCCTCATCTTGGGGGATTTGTAAACCTGTCCAAACTGTCAACGACCAAAGGAGTCCTCTGCCCCTTCCTTCCCTGAACTCCTGAACTGTCTCTGCCTCCCTCGGTAGAACTACCAGCCGTGTGGTCATCTGCGCTACAAATGTAGGCCTCATGCTCAACTCTGCTTTTCTGCACCTCCCACACCCAATCAAGTCTTACTAATATCGTCTCCTGGTAGTTGGAAGTCCTGTTCTCTGTATATCCCCACAACCACTGTCCTGATTCAATTCTTCCTCATCTCTCAGCTGGATTTTTGCAAGGGCGTCTTAACTAGTCTCCATATGTCTGTTTTAGTCCCTCTTTACCAACTGATGCTAGGAATTTTTGAAGTATTTTTTAATTTCAAATATTAGTATGGTACGTCTTGCTTAGACTCTTTCAGTGTCTAACTGACCTCAGAAGACAGCCCACACTTGGGGCGCCTGGGTGACTCAGTCGTTTAAACTTCCAACTCTTGGTTTCGGCTCAGGTCATGATCTCGCGGTTCGTGGGTTGGAGCCCCGCGACAGGCTCAGCACTGGCAGCACGGAACCTGCTGGGGATTCTCTCTCTCTCCCTCTCAAATAAACTTAAAACAAAGAAGGAGAAGGAGAAGGAGAAGGAGAAGGAGAAGGAGAAGGAGAAG
>NW_024412417.1:33389376-33410895 GCF_014898765.1 Herpailurus yagouaroundi | reverse complement strand
AGAAGGAGAAGGAGAAGGAGAAGGAGAAGGAGAAGGAGAAGGAGAAGGAGAAGAAGTTGAAGAGTCCACACCGTTTAGCAGAGTAGACAAGACCTTCCACGAGCAGCTCACTGCAAGCCTTCCCCAGCCCTGCTATAACCTACCTCCTGCTTTATGCCCAGCAACATGGAGCTACTGTGGTTTTCCACACACCATAGTATTCATTCCCCCATGCCTTCAATTACACCATCTCTCTACCCTGAAATGGCACTCACCTCTATTTCTCAACAGGAACTATTTTATTGACACGTGACGTGAATTTCGCAAAGTGGTACAGCTTGATGCATTTTTACAGGAATGACGTACTCAAGTAACTGCTGGAGAAATCAAGGATTTGAATGTCATCTGCATTCCAAAGCCTCTCCTGTCCTCTCCTGACACCACCCCCTGAAAGACAGCCAATAGCCTCCCTTCATTCCATTTTGATTGCTTTTGACTGATTTTGAGCGTCATGTAAATGGGATCATACTGTATATGCCCTTTTTGTCTGATTTCTCTGAATATTACTTTGAGATTCACCAACATTGTCACATATGGCAGTAGGTTTTTCCTTCTTCTTGTCTTATAATATCCCATTCTATAAATATACCAAATTTACTTACCGAGTCTAGTGTTGATGCAAATATGAACGGCTTCCAGGTGTTGGTTGTTACAAAAGGGCTGCTATGAGTATTCTTTCACGGTTTTTTGGTGAACACAGGTATGCATTTCTGCTGAGTAGAATTGCTAGATTATATGATATACATATATTTTGCCTTAATAGATATTGCCTAACAATTTTCCAAAGTGGTTGTACCATTTGCACTCCCACTAGCCATATATAAGATTTCTAGTTGCTCCATATTTTTGTCTACACATGGGATTATCAGGGTTTTTTTTTTTTATTTTAGCCATTTTGATGAATTTTTAAAACTATGTCCGACAACCTCTGCCTTTCAGTTCGAGTGTTTAGATCAATTACTCTTTTTTTTTTTCAACTTTTTTTATTTATTTTTGGGACAGAGAGAGACAGAGCATGAACGGGGGAGGGGCAGAGAGAGAGGGAGACACAGAATCGGAAACAGGCTCCAGGCTCCGAGCCATCAGCCCAGAGCCTGACGCGGGGCTCGAACTCACGGACACGCGAGATCGTGACCTGGCTGAAGTCGGACGCTTAACCGACTGCGCCACCCAGGCGCCCCTAGATCAATTACTCTTAATGTAATTATTGACGTAGCTGGATTTAAGTCAGCCATCTTATTACTCATATTCTATTTAGTCCATCTGTTCTTTGTTCTTTTCTTCCTCTTTCCTTGACTTCTTTTGGATTATTGAGTGTATGTTAGTGGCTGCTCTTGGATTTATACTATGCATCTTTGACTTAACACATTCGATCTTTAAATAATGTTATAAAACTTCATGTATAATGTAAGGAGCTTACAAGAGTACACTTTCATTTAACTCCCCTTTCTTGGGTTTTATTGGTGTCATTCGGGTGCTCCCACAGAGATTATGAAATCTACATTTTTTTGGTTTTAAACAATTGTCTTTTTAAAAAAATTAAAAATAAGAAAAAAGCATTTATATTTACTCACATAGTTTCTACTTCTTAGGCTCTTTATTGCTTTGTGTAACACGTTTGCAAATGATGTCATTCAACAAAAGTTTGCTGAGTAAATGAATGGCTCCATTTAAGATAATTGAATCAAGACCCATAGTTTCTTTGAGGCTCCATTTCTTCATCTGTAAAATGGATAGAATAATATTTTTTGGCACCTCTTTCACACAATGGCTGTGATGATCAAATGGGTAATGGACTACTGGAAGTAATTGAATGCCCTGGAGAGTCATCCAGCATGGACATCTTCAACTATTTCTCCGCCCTATTTTCTCCCTTGTTTTGGCACTTAAATTGTTGGCATTTTAGACCCTTTCGTCAGGTCAATATACTGTTTTGTTTGTTTTTTGTAGTTTACATAGTTTTCCTCTGTGCTTAAGTCTGGATATTTCCCACTGTCCTCTCTTCAGGTTTATAAATGCTCTCCCCTGCCATATGAAATCTGCTGTCGAACCTATCTAAATTTCTAAATTCCAAATTTCAGTAGCTGGATTTTTCAGTTCTACATTTTCAATTTGATTTTTTCCCTATAGATCTAATTCCTCACTGTGTCATCGATCTCTTAGTGATAGTTATTTTAAAGATTACGTTTGTTAACTTCAGAGTCTGGATCATCTGTGGGTCTATTTTTATTGTCTGATTTTTTTTTTCTTTTGAGTTTTGATCTTTTGGTTTTCTTTTATTATAATATCTGGTAATTTTTCAATGTTTTTATTTTAATTCCAGTAAGCTAACATACAGTGTTACATTAGTTTCAGGTGTACAATATGGTGATTCGACACTTCCATGCATCAGCTGGTGCTCATCAGGACAAGTGCCCTCCTGAACCCCCATCACTTATCTCACCCACCCTGCACCCACCTTCACTCTGGCAACAATCAGTGTGCTGTCTATAGTTAGGAGCCTATTTCTTGATTTGTCTCTTTTTCTTTTTTATTCCCTTTGCTCCTTTGTTTCTTAAATTCCACACATCAGCAAAATCATATGGTATCTGTCTTTCTCTGACTGACTTGTTTCACTTAGCATTACACCAGATATAAAAAATATCTGGTTTTGGCGGGGGAGCCCGGGTGGCTCGGTAGGTTAAGCGTCTGACTCTTGATTTCATCTCAGGTCATGATCTCAAAGTTCGTGACTTCAAGCCCCACGTAGGGCTCTGTGCCAACAGTGCAGAGCCTGCTTGGGATTCTTTCTCTCCCTTACTCTTTCTGCCTCTCTCCAGCTCATGCTCTCTCCCTCTCAAAATAAATAAACTCAAAAAATAAATCTCATAACTTTTTATTAAAGGCTTGGCATTGTCTTGAAAAATTATACAGAATCTTGATGATGTTAGATTTCTCTAGAGAGGCTTTACTTTTCTTCTTAGATGTAGTTCGTATAGGAGCAATTCAGCTTAATCGAATCACAAATTGAATATTTGAGAAACTGTCTTACTCCCAGGACAAGGAATTTCAGCGGTGTCCTTGTAAGTCTGATCCGTTAACCAGGGCCTTTTCTTTTCCGGTAGAATTTGAATTCCTATAGTACCTTGAGATTGCCAAAAATCATGCTCAGATTTTTAGACTTCTGTCACCTTGTAATTGACTTAACATTTTTCCTGATAAATTGCAAATGGCTTGAGGGGAAAACTGGTGTAGAATATCACTCACTCCTTTGCAGCCCCCTTCGGTCTATCATCTTGGTCTCTCAAGTCATGCTTGCCTTGGTTGTGTGCCAATCCTTTCAAGCAGCTGTTTTTGGTTTTTGTTTGATTTATATCTAGACTTTCCAGTTATTCTTGGCAAGGAGAATTGGTAGATCATAAACAATTACCTAATGAACAGAAGCCCCCTTTTTGTTTGGAAAAACTGCTATTCACCCTTTTTGCCTTACATGCCACTTTGTTAGAAAATTTCCTCTTAGGGGCGCCTGGGTGACTGGGTCGGTTGAGCATCTGACTTTGGCTTCGGTCATGATCTCGCAGTTCGTGAGTTCGAGCCCTGCATCGGGCTCTGTGCTGACAGCTCAGAGCCTGGAGGCTGCTTTGGATTCTGTGTTTCCCTCCCTCTCTGCCCCTCCCCCTCTCATGCTCTCTCTCTCTCTCTCTCTCTCTCTAAAATAAATGTTTTAAAAAATTTAAAAAAAAAAGAAAATTTCCCCTTAATATTGTTCACCCAACTCCTCCCTTATCTCAGACTCCTCACACCCACTCATATATGATCCCTCAATACCCTCTATAGTTCTCACACAGCATATAAACATTGTTTACCATTACCTGACTTTGTCTCTCTCTCTCTCTCTCTCTCTCTCTGTCCCATTAAACCCTGAGCATCTTGAAGCCAAAGCTATGACTTACTCATCTCAGTACCCTCCATGCCTAGCACAACACCTTGTTTAAAAACATATGCATTAGTGTGAACTGAATTAATTCTCAATAGATGTTTAGGAATGCATCAAAATGGCAGCCAAATTAGCAAGAAATGGGGCTTCCCTGGCTTTGGAAGCTACCACCAGGATTTCCAGGCCCACTCTCAGGCCCCCTTCAATCTCCTAGGCATTTCTCCACTGGCCTTAAGAGCGTGGTCACTAAAACTTAGGTGATGTGCCTTAAACATCTTGAGCCACCATCTTAAAAAGGTGACAATGATTCACCCAGATAAGTCACTCCACCTGTTCCATATTCAGGTCCTTCATACGTAAAATAGAAATATTAAAACCTACCTTTCTTGGGCTGATATTATACAGTTATAGCTTTACGATGAAACATTCAGACTTTGAAGCTGGATGCCAATCTTGACTAAGCTACTCACAACAGTGTGACTTGGGACAGATTAATTCACTTCCCTGTGTTGGTAAGGAACTAACACCCATAAAAGTCATAGAGCAGTGCCTGGCACAGAGTAACTATTAGCCATCAGTATTCCGTGAGGATCAAATGAAATGCAATGTAAGTAACCTATAAAACAGTATGTTAGTTATTACCATGATGACTGAGTATTATAATAACTAAATCATTTTCCCTGGAGAAGAACAATTCAACCCTGAGGCTTCAGTGGATTCTATCCAATGACATATTTAACATAAAAATATAAACACCCAACATTTTACTGTTGGCTTTCTTAACTTGCTTAAAAAAAAAAAAAAAAAAAAAAAAGGTATTTTTAGCCCTAACATTTACACTGAATGACTCATATATGAGAATTGAGGTTTCCCCTATAGTTCCTAAAATCTATAAACCAGAAACCCAGAACATTACATGTTTCCCTAACCACAGGCTCTGGACAGGCCTGGAGCAGAGACAGCAAAGGAACCACACTAAGAAGGGGACAGAAACCTCCAGACAGTGTCTCCCATGCCCCGCGTGGGCTTCCACACTCAGGATGAAGGGGCACTCTGAGGGTGTCACAGAGATGGGGACTGTGAACTGAATCTCTTTGTGACCAAGACATTGGCAAGGCCAGAGGGGACTTGGAAGTAAAGTTCTAGAGTTAACAGGATCCAAAGGGCTTGGTAGGCAAGAGCAAGGGTTCAGAGCAGCTAGCGAAGGCTTTGGTGTGCGGAATCTGCTTCTCACCAAAGGGAGGTGCCAGGAGAACACACCAGACAGCAGGAAGAACTGAAGACGCCTGCCTGCCGAATCCTTGAAAGACAAATGCCCTGCGGTACTTGTTAAAATGCAGATTACCAAGCCCCACCCTCAGGGAATCTGCCTCCGGCAATCCGGAAAAGACCCAGAAATTTGCCTTTTTAACAACCTCTCAGATTATTCTGACACAGGTGGTTCCTGGGCCACATTTTGGGAAAGCAGTGGGGTCCACTTGGCTTTAAGGGTCAAGGGTGTGGCTTTTGGGTAGGAGTGTCCTGCTGGGAGTGGGTGGCCCTGAGCACCCAAGGGTTGACAATAACCAGCTGGAAGTCAAAGATAGGCTGGCAGAAAAAACAAATCAACAGACACTTGTCTATTCAGTGACTTTGTGCAAAGAGCGAAAGGTAAAGATGGCCTTTGTGGGCAGATGAACTTGACGAAAGCACCCACGCTTTTGGGTGGAGAGGCCAGACCAACGCTTGGGAAGCAGAGACAGGGTGGGATTCAGTCTCTATTTTATCCCTTAGCTGGGTGGCCTCACAGGACCTGAGACAGACAGAGGGGCCGGCGCAGGGGGGCGGGGGGTGCTTGAATCCTCTCACACCTGGGCCCTGGAGGCCAGCGGGGAGCGTTAACAGGAATGGAGGAGCACAGAGTCGACAGTTCATGTTCTGGGATCAGTCAGGACAGAGCCCTTGTCTTTGCTTGGGCAGAGAGCCCTACCCTCTTACCGCACTTCAGGAACTTAAGCTAGAAAATACCACAGCACCATTGCCCGCCGCGATCAACGCCAAGGTAGCCCTTCAACAACCGTCAGGAGCTTTTGATAAACATCAGTAGCCCCAGTGACCACAGGAGGGCAGATGTTCTGTGTCTTGACCCCACAAACCCACCACCAGGAGGAAGGTGATAATGAAAACAAATACAAGAGGTCATCCTACCATCTACAAACATGATCAGCAGACGGGCACGATACAGCTGTTCCCATGAGCTCGGTGTCCTCTGGTAGTCAATCCACCAAGCGCCACGCAAGAAAGATCTCCCCAAGGCACACAAGGCCTGGTCCAGAGATGCCAAAGGCAACCACAGAAGAACCAGAAGCCCGCCAGATTCTAAATAAGTCTCCCAATTGCACACAACTATGTGAAAGAGAACCCAAACTAATTACTGTTATACGTTTACATTTTTATTGAATGATTTTGGGTGTTAAGTAGTTCGACGATATTTTGGATGGGTCAGGGATCTGGTCTGAAGCTTCCTCCAGAAAAGATTTGGTTATACGCTGCTGTGGGAAGACTTCTTCTCTCCAGAACAAAGGGGAAGCCCCAGACATCCACTAGGAAGGTTTTGCTTACGAAGAAAGAGCAGTGGCCACCTGTTCTAGACAGGGCCAGCTACGTAATTTGTGGGAACCAGTGCAAAATGGAAAAAAAAAAAAAAGCGTGAGGGCGGAAAAAAAGCAGGAAGAAAAGCATTTTTTTTTTTCTTTCTTCCACTCTCTCTCTCTCTCAACCTGTCATGCTGTCTTAGCTCAGGCTGCCATGACAAAATTCCGTAGACTGGGAGGCTTACATGGCAGAAACTTATTTTCTCACAGTTCTGGAAGCTGAGAAATTCAAGATCAAGGTGGTGGCAGATGGGGTTTCTGGTGAGAGCCCTCTTCCTGGTTTGCAGAGAGCTGCCTTCTCGCTGTGTCCTCACCAGGTAGAGAGAGAGAAAGAGCTCTAACTTCTCTTCCTTTTATGGGGGTCACTAATCCCAACATGGGCCCTTACCCTCAAGACCTCGTCCAAACCAGGTTATCTGTCAAAGGCCCCACCTCCAAATACCATCGCATTGGGAGTTAGGACTTCAACATACAAATTTTGTGAAGACACAAATACTCAGTCCATAACACATGGTGTTTTCTATTTGCTATTTAGTGTTGCATTCCTCGAGCATGGGGATACTTCTGGGGCATTGCAGACCCTCATGGGTGCCTGGGGTCCTGCCCCCTGACTTGGTGCATGGAGTGCACACAGCCCACACAGCCCCTGCCAGACGAAGGGCAGAGGCGGTCCCTGGGTGAGGGTGGAGGAGCTGACGGCAGAGAACCCATCCACATCCCAGGCAGGTGGGAGTGGCAGGAGGGGGGCCCCAGGTGAGCTGAGGCTCCAAACCCCAGTGTATGTAACATCATCTCGTCAGAGTCTGCTACTAAAACACAAATTCGAAGGCAAAATGATTGTGAATTTCAAGACAGTCACTGCAGAGCATTAAGGGCCAAGCACAGGGCCTCCTACTGAGCGTATGTCCCGGGTCGCTGTCCTGGTCACATGCCATGATGCTGGAACTCGGAAAACTCAGAGGGAATTCAACATGGTGAGTGTGTCATTATTTTACGAAGTCAGTAACACCAAAAACTTCATACAGAGCACCATCTTACCCTTAATTCGTGCTCAAAAGTATTTAAACACTGGGATTTTGAAAGTTCGAAACTATTGAAAGCAGGCCTACGTATAGAGTCAATGCAAAATTCACACAAAATAAAACACACCTAGATTAGGATGTCTCAACCTCAGCACTGTTGACATTTGCAGCTGGGTAATTCTTCGCCGTGGGGGTTGCCCTGTGCATGACGGGATATTCGGCGGCATTGCGGGTGTCTACGCATTAGATGCCAGTAGCATAGCTACTCACTCCTCCCCATGACCCATGACTACCAAAAAATGTCCCCAGTGGTGCCAATGTCCCCTGAGGGGCAAAATTACACCTGACTGCAAACCCCTGGTATAAAATTTGGCACTTTGCGGTGTTACTTTGTGTTTGATGAGCAAGTTACAGATTGTACTTACGCGTTTAAAAGTTAAATTCGAATGGGCTACCTATATGGTATTTTTTGTTTCTTAACCTAAAAAATTGTTCATGCCTACACTGCTATGCCTTCTTTATTATTCAAACACATAGCATCCTACATCAGCCCGTTTGCAGTAAGTGGAGAGAGGCTATCCTTTTGAGGAGGAAGTGAAAGTTGCCTTTCAGAACATTCAACAAAGATTCACTGATGGGACTGTCATATAATCAACACTCGATTACCCAGATTTCAAGAGAAGCAGATGTGTTGATATCCAGACAAATAAAAACCAGATTATGCAAAAATCAGTTCCATTTGGCTTAACTTTTTGTGTTGGTTTGTTTCTGCTGCAAGTCAATTTAACTGGGTCTTGTCCAGGCCAGTATTGAAATGAAAGAGGAAGCCATCTGGGTCAGTCCGAATCTAGAATTTAGAAGGAAGACTGGAGGTCAACGACTTGGATTTGGCCAAAGAAATGTCAGTGAACTAAATTCTCCCCTTCCTTTTCGAAGATTTCTTGGCGATCACTTCTTGGAATAGAGAGAAAATAACAGTATAGAAACTGTGATGGATGCCACTGGTCCCCATCTATAACCCCCAAATCTCTTGGACCAGCTAGAGATGTGTCTGCCTCCACTTCTGCATGGTAACTGATGACACCTGTGACTTTGCTCACAGCATTGGCCTCAGGCAATGGGCAGGTGTGGTGGTACAAGGGCACAGTTGCTTTGATCTGAGTTGGGACAGACCCTGAGGTGTAGTTTCTGCTCCAGAGTTCCCTGTGGGATCAGGGTGAAGCTGGGACTTCGGCTGAAATCGCACCCTGGCCTACCTTCTTCCTCTTCCCTGTTCTGCTTCCTCCAACCCCTTACTTGTTTCTCCTGGGAGTATTTCCCTGATGAATCAGTTACACTCAAATCAGTTACACTCAGGATCTGCTTCTGGGAAAAACTAGCCTAAGTCATTTTCCTTTTACCCACAAGACCACCAGGGAAATGAGACTTGCACAGTGTCCCCCACCCCCAAGGTGGGCCTGGGCCATACAACCAAACCAAGAAGACATGGTTTAAGTTCAGGGCACCAATAAGACCTTAGGGTTTTAATATATCATCCCATTTTTCAGGAACTATGTAGGGACAGAGCCAGAGGACGGGGCTGAGCCAGATCCAAAAGGGCTGTCCAGAGGAGGATGAGCATTTGGGGGACAAACTGAAGCATCTGATTGCTCGGAGTTCAGGCTGAAACTCATGCCTAGAGAAGATGAGCCTTGATCCAGGGGCTCGAAGCACAGAGGATGCACACAAAGGACTCGAACCCAAACCAAGAAGGCTTGGTCAGTGGCCGAGCCGTCCTGCTAACTCTGGGTCAACACCCTTTCTCTTACGCCCTGTCCTCTACATTGTGGGGTGTCCCCATTAGATGTCAATAGCATACCCCTCCAGCCTCTTTTATGACAACCAAAAATGTCCCCAGGTGTGGACAAATGTCCCCGGGGAGGAAGGAGAGGCAAGATTGCCTGCTGCTCTGTGCTGCTTTGTGTTATTACCTTTCCTTGGCTTTGTTTCCCCGATTAAATGAACTTCAATACTCTTGGTGAGTAGAGACAAGAGGTGTCCACGGTGTCTAGAGCCAGCTCCCAAGATACATTTTGGTGTGTGGATGTTTGGCTTCGCAAGGCTTTTCCTGACTTTCCTCGATGCTTTGTCTGTAAAGCAGAGATACGGCTGCCATTCACGTTTGTACGGATGCTACTCGCACTTCCTGCAAAGCGTCCAGTCCATACCAGAGCTGTGCAGTGGACAACGTGCTCAACCCTGCATGGAAGCCCTGGGCAGAGGCTCTTTCTCCTTCCAGAATCTGGAACTTCCTCTCTCTAAACTGCCCCACCTGATCCCCCAGGGAGTCGTGGAACATAAAACTATACTTCAAAATCTATACCATCTTGAGGCGAAAGCAATGGACTTTTGTACACCACACAATGCCTGGCATACAGTGGCTGTTTGAAAAAGACCAGTTAATTGGGTGAGTACAGCCACGGGCTAATGGCACGGCTTGGCACGGTAGAGAACTTGGGCTGGGTGCTCTCCACAGCCAGCTAGATCTTGGGCTGAGACCTGGCTGTGTCCAGCTACGTGACTATGAACAAGTTGTTTACCACACACCTATCTTCATCTCACCCTTCATCCTCACCATCCACCCCCCCTACACACAAGAATTGTTGGTGGAAAGGAAGATCCAAACAGTCGAAAACTACTCCCCAATAAACAATCTTTGGTAGGATAGTAGCAATGGCGCGATGGTGAAAAACAGTGGTTTGAGACAGTCAGACACGTAGAGTCCATTCTCTCCTCGTACAACAACAGGATAGTTAGGTGATCTACACCCCTGATCGCTAAGATATGACCATAAAGATAGTAACAGCACCTACCTCATGGTCATTGGGAGAGCACGATATTGTACGCGTGCAGCGCTTAGCGCTGGATGGGCACAAAATGAATAAATGCTGAATGAGTAAATGAAGGAAGGAACAGAAAGATGACCTGAATGGGGAATGGCCAGGGTGGCTAATGGGCTGTGTCTGGCAGAATATCCAGGCTCAAAATATGTGTGGCAGCTAATGCCCATTCCCCAGCCCAGCTGGGGACTAGTGAAGGTTCTTCCCTGCCAAGTCACCATCCGTTCTTCTCTTCGTGGGTTGTGTGGGTCCAGAGGAGGTGGAGAAGGGAGGCGGCCCGGGTGAGTAATCACAGGATGACAGATAGTGACACCACATGAAAATTCGCTTCCTGTGTCCCTGTTCGAGCCAACGCTTGGAAACACATGCCTTCCAAGCCTGTCAACCGTATCGAGCTTCTGTTTGAGTTAGCAAGTAAGGAAACTATCGAGGGGATGGCGTAATAATAATTTTTAAAAGTATCAATATTTAAAGCCGGTGCGATTGGCAGAGAGAGCCAGTTGGTCTGATCGTTGGTGGATCAAAAAGAGGAGTGAAACCAGGAGAAAAGTCTCGCTTCAGCCTGATTCTGTGGGGGGACTTTGGAGCACGAACTGCTCCGCAGACTCGGAGGCCTTTCTGGAAGTAATTGGCCTCAAGGGGCTGGGAATGGGGGGAATGGTAACGTCCCAGATAAGATGGCTCCTGATGGAGGATAGTTCTGCACAGGATGAGGCAGCTGTGAGCATCAGCACTCACAGCACCTGAGGGACCCGTGCACTGACGCTGCAGAAGGGACCAGAGCACCCCACCCGTAGCATCTACTCCCCGTAGTGATGTGTGTGCACCGAGTGGGGAGTTACAACAGGAGACTCCTGAAACAGGAGATTTCTTCCCACTAGAGAGGTCTGTGAACTCGGGACCGTTGGAAGAAACCAAAGAAGGAGTGGATTTCTTTCCTCTCGTTGGGATGTTCCCCAGTCATAACAAAAGCTGAAAAATTGCGAGTCCCCGTGTCTGGGCAGTGTAACAGTCCGGGGTCTGGGCTTCTCTCCTCAATCCTGAAGCACCTGCTGGCCTGGTCTCAGCACCCCAGGGACCCCCAAACAGCAGATCCTGCCCTCCGGGCTCTCTCTTCTCTGGAAGAAAGGCGGGTCTCCTGCTTTCTCTCCCCGCCTGCCCCGCAGGTGTCCCACTCAGTGGTGGCCTGGCAGCCTCCGCCGAAGAATGTCACTCTGGCCTGGGGCCCGGCCTCAGACAAAAGCCCTTTTGGAACTAGGCCTGCATCCTCTGCCTGCCAGGCCCCTGCCCGCCTTCCCGCTGCCAACTAGGGCTGGCAGCTGAATTCATCCCCTGGAACCGACGGTTTCCACCGAGCAAGGTCCCTTCCCTGCTCAGGAAGTAAAATGAGTCTGAGCCCTTGATAGCCTGTCCTTGGCTTTGGGACAAATGACTGTCCTCACAGGGGCTGGAGGCGGCGCGCCCCACAGACGCGTGCGCTGCGGGCGGGAAGGAGGGAGCCCAGGGCCTAAAACACAGACAAAGCCCTGAACCCCAAACAGACCTTCACACCCAAGCCTGACCCTGACCGGGCCCGGGAATCGGCCCCTCCCGAGTCTGGATTCCTGGCCCTGCTATTTCCCAACAGTGCGACCCTCTGTAAGTCACGGTCTGGACCCTCGTTTTCACAACTTCTAACTGAGGAGATAATAAGGTTCCGAAATTATTAAAAAAAAAAAAATCATATGGGAAGGTCATAGTTTTCTGATTATAAAAAGAAATACATGAAGAGAACTTAGAATAAAAAAGGTGTAGAGAAAAAATCTAAATATTCAAAATCATGCTAATAATTGTATAATTTGGGTATATTGCTGTCTGGTTTTTTGGATTCATGTACTTTAGTGTCAACGTTGGAAGCCTCAAATTCGAAGCTACTCAGTGTATTTTGTTTGGTCCTCACAGAATTCACATTCAATACATATATATGTACAAACATACGTATATACATAAGGAGAACAGTACTTGCCTTGCAATGACTTATTTTGAAGGTTAAATGAGAACATATAAGGTCCCAGTATATGGCCTAGCACTCTGAGCAAGCTGACCTTCAAAGGTCAACCTCTCACAGATCTAAAGCCTCTTTTGGAGGGCGGGGGGGTGGGGTCCAGCTTTTAACTTATTTGGGATCTTCCTCACTTACACTGCTCATTCTTACCCTTCCTCCCAGGCCAAGTCCCAATCTCTTTACGATTCTATCCCTCTGGAGCCTTCTCCTGGGTGGTTTCTGGGAGGCCATCAGCTGTGTCTCATCTGGACCAAGAACAGGTCCCACCCGGTGCCCATCCGATGTGGCCCCTGAAAGTTCTGGCACGGTGTTGGAGGAGGTGTTTGTTGACTGTAGACTCATCTAGAATGGGAAACCTGTCATTATGGGATTTTGTTGGTACCTTGTCTTCCAGACCACCGAGGCCCTTCATGGCCCCCAATGAGGCTGGCTTGTTCACCTAGGAAATGAGAAATGTAGAGGTGGCTGTGACCTTAGAGACCAACCAACCCTGTCATCTTACAGATGACAAGATGGGCCCTCAGAGGGTGAAATGAGTACAGAGCTGGACTGCTGTCCAGGCACAGAGGCAGAGCAGACAGACTTCCCTTTCTTGCCAGCACACACTTCCCTGCTATTTATTCTGCAGTCTCTGCCTCCTGGTGTTCTGGATTGAGTAGTGTCCCCCAAATTCACGTCCACCTGGAACCTTGGAATGGGACCTTATCTGGAAATAGGATATTTGCAGATTAGTCAAGAAGAGGGAATACTGGATTAGAGTCACCTCTGACCCAATGACTGGTGTCCTCATAAGAAGAGGGAAACTTAGATACAAACATACAGAGGGAAAAGAGCCATGTGAAGTCAGAAGCAGAGATTAGAATTAGGCTGCCCAAAGCCGGGGGACACCAAGAAGTGACAGCAACCATCGGCAGCTGGAGAAGACAGGGGAGGATTCTTCCCCGGAGCCTTCAGAGAGATCACGGCCCTGCCCACACCTTGCTTTTGGACTTCTAGCCCCAGAAGGGTGGAAGAATAATTTTGTTTTAAGCCACCCGGTTGGTGGTACTTTGTTACAACAAAGGAAACTCATACATCGTTTTGGCCTGGTGTTCTCCTCTCTCCCTTGGTGAAAGAACACAACCGTAAAGAAACATACTAATTTATTCAAACGTGATATGATCTGGGGCCCACAGCTCCAGTCAGACTTGCATTTTAAAAGATGACTTCCATTAAGGGTGGTGAGATTGAAGCAAGACTAGGGACCCTCACAAACGGGGTCCTGCACCTCACCCCCTACAAAGGATATACGATTACCTCCATTTGCTAGGTGCCCAAACCAGGGTTCAAAGAGGCATAAGTGAGTGGGGCAGTGTCGGATGGTAGCAGAGAGGGTGGGTTCTGGCCCCATAGCCTCTGCCCTGATCCTCATTCCTCCCCTTCACAATTAGCCATATGACCTTAGGCAAGTCCCTTAACCGCTTTGTGCCTCAGTTGCCTCCTTTATAAAACGGGAAGGAGAATAACAAAACCTGTATCTCAAAATTGACATTACGGAAATGCATTTTGAACAGCACCTGGCACCTAGTAAAGAGTCAATTATCTTAGTTTGTTACCGCTGCCCAAGGTCACACGGTTGTAAGTGACGAAGACAACACGTGAACACAGGCATGTAGGCTCCAATGAATGTTTCGGTTCTGTAATTCTGGACTGGAGAACGTCGATAACATTCGAAGTGCCAGCTTCACCCACAGAACTCTCATTAGCAAATGAGCCCAAGAGGGTTGTGCAAACGATTTCATGACTCGATGGAGATACTCCACTCAATCAAAGGCGCCATACTGCATGACCACAAACCCCCACCTGGGCCTTCCTTTGGGAAATAGGGCTGTTGGGCACTTGTGGACAGGAAAGAATGTTCAAGCTTAAGCTGTAGCCCAGATGAGGCTGAGCCATAGGAAGCCAGTTCTTCATTTGGGTCTTAGATGATGAGGGGGATGTGTGTGTACGTGTATGTGTGTTGAGAGGACTCAGAATCACCATCTCCCTGAGCAGAGTCAGCCAGGAGCTCGGGTTCAGAGTCACCTTGGCAGCCTTGAAGAGCCCAAACAACCTCCCCTAAGAGGTGGTTTACACAAGTGGCATGAACTCAGGCTTTGGAACACAAAGGCTTGAGTTTGGATCCGAACTCCACCACTTCTTCTATTGGGAATATGGTCCAGATTTCACTTTCCTGCACCTCCATTTCCTTTCTTGATAAAATGGGAATGATCACTGACCTGATGTCATGGGGTGGTGGCAAAGAGCAAACAAGACAGTGTCTGTAAAGCGTCTAACCCAGAGGAAGGACCTGGATTCCAGAAACCTATGTTGCTCTGATAATGGCAATGATGAACACGAGAGTGATGCCCACTCAGAGGATGAAACGGGGGAGACAGCTGCCTTCCTCGCAACCGTCATTGCCTGGGCAGCCCCTGGTCTATGCAGCCTCCCCACAGCTAAAGCTGAAAGGGGAAAGCAGATTAACAGACTTCAGCCCTTCAAATCCATTTGTAGATTCCTGGTTCTTTTTTTTAAATGCTTATTTATTTATTTATTTTGAGAGAGAGACAGAGGGAGGAAGGTGAGGGAGGGAGGGGCAGAGAGAGATGGGGAGACAGAATTTCAAGCAGGCTCTGTGCCGTCAGCACAGAGTCCGACATGGGGCTCGATCTCACCAACCATGACATCATGACCTGAGCCAAAATCAAGAGTCAGGTGCTTCACTGACTGAGCTACTTGGATGCCGCACGTAAATTCCTGGTTCTAAAGGGTGATGGCAAATCCCTTCAGTTTTGTTTCCCTGGGAAGTGCCATTAAGATTCTGCCTGGTGGAACTTCCCAATCGATGTATAAAGACCTCCTTCGAGAAGGTTGATCCTAAAACCAGCATCTCCGGTAAACACAGCCCTGTTGTGTGAGATGCTAACAATCACTGCGGCTCTTTGTTCTGTGCCTTTTGGCTGACTTTCAGTTCATGAGGAAGTGTCTGTATTGGAGCCAATTTGAATTGATTTTGCAAGTGAAATTTCAGGGGACAATGTGCCAGGTGCCTCAGAGAGCTCGAGTCTGGCGGATTCTCTGTCATCTGCTCATAATAACCCCAACCCAGGTTTGTCTGGTGAGCCGCGGTTCCCAAAGCACTACGGTGTCACATTTGCTATTTTATTTGATCTTCGCAATAACCCTGTGAGGCTGACATTGTTCGCCCCGTTTATTCCATTTTTACACTTAACAGACGAAACAACAAGAGCTTAAGGGATGTGCCCAGGCTATACACGTAGCACCTGGCTGGTCTGGAAGTCAGACCCAGGATTGTCTTTAAATGCATTTCAACGATTTAGTGAGTATCTACTATGCATCAGGGATGCTGTGCTACCCATTGGGAATATGCAGATGAATAAAGCATAGTAAGCCGCCTGAGTAGGAGGGGAGACAGGTGTGGAAACCAGTGTGACATACATTATAATTTGCACACGTATAAGAAGTTAGTCACTTGCTTCCTACTCCAAGCCTTTCT
Source organism: Herpailurus yagouaroundi (assembly GCF_014898765.1). Classification (NCBI taxonomy): domain Eukaryota; kingdom Metazoa; phylum Chordata; class Mammalia; order Carnivora; family Felidae; genus Herpailurus; species Herpailurus yagouaroundi. The sequence goes on along the minus strand of NW_024412417.1, from coordinate 33,394,824 downwards.
TTACAGCTCTCGACAGGCTTCCATTCCCACCCCAACCGTAACCAAATAAACCTGCGCTTATCAAGGTACTGACAACCTCAGCTTGCCAAACGCAAGGGTCCGCTCCTCATTCTCACTGAACTCAAATTCTCAGAAGCAGTTGACACAGTTGGGCAATTGTAACTGGTAACAAACTAAGATAATTGACTATTTACTAGGTGCCAGACCCTGTGGTCCGATAGATAGCAGACTATCCTCTGCCTCTAACATTTTCTTCCTGGGCTTTCATAATGCCAGACACCGTGAGTTTTTCCATCATAGAAAGCCAAGCTCCTTCTCAGTCTCCTTTGCTGAGACTTTGCTTTTTCTCTGATTGATTTGTGAATGTTGAAGAGCCCTGGGCTCAGTCAGTGTTGGGCTCCCTATTTGGGCCCTTCCGTGCTCTCTCCCTACGTTCCCTCCTGCTCCCATGGCTACAGATACTATCCACATCCTGATGACCAAGTCCTTCTTGCTGGCCCCAGTCCCTCCCCCTGAGTTCAGGCCCACATATCCATTCAGCTTGTAGATATCTCCACTTAGACATCTTAAAGTTCATTATAAAATGAGCATACGCAAAACTTTTCATTTTCTCCCCAAAACTTGCTTCTCTATCATCACCCAGTAACTTGGCTCCTAATAGTCATGGCTGGTGCCTCTCTTTCTTCATAAACCACACCCAATGTATCAACAAGTCTCGGTGGTACAGCGGCCACATTATGTCTTGAGTTCACTCACTTTCTCCATCCGCACTGTTCCCGTCCTGATCCCAGCCATTGGTATCTCTCTGAGACCAAAGAAATAGCCTCCTAGCTCATGCCTCTATTCTTATGCCCTAACAACTCATGGAACAGCCAGATGAATCTTTTAAAAGATATAAATTAGATCAAGTCACCTTTCTGCTTAAAACTCTCCACTGGCTTACCACTGCTTTTACAAAAACCGAATCCAAACTCCTTTGCATAGCCTACCAGGGTTTTCATCATCTCACTCATGCCTTCCTCTCTGACATCATCTACATGACCTGGCCCCCTCAGTGCCGTCTAGCCAAACTGCCCCAGGGCCTTTGCACTTGCCCTACCCCCTGCTTGAAATCATCTCCCCCACATCTTTGCAGGACTGGATTCTTATCATCCGTTCAGATCTCAACCCCCTCTTCTCAGCATGGCCTTCCCCAGTCGTCATTAATTTTATTTCCTTTGAAGGATTTACTACCATCTATAATCCTGTCATTTGTCCCTCTCATCCCTGCTAGAATGTGATCCCTATGAATGTCTGGTCCAAACATGTGCTGTAAGAAGAGCCCCAAAGCCAGAGCACCCATGGTTCTTGCATTTACGGGGAAGGTAAACACAACAATGTATATACTTAGAAACTTGTTAATTGCTGTGAAGGAAAAGAACTGGGCTCTCAGAGGAAGATCAGATGGCGACTGTTCTGAAATGGGTGATCAGAGAGGGCCTTCCTGGGAATAGGGAATTAAAATGAGGCCTGAAGAACTGGAATGGGCATCCATGGAAAGAGTTGCAGGAGAAGCACTATAGGCAGAGGGGTCAGACACGTTAAGGGTATGTGTAGACAGAAGGTGAGGAAGAGAGAGGTGTATAGATTTCTTTCCATTTCTCTCTCTCTCTTTTGAAATAGGTTCATAGAGGGGCGCCTGGGTGGCGCAGTCGGTTAAGTGTCCGACTTCAGCCAGGTCACGATCTCGCGGTCCGTGAGTTCGAGCCCCGCGTCAGGCTCTGGGCTGATGGCTCAGAGCCTGGAGCCTGTTTCCGATTCTGTGTCTCCCTCTCTCTCTGCCCCTCCCCTGTTCATGCTCTGTCTCTCTCTGTCCCAAAAATAAATAAAAACGTTGAAAAAAAAATTAAAAAAAAAAAAAGAAATAGGTTCATAGAATCTTGTAACTTTGTTTTAACTTAATGTATCAAAAGCATCTTTTCATGTCATCTGATCATCTCCAGTTTTTGTTTTGTTTGTTCGTATGAACAGTGCTGCATTACATATCTTATTTTTTAGGTTTACTTATTTATTTTGAGAGGGAGAAAGAAAGAGTATGTGAGCAGGAGAGGGGCAGGGAAAGAGAGAGAGCGAGAGAGAATCCCAAGCAGGCTCCTCACTGGCAGCACAAAGCCAGGAATGGGGCTCGATCCCACCAATTGTGAGATCAGACCTGAGCCAAAACCAAGAGCCGGATGCTCAACCGACTGAGTCACCCAGGCGCCTCCAAATTTCTTATTTTATTTTATTTATTTATTTTTTTTAACGTTTATTTATTTTTGAGACAGAGAGAGACAGAGCATGAACAGGGGAGGGGCAGAGAGAGAGGGAGACACAGAATCGGAAACAGGCTCCAGGCTCTGAGCCATCAGCCCAGAGCCTGACGCGGGGCTCGAACTCACGGACCGCGAGATCGTGACCTGGCTGAAGTCAGACGCTTAACCGACCGAGCCACCCAGGCGCCCCCAAATTTCTTATTTTAAAAGATATCCACATCCAGCAGAATGGTTGAAATTAAAAAGGCAATACCAAGTGTTGGTGACAACATGGAGCAGCTGGAATGGCCACACGCTGTTGGAGAAAGGGTAAACTGATAATGAGCTTGAAAGTCTTCGGCAGTATCTACTACAGCTGAGCAGACACTGCCTGTGACTCGGTAGTTCTCCTCCTGACATGTAGTCAACATATGCGTGTCTGTCTACCAGAAGACACGTACGAGAGTATCGACACAGCACTGCTGAAAAGAGCAAAAGCCAAAACACAAACAACCCAAATACCCACCCACAGTAGAGTCAGTCAACGGAAGAGTCGTATAATGGAATCCATGGAGCAATTAGAATTGAACGGACTATTGTTACACCCCACGTGGATGAATCTCACAAACACAATGTTGAATGGAAGAATCCAGACACAAAAAAGTAGACTGCATTATTTCATGTTTCATGAGTTCAAAAATAGGAAATTGCATCCGTGGTGCGGGGAGTGAGGAACAAGGGAGGGGACGAGAGGGAAACTTCTGCAGGAAAGGTCATGTTCTGCTTCTTGGTCTATGTCATCACACGAGTGTGTCACTTTGTGACAATTCATGGAGCTGAACGCGAGTTTTGCATTTCCCTGTATTCTATTATGCTTCAATAAGTTTTACGCGTTTAGGATTATCTCATCAGGAAAATTCTTAAGTATGAATTTTCTCTAAGGAAAATAAGTTTTGGCAAATGGTATTGTGGTGGGTTGGGTTGATATGTTGAGGTCCTAAGCCCCGTTACCTGTGACCGTGACCTTATGTGGAAATACGGTCTTTGCAGATGTAATCAAGTTACGTGAAGTCATGCTGGATAGGGTGGTGCCTAAATCCATGGGCTGGTGTCCTTATGAGAGAGAGGCTTGGCCACACCGACACATGGAGAAGTCCGTGCGACGTGGAAGCAGAGAATAGAGTGGTGTAGCTACAAGTCAAGGAATGCCAAAGACCGCCGGGAATCATCGGAAGCTGAGAGAAACCATAGAACAGATTATCCCTCGTGGTCTCCAGACGGAACCAACCTTGCCAGCACCTTGATTTCTGACTTCTTGCCTCTAAAACTGTGAGACAATACATTCTCGATGTTTTAAGCCTCCTGGTCTGTGACAATTGTTCTGGCTGCCCCAAGAAACCAAGATAAGCGCCAAATTCCAAGAAGGATTACTTTTTGATCCCCGCTCAGCCTCTGGGTTGAAGGTAAAGAATGTTCCCAAGCAGCGGTTAAAATTTAATCTCTCGATAACCTTCTTGGTTCCAGCCAAGAACAGGGCCTCTCCCTACTTTCCATTGCAAATGACGGGATCAATCCGTTCCTGTGGAAGCCTCCTACAGAGCGTGGAGTCTGAGGAGGGAGGAGAAGGTGAACGAAGGGAAGAAATGCGGCAGTTTTCAGATATATCATTAATCCCAATTTTCAGCTGTTTATGTTACGCGAAGATATTATTACTTTTTTAACTTCGTTCCTTCCTCATTGCATAATAATTTAGGTTTACTTTACGAAAATTTATAAAACACATGAAAGCAAACAAAATACATGAAAACTACCCATTACCCACACCCAAAGACGCCCACCATTCGTATTTTGGTATATTGCCTGCCAGGCATTTTTCTTTGCACGTATGTACATTTTTTTTTGATCAGAAAAATATCATCCCTTCCTAATTGTCTACATATCTTCTCTTCCTCTTTACCAACAAAGATAGATTTTTAAAAATACTCCTGAGACCCATTCTTCTGCCCACACACACATTTCTGCTTTTGTTTTTCATCACACAGTCCTCGCCCTGGGCCCCTTCCTGTGACCAACCCATTCTTTCACACAAGCAGTCAATTCTCTCTCCAGCCCTAAGTTCACATGGGAAGGCCTGGATTTCATCTCAAACAGTACAAAGGGAAAGGGTGTTTTCCAAAGACTTCTTTTGGTGTGGTTGCTGCTTTTCCAGCAAATATCAGACTTGCCTTCTCTTTGAGATCTCAGGAGCTGAGGGCTAATTATGCACCTCTGCTCGGGACATGATTATCCTCGACATCAGGGCAAAGAACTGGTTTTAGGATCTTCCTTCACGCTCCACGTCCTTACTTCCCTTCCCTGTCCCCTGCTAACATCCATCCTGACGTGTGTGATTTGGGTCCTGGAATATTGTGATGGACGCCTTCCATTTGCATCTCCAGATCGACTCTCCGTTTCCCTGGGCCCAGCTCCGGGTCCCTGGAGGCTCATCTGTAGGATGGGCATCACCGGTGAGCTAGCCCTCTGGCTTCTAATTGGGTTTGGCCAATAGGAAGCACTGTCAGGAGATCCAGAAGGTTGTGGGAAAGAGAAGCCAGAGAGCGAGGTGCTCTGCTGGGGCAGGTGTTGGCTCCTGTGACGTGGCCTTCTCCAGGCACTTGTCTCCACCCAGCCAGCCCCTTCAGGCGTAGGGCACGTTAGGTCACATGGCTGTTCCTCCTCCAGGTCACTTCACAGTCCTCACCGGTTGTTTTCCTAACCCTGCCCACCCCTTTGCAAATACAGCTCATCCTCAATTTAGGATGGGCTTTTGCCCCGATAAACCCATTGTAAGTTGAAACTATCCACGTCAAAAAAAATGCATGTAGGGGCACCTGGCTGGCTTAGTCCGTTAAGCCTCAGATTTCAGCTCAGGTCGTGATCTCACGGCTGGTGAGTTCGAGCCCCACATGGGGCCCTATGCTGACAGCTCAGAACGTGGAGCCTGCTTCAGATTCTGCGTCTCCCTCTCCCTCTCTCTCTCTCTCAAAAATAAACAAACATTTAAAAAATAAAAAAGTAAATAAATAAGTGCATGTAATACACCTAACCTACCCAACATCATAGCTTAGCGTAGTCTACTTTAAACATGCTCTGAGGGGCGCCTGGGTGGTGCAGTCGGTTAAGCGTCCGACTTCAG
>NW_024412417.1:33382561-33389276 GCF_014898765.1 Herpailurus yagouaroundi | reverse complement strand
AAAAAAAAAATAAATAAACATGCTCTGAACACTTACATTAGCCTACAGTTGGGCAAAAGCATCTAACACGAAGCCTGTTCCGATAGCAACGCATTGTTTCCACAGTATCCCTCCCTCACATCTCCGTCCCCAGTGAGGACCTGCCTCCGGCTTCCTGCTACCACATGCAATACCACAATAAATCCAAAGTTTCATAAACTTTTTAACTGACATTTTTTCAGTTCTTTTTCTGGTCTCAGTTTTGACTTTATGCCAAGCACAGTCGTTTTATGAGTAAATCACGTCACATAAACCTCAAGTCTGTGTTGCTTAATTAAACATAGTGACCCTAAACCCATAAATAATGGCTTTAAAATGTGTTTGGGGCCCCCGCGCGGATTTTCGCCCTTCGGTCATAAATTGCATAATAAAAATGAATGACAAGAATCCCACAGGTTATCATATAGTGAGCACTTTGACGTGCTGGGTTTTGTCCTGAGCCTGGTGTGAGCTTTAGCTCATCCACAGAATGTGGAACCAGCTCGGACCGGCTTTTGAAAGCCAATTGTTAAATTTTCAAGAATTTTGTAAGCTGGTTACTAAACGCAGCAATCACTAAAAATTAGATTCTGTGAACGCCCCATTAAAGAAATTACATTAAAAACAACGGTAATAAAAACTCACCATTCACGTATTTCTAAATTATTTTACTACCTTTAACTATTATCTAGGTTCAAGTTAGGTCTATTGTATCTGTATCATGGAAATACTGTATAATGGTGCACATCTCTTCCAATTCCACGTTCAAATGTGTTACACTGGTATCTTGGACATCATCTGTGGCGGGGGGCAGTGCATATTTGCACCATGGAAATTAGCAAACGCTACAAATCGAAGAGTCCTCCCCGCACCCCCCCCCCCTCCTCACTCCCGACCCAGAGTTGCTTGTTAAGCATTTACCAGCACACCACTGCACTTGACCATCGTGACAGTCCTGTGGGATTGGTACTTTTTTCATTTTATAGATGAAGAAGTAAGGTTTAAAGGAGACAAATAGCTATCCTAAACCCTAGAGTTAGGGGAAGGTATAGAGGCAGGAGTGCAATGATGATGCGGATAACCCCAGGCCACTCCCTCCCAAGGGTGTCATGGAACCATAGACGTGGTAGCTAGGTCAGATTTTGTTGGATAGCACCCTTGTGCAGACAAGGAGACCAGACAGAGGGGTTACAAGTCTGCCCAGGCTTACAAGAATGGCTGTTCCAGAAAATACCATGGCCCCAGACAGGATCTGATTGGCCCTGCCTGGGTCACATAGCTGCCCCTGCTTCAATCCTGTGAGTCAGTCCAGCGTGGCTGCTGGGCATACCACCTGCCCCCGTGGGTAAAGGAACCAAGGCCGGAGGGCTCACCGAGCAGACACGCAGGGGGTGTCTACAGCCTTCTTACCTGGCCCCAGCCAGCGGGACCACTGGGACATGCACGGGGACAAGTAGGATCAGAGTGCTAATGGTGACCGCTTTCCTAGTCCTCAGAATGTGCATCACACATCCTGAGTCATTTCATGTAATAACCCTGGGAAGTACAGGCTGTTATTACCATCATCACCCTCCCTTTGCAGAGGAGATAACTGAGGATCAGAGAGGCCGAGAAACTTGCCCCACATCGGCAGCTAGTGAGGGGCAAGGCCCGGATGGCGGCCCCACTGTCTGTCTCACCTGCCTCCACGCTGCCTGGCCTGGCTGCACAGCTCTGCCAGACCTGCCTCATGGCGCTGGCGACAGGACCAAATTAGACAACAATGCCTTGGAGAACCGCCGAAGCTCTATAAAAATGAGTCCCTCCTCCGTTTCCGTGTCATCCTTTATGTTGGAATCAAGGCAGCGATACAAAAGCAGATGTGGGGCACATTGTAGGTCAGCCTGTCCTCCCTAGCTCCTCTCCAGTGTTCCCACCAGGAGAGTCACCCCCTGGCCGTAAGCCACGTCTACAGACGGGCTCCGGCAAACCTTAAACAGGTAACTTAGGAGAGGCAATAATGCTTTGATTAGACCTCCAGTAGGGGCTACGTGTTCTCCAGTGGGGGGGCGGGGCTTTGCGAGGGGCCCAAAGGGGCGGGGAAATCTTGCACGTCGATGAAGGACAGCTGAGGCAAGCGGGACTCAGGTGGAGAGGAGGCGGGAGCCTGTTGAAGGCGGGGGTGGGGTGGGAGGGGTGCTGCAGGGCGGAAGGAGGGCTCTGAGGCTGCGAGAGGCACTACCCAGGAAGTGGCAACCGGTGCCAGGGTGACTCTTCAGAACCTCAGCCATTCGAATCTGCGTGAGCTGGAAGGAGCTGCCCGTTGTACAGACGAGGACACTGAGGCCCAGACCTGCTCTGAATCAGGCTGTTGTGGCCGCTTCTCTGGCTCACCAGGGGACTTCGGTTGACGCCTCAATTCCCTAGAAGTGCTCTTCCAGGAGGGTTTCCCTTGCCTGGGGCAGACACAGGGAGCCGCCACCAGAGATGCAGGGGTGCAAAAAAGGACACAGGCAGAGAAGACACAGGATGCCCAATGAGATCTTCCTCGAGCGCTTTCCTGCCCGCCACTGTTCCAGCTCCATGGGGAGCTGTGTCCGTGTGCATGTCACTTTCCCAAAGAAACTCCAAAGCCCTCTGCCTGGTGGTCAAGACCTCCCTCCTCCCCTGCTTGCCACCCTCCTGCCCTTCCTTGCCAACAAGGGCAACACCGCCTACCCCAGGACCCAGAGCTGCGTTTGCCGTGGCCGACGGCCTGTGTTTTACATTCTGTCTTCACCGCTGGCTTCTCAGCTCCAGGAAGGGCTCTCAGGTAAGACTTGTTAGTGCTCAGGGAGGCTTTTACCCACCTACTGGCAAGTTCTTCTCCCTTCCACTGCGTGGCTCCTGCAAAGCTTCTTGCCCACCACATGACTTTGGCCAAGTCCCTTCCCCTCTCTGGGCTTCATTGTCCTCATCGGGGAAACAAGGGCAGGGGACAGATGATGTGATTACTAAGGTCCCTCTTAGAACTATCTTTCCACGAAATTAGGCGTAATACCAAATGGCAATCCCCCGTGTTTCTGCAGCCTTTTATAGTTCACAAAGCCCTTACTCATCCTTCTCATTCAGCAGATTGCCCTGGAAACAAGATTTGCCTCCAGTTAGACCAGCTCTCCGGAGTCCCAGCCCCAGGGAGGTCCCAGCAGGAAGGGCGGTTCCAGGAACTGGCCTGCCTGGGCTTACCCTGAGGCCCTGAGAAGGACTGTCTGACTGTCTGTCCCTCCGACTCAGGCTGCCCTTCTCTGAGGCCTGGCAGGGAGTCCAACTGAGAGTGGCCAGACCAGTAAAGCCACCTTCTTGCATAATCCAGGCAAGGCAGGGCCCTGAACTGAGCAGTGCAGGCATCTAGGAAACACCTAGTTCTGAACAGAACTTATGTAAACCGTTCCAGGAGCCCTGCGTAGTTCACTGCCTTATTCATTCAACAAACACATCTTGAACATCTAGGATGGGACCTCGCTGGGTGAGGCACTTAGGAGAAAAAAATGTGCCTCCTTCTCTTAAGGAGCCCACCATGGGGGAGAGAGCCCAGAACGGATGCATCCAACACGACCCATCACTCTTTAGCTTTGGGACCCTACAACACTGTGTACCCTCTGAACCTGTTTTCTCACTGGCCAAATGGGGTCAATGACATCCTGCCTTTTGTCTCATCTTCTGCAGCTCCCCACATTCTCCAGAACAATCTCTGTTTCACAAATACCCCAGACTCTTTAAAAAAATCTTTTTTTTAATTTTATTGTTAATTTTTGAGAGAGAGAGAGAGAGAGAGAAAAAAAGCTTAATTCGGGGAGGGGCAGAGAGAAAGGGGGAGACACAGAATCCAAAGCAGGCTCCAGGCTCTGAACTGTCAGCACAGAGCCTGATGCGGGGCTCGAACTCACCAACTGTGAGATCATGACCTGAGCTGAAGTGGGACACTTAACCAACTGAACCACCCAGGCGCCCCACGAATACACCACACTCTTAATGCTTGCATTGCTTTGCATCAGTGCTCCCACTGCCTGGGATGCCCCTTCCCATGTATGTCCCCAAAATACCTGCTCAACGCCAGCATCTAGCACGGTCCAAAGCATAGTTAAAGATGAATAAATATTTGCTCTGTGAATAAATCCCACAAGATCAAGTGTCTCCCCCTCACTGCCCTCCCTCTCCGTGCCCCCTGCTCCCCTTCTGTCTCTCCCTTGGCCATACCTGATCTTCAGGGCAGAACAATTATTTGTTCCTCTCTCCCATTAAACTGCAAAATCCTCCTGGGCAGACACCGTGAATGACACAGAACATTAGTGTTTAGTAAACAATAGTAAAAGTGAAAAACAAGTTGGCCGGGAAAGGCATTATTATCTTCCTTTTAATAATGACTTTTAGGTTCTGAATAAACCCCCAAGGAATTTTTTGAATCATCCTGGAAGGTCATGCAACTTGCCTAATCGCGCAGGGCCCCAGGCAGCCTCATTTTCTGACCTGAATCTGAGCTGTCAGACCACAGTTCTAGGCGTTTAAGAAAAAGTACTTATTTCACAAATCCTAAATGCAGATGTTCCAACATCTCGCATATTGGGATACATTTTTCTTTCTTTAGTTGTACATAAAATAATGGTGATGTCTCTTATAAGTGGTGTATCCTTTGATCTGATGAAGTACGTTATCAGTTGTAGTTGGGAAAACTGAAAGCAACCTGTATTTGGCAGCTATCAATTAAATAAATGAAGGCACTTTTATGCAATTGAATAACACAAGATAATGATAAAACTGCTAATAATTATGGTTAATTACAAATTATGGGTATTTATGTGTATGGATAAAAGCCATTTGTGAGATTTTGCTTTGCTAACAAAATTTAGCTTCAATCTGATTCCATTTTTGTTTGAAAAACACTCTGGATTGATAGCCCCCCTAGTGTATGTGAGGATCACCTGACACTAATAAGATTAGCGCTGTTCTTTTTTCACAGCTGAGTTAATTACTCCTAAAAATAGCAATTCCAATGTTATTTTTTTATTTGGTTATTTGGAAATACTTTCTAAAATATTTTTTAAGTGTTTATTTTTGAGAGAGAGAGAGAGAGAGAGAGAGAGAGAGAGAGAGAGAGAGAGAGAGACAAAGCGTGAGCAGAGAAGGGGCAGAGAGAGAGGGAGACACAGAATCCGAAGTGGGCTCCAGGCTCTGAGCTGTCAGCACAGAGCCCGACACGGGGCTCGAACTCACAAACTGCAAGGTCATGACCTGAGCTGAAGTTGGATGTTCAACCGACTGAGCCACCCGGGCGCCCCTATTTGGAAATACTTTTTTTTTTTTTTAATTCTTTTTAAAGTAGGCTCTGTGCCCATTATGGGGTTTGAACTCATGACCCTGAGATCAAGAGTCACGTGCCCTATTAACTGAGCCAGCTAAGTGCCCCTTCCTTAATTATTTACTTATAAGCTTATTTTGAAATCATTTCTTACTTACAGAAAATTTGCAAGAGTGGTACACAGAACACTTGTATACCCTTCTCGTGCATTTCTTTTTCTCCCCCCAGCTGGTCTCCTATATTTGTGCTCACAAAGTTTTTTATGAAACAGTTGAGAGTAGGTTACCTATAGCATGTCCCTTTAACTGTTAGAATTTTATATTCATTTCTTACGAACAAGGATATTCTCTTAGCCACAGGCCAAAAGCAAATTCCAGACATGGGAGATTGATACAATACTTTCTTCTGAGCTACTGTCCATCCTGCAACCTAATCAATTATCCTCATTAGGTCCATTACAGGAACTTCTTTTTCCGTGTTCAGAACCCAGTTCAGGGCAGTGCACTGCTTTTGGCCGTCACATCTTTTTTGTCTTTATCTGGAGCAGTTCAGCAGACTTTCTTTGTCTTTCATATCAATGACAGTGTTTTAGAACACAGGCTCGTATTTAAAAAAAAATTTTTTTAATGTTTATTTCTGAGAGAGAGCGGGAGGCAGAGTGTGAGCGAGGGAGGGCAGAAAAAGGAGATGCAGACTCCGAAGCAACCTCCATCCAGGCTCTGAGCTGTCAGCACAGAGCCTGGTGCGGGGCTCGAACTCATGAACTATGAGATCACGACCTCAGCCGAAGTTGGACGCTTAACCGACTGAGCCACCCAGGTGCTCCACAGGCCTGTATTTCATAGGATGCTCCTCGATTTAGGTTGTCTGATGTTTCCTTATGATTTCATTCAGGTTATGCACTTTTGGTTGGAAAACTGCATAAGTGATACTGTGTCCTTCTCAAGGTATCACATCTAGAGACCCATGACGTCTATCTGTCCCTTGGTGGTGATACTAACTTTCATCACTTTCTTGTCACTTGTGCCTTCTTCACAGTGCAGTTTTTGTTTCTCCTTTTGTAACTAACAAGTAATTTCTGGGAGGACACTTTGAGACTGTGTAAATTTCCCATTCCTTATCAGACTTCTTCCCTAGCTCCTGTGTAGAATCCACTGATGAATCTTGACCCCATTTTTACTACATAATATAGTGACAAAGGGTGATTGTTCTGATGTAATCATTTCTGCTACATTAATTGTAAGGAAGAGCTCCTCCTAAGTTATTTGCTTATTATCAAAACGGGCTGGGGCGCCTGGGTGGCGCAGTCGGTTGAGTGTCCGACTTCAGCCAGGTCACGATCTCACGGTCCGTGAGTTCGAGCCCCGCGTCGGGCTCTGGGCT
>NW_024412417.1:33381545-33382461 GCF_014898765.1 Herpailurus yagouaroundi | reverse complement strand
TTTTTTTTTTTGTTGTTGTTTTTTTGTTTTTTGAGCATTTCCTTCTGGCTTTTCTTTCTGGCACAACAAGGTGTTTCAGGCTAATCTTGTACCTTCTATGCCCCAGCCTTGGAATCAGCCATTTCTCTGAGGGGCCACCTGGTTTTAGTGGCTAATGGCATTTAGAAAGGAAGAGTGTTCTACGCACCAAATCTGAGTGTGTACGGGCATTCCTTTTTCTTCCTTTCAGTTATCTGTGTCTTCTACTTTAAAACACAAACATATAGTCCTTTATAATAAGGAGGAAAAAGCCTAAAGTTATTTTTACATTATTTTCAAAAAGAAAAACAACCAAAAGACAGTAGACTTTTACAAATCGCCTTGGTTCCTGAGGACAGTTTGCATCACACGTTGTCCTGGACGCTAGGAATACACGTGGCTCACGGGCAGGGTCCCGATGCTGTCACCAGTAGAAGAAGGCTGGTGATATGTGGACGCGTGCACAGGTGCTTTCTCATAATATAAGCCCCCTCTGCCTTGACTGGGGACCAGGCAATGATGTTTTGTGAAACTACTTACCAGGTTGATCAAACGCTAAGCGTTCTTGTGTAGCGATTTCTATTTCGGAATGTTCTGTTCAGTGTGGCAGAGCGTGGCTATTTGAAATTGTTGCTGCAAAGATGTTACAGCTGCTTTAGACAAAAGGCTGACAAATCTCTGTCACCGCCTCCAAGGCACAGGGAGAGAACTGAAGGGAAAGGGAGGGCCCCTCTTCTGGAGAATAAAGTGGAAAAACACTTCTCTGGGAATGCAGGAGGGGGGAGGGCTGGTGTTTCACAGGTAAAGGGACATTTTTGAGCCATTCTACATGGTTTTTTTTTATAACTTTATTCTGGTTGTCAAATTAATACGTGCTGAATCTGAAGGGGAAAAAAAA
>NW_024412417.1:33338964-33376545 GCF_014898765.1 Herpailurus yagouaroundi | reverse complement strand
TTCTTAATTGACTTTAAGTGAAGAAGAAAAGCAAAAGCTCTTAAAGGAGGAAGCAATGGGGATATATACCTTGAATGGCATTTGTCTTTGTTTTTGGAGATTTCTTCCTTTCATTGCTTGGGAGAAGGAAAAGCTGAGAAAAAGCACCTTGGGGGTCAGAACAACAGGAGTGACATCAGCTATGAGTCACCCTAAAGCTCATAAAGTTAATCTTCCTAAAACTCAGCTCTGGTTATATCACTGACCCGCCCACATCTTCATTTTCCCATCACCTGTCAAGAGAAAGTTCTCCTCGGTGGAACCCGGTCCACCTTCTCAAGCACGTTCCCCGCCTCGGGTGCACATGTCATATCCTCCATTTGATGGACTAGGTGCCATTCTTCAAACACACAGCCCCAGCACTAATCTTTCTTTTGTTCACACTGTTACTCCCTCTACTGCAATACGCTGTCTGCTTGACCCCCTCCCCAGTCTTCTCTTCCTTCAACAATTCCAAAGGCCACCTCTTCCTCAAGCAGGATTTTGCTCGTGCCCTCAAATTCAAGTGACTTGTCATTACTTTTAACTTCTATCTTTTCTTGAGGCAGGAGTCAGGGCCAAGCTTCCAACCCTAGTTTGTTGATTTCTCCTGCTTTCTACATGGTGCATTCGACAAATTATTTTTTCTAATTTTTTTTTTTTTTTTTAGAGAGAGAGCACGAGCAGGGGAGAGGAGCATAGAGAGAGGGGGGAGGGAGAGAAAATCCCCAAGCAGACTCTATTCTCAGCATGGAGCCCATCGCGGGGCTCGATCCCACAACCCCGGCATCATGACCCGAGCCAAAATCAAGAGTCCACCGCTCAACTGACTGAGCCACCCAGGCACCCCATGGGAAAATTATTAAGGAATCTGAGTCTCTGATTCCTTTTTCAGAAAGTTAAATGAGAACATGCAAATAAGGTACGCATAGTTCCTGGCACATAGTATAATGTTCAAGAAGTTAGCTTCTGTCTAACTTTATTTTGCCTTGCATGCGTATCATTTCCATACCATCTACAGCTCCCTTCTAGAATATAAAGGCCTTGCAGGGAGGGCCCCAGTCCTTGCCCTTTTATAAGCCCTCTACATCTCTACATTCAAGTCTCCAGCACAATGCCTTGCCATCAGTAGATATTCAATAAATATGTGTTGAATTTGTAGAAGATTAGAGGCAAATCATTGAGAATTTACTTCTGACCAAAATTTAATAGGGAAGTAAAGGAACTGTACATAGTTTCTATAATAAACTTACTGAGGAAGTAAAGAGAAATGAATATGAGCTTGGGCTGCAAGACAGCTCTTCCACTCTCGGGCTGTAAGACATGGGGGAGGCCATTTACTTCATGTAAAAGCCCCAGTTCTGTGTCCGTGAAGGAGACATTAACAGAACTGACCCCTTGGAGTTCCTGGGAAGGAGCAAGTGACATCGACGTAGAGCGGACGGCACCAGGCACACGATCAGCACTCGTGAAAACTAACGATCACCTTATGGATACAGAAACAGGCAAAGACAAGTTTCGGCAGAATTCACGTTATTGAGAAGACACTGAGGTACGTACCGTGCTGGATCGTACTTTTTTTTACGTCCCTAAGAAGGCTCTTCACTTATAATATTTGTTCAAAATTTGCATGTTTAATGTTTTTTAGAGAAGAAATATTTTACAAACAAGGAGTGAAAGGTTTTCGCCAGTATGAATCGTCTGGGATTGATGAGAGTGCCGGATCGGCATCATCTCCGGTTTTACAGAAAGCGTGCACCTTGCCGCTGGGATGGCAGAACCGTGGTACAATTTCATTGCCATCACTCGTGGGGTGAACACGTGCTACGTGCCAGGCATTCAACAACGCATACACAGAGAGCAGAGGGCAGTCAATTAAAAAATGGCTTGGGGGCACCTGGGTGTCTCAGTCTGGTAAGCGTCCGACTTCGGCTCGGGTCACGATCTCACGGTTTGTGAGCTCGAGCCCCGCGTCGGGCTCTGTGCTGACGGCTCGGAGCCTGGAGCCTGCTTCGGAGTCCGTGTCTCCCTCTCTCTCTCTCTCTCTGCCCCTCCCCCAGCTTGTGCTCTCCCTCTCTATCTCTCTCAAAAATAAATAAACATTTTAAAAAATAAAAAAAAGCTTTCAAATTAACTACTACTTTTTGTACTAGAACGAAAACAGTAGTCATGAGATTTTCACATGTACAGTGCTTCCAAATTTGAAAGAAGTGGAGTGCTTCTCCATGGTGTCAATTCCCACGTGCTGAATAAAGTCAGCAGGTAAACATGGCTCTGGGGTTTTTTTCTTTCTTTTTTTTTTTTTTTTAATTTTTTTTTCAACCTTTATTTATTTTTGGGACAGAGAGAGACAGAGCATGAACGGGGGAGGGGCAGAGAGAGAGGGAGACACAGAATCGGAAACAGGCTCCAGGCTCTGAGCCATCAGCCCAGAGCCTGACGCGGGGCTCGAACTCACGGACCGCGAGATCGTGACCTGGCTGAAGTCGGACGCTTAACCGACTGCGCCACCCAGGCGCCCCAGGCTCTGGGTTTTTAAGGAAAGAGGATACTGCATGCAACATAGCCATCCATTTATAGGAAGGAAGGAAGGATGGAAAGAGAGAGCGAGAGAGAGAGAAGCATCAGGTCTGGCCTACACGTAAATAAATCAGGAAGATACCTTCTCTTCCCATTAATAAGCAGGTGTCCTGCTCAAAATCCTCCAACGGCTTTCCGTTACCATTGGAAAAAAAATTCCAAACTCTAACAATGATGTAGTGGATGGTGTGGGTTGCCTATATAATCATCACTCCCTCCCTTCCCAACTACACCCTGTGTTCATCCACATAGACACGTTTGGGCCTTTACAAGAGGCTCAGAGGTGGGTGGTTGGGCTTTCTAAACCCCCCGGACAAGGCAGTCTGTGGTAGTTACCACGGGCCACTCTTGGCAAAGGAGCCTGTTGCTCTCGTCACTGCTGACAGCCCCCCTGTGACCATGAGGAGAGCTTCTCGTGAGGCCAAGAGTGACAGAACCACGAGCTGAAGGTTCTGGCTCCACGGATTCAGGCAACTCTGAAGCCACCCACCTCTGAGCCTCTTGTAAAGTTAGATCGGAAATTTCTTTATCATTGAAGGCACTTCGAGTCTAGGTTTCGTAGCTGACAGCAGCCAAAACATGCTAGTGCTTACACGCACTTGAAGGCCTTCACACATGGCGCCTCCTTGTCCTGCCCTGGACCTCGCCGCTCGCTCTCAACGCTTTTAAGCCCCGTTCCTCTCTCGCTTCCTCGCATGTGTCTTGCCGTGTCTCCTCCAAGGGTTCCCGCACCCAAGTCTCTCATGGGCTGGCCAGTTGCTACGCATCGTCAGGCCTTAGCCTAAGTGTTATTTTCTCCGGGAAGGCTCAGCTGACCCTTCCAATCTTGAGGTCAGCTAGACATCATCCTCTGGGACATAATTATATATTATGAAGATGACCTGTTAATAGGGTTAATTTATTGAGGCAATGTTGTCTGGTGGGTTAACCTACTGATTCCAGAGTCAGACCGCCTGGGTTCATATCCAGAGGCTTACCTCTTTGCAGCTGGTAAGCCACTCAACCCTCCGTGTCTTAGTTTCCTCATATGTCAAGCAGGGATCACAGTACCCTCCTCATATACTTATGGGGACGTGAGGACAAACGGGTTAATATGGGAAAAGCAAGTGATGTCTAGCGTGCAGTCATGGTTATCATTGGCATCATTGCTAGAGAGGCAGCCTAGCAGGAAAAGGATAGAAAACCCAAGCCCCACGCCTGGGTCATCAAAAAATTATCCACTTGAGCCTCAGTGTCTGCCATGGTCCTTCGGGCCTCCATTTGCTCACCAGCGAAAGTAGGTCATAAATTCCATTCTGTCATCTCTATTCATTTATTCAATAAAGTCTTCCTGAACACCAACCTTAGTATCTTATGAAGGGCCCCTCTTTCTTTCTAGTGACACTTTTTTGTTTTGAAGCCTGTTTTGTCTGATATTAGCACGACCACTCCAGCCCTCTCATGGTTGTCGTTTGCATGAGGTTTTCCCATCTTTTTACTTTTTCTTTGAGTTTATTTATTTCTTTTGAGAGCGGGGGAGGGGCTGAGGGAGAGGGAGAGAGAATCCCGAGCAGGTTCCGCATTGTCAGCACAGAGCCAGATGCAGGACTCGAACTCACAAACTGTGAGATCATGACCTGAGCCCAAATCAAGGATCAGACGCTTAACTTACTGAGCCACCCAAGAGCCCCTCCATCCCTTTACTTTTAACCTTTTTAAAAAATGTTTTATTTATTTTTGAGAGAGAGGGAGACAGAGAGACAGAGCATGAGCAGGGGAGGGGCAGAGAGAGGAGACACAGAATCTGAAGCAGGGTCTAGGCTCTGAGCTGTCAGCACAGGGCCCCGTGGGAGACTTGAACTCCTGACCTGTGAGATCATGACCTCAGCCGAAGTCAGACACAATCAACTGAGCCACCCAGGGGCCCCTTAGCCTATTGGTATCTTTGAACCTAAAGTTTGTCTCCTGGAGGCACCATATAGTTGCATTTTGTTTTTTGGTTTTTTAGTCCTATCTGACTTTGGTTGGATGTTCGGGCTTGTTTTTTAAACACTGGAGATATAGGACATCTGAATGCTAAGAAAGAAGACCCAGCAGAAGGAAAGGTAGGAGATGTAGAAGAAAACAATGAATATTAATGTGGTGGGTCCTTAAAAAGGTAAGCAAGGAGAAAATCCATAGCTCACATGACAGAAATTCCCTCCTGTAGAAGGGATCCTTCCTCTACAATGACAGAAGGGAAATAGGAAAGCATTGGTACGGGTCCAAGTCTGTACCATAAGCCTGATGGTGGGAAACTCAAGTGCATGGACTTCTGGTGATTTCCATATTGCCTTGTTATCGGAGTTAAAAGATAATCTAGACGAAAATACTTCAAAAGCATTAGAGAAATACAAAGAAATGTTTTCACTTATTCAGCCCCTGATCACCCAGCGTAGAGTGGAGGAGCTTTGGATAAATGAGGCTCCAGGACAGCTGGGTTTTGATGCGCCTGGACTCAGGGAGTCAGAGGCGGGAAGGGAGATCTCCAGCATTTAGCTTGGCCTGGCCCGTGCCTTGGACCGAAGCCACGGCTGAGAAGGCCATGCGGAGAAGAGGCTACTGCAGATTTGTGCCTAATTCCTTTTCACATGAGCCTAGCCCTGCTCGCAGCATTCGCTAGCTCTGCAAAAGGAAGGCTCTGGATTTGCCCAATCATTGCACAACGTCCCGTCACGTCCACAACCAGATATTGCTGATCGCCCTGGGTAGAGTGACCCATGGTGATGAGCACTTGGAACAGGCGAGCTAACAAGCAAGCCTCGACTGGGCTGCACTGTCTCCTCATCCTTCCAAAACTGTGCAATCCTGTGTAATCCTCACAGGCCTGAGGGGCTTCCTACTCACTCACAGCCCTGCCCACATTCTGAGTCACCCTGTTGGCCGGTGGGGAGGCAGGAGTCTGTCTGTGCAGAGCACCTGAGCGGGGAGGAAGTGCTCTGGCTTAATGGGTCTGCATGGCAAATGTTCTTTTTTCCCTTTTGTCTTCTTAAAAATTTGTTTGACAAGGGGCGCCTGGGTGGCTCAGTTGGTTGAGCGTCCAACTTGGGCTCAGGTTGTGATCTCACGGTCCATGAGTTTGAGCCCCACGTTGGGCTCTGTGTTGACAGCTCAGAGCCTGGAGCTTGCCTCGGATTCTGTGTCTGCTTCTCTCTCTGTTTTTCCCCTGCTGGCACTCTACTCTATTTCTCTCTCTCTCTCAAAAATAAACATTAAAAAAAGTTAAAAAAAATTCTTTTGACAAAACACATGCTTATTGTTGAAAAAGAAAAACATGCAGATAAAAAATGTATCTCCCCCACTTCCCACCCAAAGATAAAAACCTTAACATTTTGGTATATGCCTCCTCTGGGTTATATATAATATTTTATAAAAACATTAAGTGTATATATGCACAGTATTTTAATGAAATAATGTTTTGTGAACACAAAGGCAGGAGGGGGAAATGGAGTTCAAGTGCTCTAACATTCTTGCATTTTCTGGGAAGTGTTAAATACTCTATATGAAAGTGCACTTTATATTAACAGTAATAAGTCAAGAATGTGCATTGTAACAACTAGGGTAATCACTAAAAGAATGGTAAAAGCATATATAACTAGCAAGCTAATATAAACGGAAAATGAAGTTATAAAAAAACCAAGAAAGGAGAGAAAAAAAACTAAAAATAAATATAACAAATAGAAAACAAACAATAGCATGGTAGCTTTCAACATGAACACAGCAGTAGCTATATTAAATGAAAATGGATTAAATATTCTAATTAAAACTTAAAAACTGTCAGGTTGGATGAAAAGAAAAACAAAATGCATTATGTTGCTACAAGAGGTATCATAGAACACTGAAAGGGTAGAAGGAAATGTATTGGAGAATACATACCATGAATGCTAACCTAAAGAAACCTAGTGCTGTGTAAAGTAGTTCTTGGGTCCAAAAGTGCTCTTAAAGATAAAGAGGGAAAGACTTCCCACAATGGTAGAATGAAGAGGACAGCAATCCCCCCTCTATAAAAAGAGGAATTCTAAAACTGGGCTCAGAAACAACCATTTCTGGTACAGCAAGAAAAAGGCAGAAAAATTGAGAACTATTTACTCTTAACATGTTCCTAGAGCTTCAGATGAGATTGGTAGATGTCTATGGCTTTCTTGCCTTTGACTACTCATATCTAGCACTCCTCCTGCTCCTTGGGGAAGAAATGCAGCTCTATCACCCTGGAGCTGGCAAAGGAGATCAGTAACTTTGATGCCAGAAGAGGGTGAGTCTGATTGAGGAGGCAGTGGGGGCAAGAGCCCATGCTTTCCCAACTAAAAGTGATGGGATTAGTTGGGAATGGACAGGGAAAACCCACAGCTCCACTGTCCTGGTCCAGAACATAGGAACAAAACACAGATGGTAATGGCAGAAAACAGATATTAAAATAGTGAAATTAACTCCAAATATATCAGTAATTACATTAAATATTAATGGACTAAACATTACGCTAAAAGGCTCAACGTCCCTGCAAGGTAATACGAGATGGGCAGATGAGCCTATGTTTGGACCCAGCTCAGTTGCTTATATTTCCTCAAATGTAAAATGGAAATAATATTAGTACCTCTTTGGGGTACCTGGTTGACTCAGTCGGTTGAGTGTCCAACTCTTGATCTCAGTTCAGGTCTCAACTCAGGTCTTGATCTCTGGGTTGTGAGTTCAAGCCCCACATTGGGCTCTGTGCTGGGCACGAAGTCTACTTAAAAAAACTAAACAAAACAAAAAAACCCTGTTAATATTAGTACCTCCTTCATAATGAAATGAGATTACCTGTGTAATATGCTTACTATAGTGCCTGGTATTTAGTAGTTACTCAAAAAATATTGATACCTTCTCTTATAATCTAAAATAATAATAGAGGAGCAGTGGTCAATTTCTCTAGCTCCTGTTGGCATAGGAAAGCTGGGTTCATCTAGAACAGAGTTGGTAAACTACAGCCACAGGCCAAATCTAGACTGTCTCCTGTTTCGTGAAATAACGTTTTATTGGAACATATCTACATCCATTTGTTTACAAATTGTCTATGCCTACTTTTATGCTATGACAGAGTAGAAACTGTGTGGTCTATAAAACATAAAATATTCACCAACTGTCCCTTTATAAAAAAATGTTCTCCCATCCCTGATATGGAACATGATTGAATTTACTTCCAAAACCCCAGCCTTGTTTTTATTTTTGAAACATCTTATGCCACCTTTTTGATACTAATACTTTTGATTACATTTTTTATTTTGCTATTAAAACTTTGGTTAATACTTTTGATTCCATGTTTATCATTAGATAAATCTACTTTGAAAATAGTGGGGATCATTTAGATGTTCACCTGATAAAAATTACAATCTTTGCTTGCTATCTAATATCTTGTCTCCAAGCCTTCTACTTTACAGAAGATACCTTACTTGTGATACTTCTAAAAATCACAGTCAAAGAATTGTTGAAGGGTTGTTTAAATCCACCATCTTGCTCCACTGTTAACCGTCATGAGCCATTTTATGTGTATTAGCTTTAGAACTCTCACATGTATGTTCTCATTTAATTATTACCGTATTGCATCCATTTTACAGATGAGAAAACTGAAGTTCCAAGAGATTGGTCACTTGCCAAACAGTAGGCAGTGGATGGATATTCTGATGCCTCATCTTGTGCTGCAGCCATCATATCATTCCATGCACATCTATTCCCTGATATTTCTAGTTTTATTGAAAGAAAATCGCTTTTACTGAGTGCAAAAGACAGCCCAAACCCTGACTTTGGTAAGTTGACAAAGCATATGGATGCTCTTGGAGAGACAGGCTCTCTAAAAGGAGTTGAGTACTGAAACTCCAGTTAAGTACTTAGAACTATTAGCTTTTGGCTTACAAAGCTATAAAAATTTGCAAAAGCAGGAAGCATGTAATACAAACCTATTAACATAGCACAGCAAATACCACCTGAACAGATCTCCCTCATCCAGAGAAAATCTTTGGTATGTTACTAGTGCCTAACAATTCAACCAGTAATTCTGACAGTCAACAAAGTGCCAAGCTCTGTGTTAATCACGGGGGGAGAAGAGTGGCCTAAAGATGATAGGACTGCAAATATGCCTTCAGAGTACTACAGTCTAGTAGGGAGCTAGATACACATACACACATACAAACATCTACCTCAAAGAGAAAACAGGGAAATCCATAACAAATAGTACAAAGTTCATCTACTCTGGGAGTTCAAAATGGTTTATTCTGACTTGGCTGGATCCAAAGACTTTCCAAAGAAAAGGAAATTGGAGCTCACCACTTTGCTAGAGATTACCCATTTCCCCTGGTGATCTACTTCCCTCCCCCTCTTCATTCTGCTCTGTGCCCCAAGAGGCTAACCTTTATGGAGTACATAAGTATGTTCCTATGCTCCTGGATTAATTTGAATTTGGACAAATGGGTGGCTTCAACAGGAAATGGAAGGATAAGAGGACAGAGATGTTGGGGGTATTCATCCCCCAACTTCCACCCTGCCAAGCCTCGGGTTGACACAGTCTAGTTTCCTCTACCAAGGGGCACAATCCCTATCAGGTGACTTCTCCCCAGTGCGGGAAAATCTCCTTCTGCTGAGCCCTAAGGGTGACAGCAGCTCTCTGCTATTGATTGATAAGGGCCGCTTAGCCTTCCTTGGTTTCCCTTAACTCTGCCCACACCTTTGAACCGATCCCTATTAAACTCACCCCAGTGACTCCTTTAGAGTCTTCCATCTGTTTCCTGCTGGGACCCTCGGATATACCCTTGAAGAAATATTAATAGCTATATAATATATAGCTTAAGAATATGGACTTTGGGGGCACCTGAGTGGCTCAGTTGGTTAAGTGTCTGACTCTTGATTTTGGTTCAGGTCATGATCTCATGGTCAGTCATGAGATTGATCCCCACAGTAGGCTCCATGCTGGGCATGAAGTCTGCTTAAGATTCTCCCTCTCTTTCTGCCCCTCCCCTCCCCATGCTCGCTCTCTCTCTCTCTCTCTCTCTCTCTCTCTTAAAAAGAAAAAGAATATGGACTTTGGAGTCAAATGAAACTGTATTTCGATCCTAGCTTCACTAGGTACAGGTCACTGTAAGGTCTTGGACTACTTCCTTAACCTCTTTGAACTATAATTTCTGCATCTATGTAATGAGGACAAGAGTCCCTAACACATAGGTTGTTGTAAAGATTAAATGAGATAATATATGGAAAATGCTAACTACTCCGTGAATGGCAGTATTAGTATCCCTGCTGCCTGGTAAGGAATGGAGACAAGTGTAAGTGGCAAATGCAGGGAGGTGTGGAAATGCACGGAGCTTCCTACGGTGAGGTCTAGGTTACCAGTGAAGAAAACCCTTCTGGGGACCCAGCAGGAAGACACCCCCAGCTTCCATGGCTCACTTGGGACCTGCTACAAGATTTTCAAAACATAAACAAGAAAGAAATCCAATAGCTTCCTTCTATTTGTCCATGTGAGACCCCAGAACTCATGTTCGCAGCATCCCCATCCTTGTTCCTTCCCTTCCCAGCATCCCCTTCCTTGTTCCCTCCCCAAGAGTCCTAGCAGATGAGCATTCTCAAGTCTGTTCTGAGAACATGGTGGACGGAGAGCAGGAGGCATTCTCCTCAGGACTGCCAGGGGCAAGGGTACCTGTAGCTTGGGGCCCAGAAGAAGAGAGGGCAACACTAGCTGTCTTTTAGTAGCTGTAGGGAAACAAAAGGGGGTGACAGCTACAGGCCTCTGGCTTTATTTAACTTGTCTGCCATCTTCCATTTCTGTCTTCCCTTCTGACCACTGAATCTGGCTTTGCTAAAATTCTGTGAACTAGTTGTCTACATTTGTATGTCTATGCACTTATTCATTCTAGTCACTTCTTCATTTGCCCATTCATTCTTTCTTCCATCCTTCCAACCATTTATTTATCGATCCATCAATTCATTCATTCTCTCATCGGTTCATTCACTTATTCAAGGACACACCATCTATTCATTCATTTATTCATTCATTCATCCATCAAGATAATATTCATCGAGTACCTTCTTACTACCATATGTCAGGCCCAGTGCAGGCTGTGTGTGGACAGGAATGACTTCTCTCTTATATTCACCATTGGATCCCCAGCACCTAGAAAGATGATTAGGGGGTTACCAAGATGAGAATGAACAATCCCACAGAGGGTTGAGCATTTGAAGATGCATGGTGTGTCATGAAAGGGGATGGTTTGGGAGTTCCTTTTGGCTGGAGCACAGGGTTTGTAGGGGTCGGGAGGCCCAAGGAAGAAGACAGGCAACAAGGCTGCCTTATATGAACGTCAGGCCAAGGAGTTTGGTTTGATTCAGTGGGCATCAGGCAGTCCACCTGGCTTTAATTAGGGGAATGTTCAATGTCTTTTAGGAAGATAATTGGTGAGAGATAGAAAACCAAAGGCCAGGAGACCAGCAAGAAGGCTTAGGCTGAGGTCATGTTGATGGAGATGAAGAGGCAGTATTTGAAGCACTTTTCCATGAAACATTTGACAAGTCATATCTCTAAATCCCATCTAAAATTTTTTTAAAAACACCAAGCTTTGAGGGGAAAACACCTTTACTTTGTGTTCTCCTTTCTCGGAACACATTAAAGATATCTTCCAATCCAGAATGTTATTTACTGTGTGGGTCCTCAAATGGTGGTGGGCTACATCACAGGCTTATCTTCAGGCTCGAGAGTAATGAAGCTTTGGGCTTAAAGAGAGTTTTCACTTTCAGCTCCTTCCTGATAGAATCTTCGAGATGCTCTCATTTTTGGAAATGAGAGGCGCAAAGAGAGGCCCGCTGAGGTTCAGTGCCTTCTCAAGGTCACACAGCTTGAGAGAGCTGAGTCTAGAACCCAGAATCCCCCACTGACAAGCAACCCTAGCCTTTCCGCAGTACCATCAAATGAATACGGACAACTGTGTATACATTAAGACTACAGCTTTGGTAAAAATTACAGATAGGGTCTACCAAGAAAATAATTGCTGTGTTAGAGCCGTTTTTTCATAAAATTCCTTTTACAAAGCTTTAACATGTATTTAATGATTACAAACTTAATACATATACATTCAACAAATGAGCCGTGTTGTCACAGTCATCAAAAGGGGGATATCTAGGGGCTCTTGGGTGGCTCAGTCAGTTAAGCATTGGACTTCGGCCCGGATTTTGATCTCACGGTTTGTGGATTCGAGCCCCACGTCGGGCTCTGTGCTGGTGATGCGGAGCCTGCTTGGGATTCTCTCTCTCTCTCTCTCTCTCTCTCTCTCTCTCTCTCTCTCTCCCCCTCTCTCTTCTCTCTTTGAAGTCCTTCCAGGTGGTGGCCCCCTTCTACTCTCAGGAACTTGGAGTACAACTGAGTGTAACTCTGAGCAACTCTGTGTATCAATTCTGTGTAATTCAATGATCTCTTGCAGCTCCGTCCTTGCTGGCTTTCCGTCTCCCAGGATGGTTCCTTGGCCGTCAGTCCTGATTCTGCTTCCTGCTCACCGCTTCCACAGCATTTGCCAGTCAGCATGTTTGCTTCCTACCGGTCTTTTCAGGCTTCGTACCAGCTGTGGACCTCGGGTCACCAATGGGCCAACTAACAGTCTGATAAGGCCCACAACACGGTGCATAGCCTACACCCCATTTTATTTATTTATTTTTATTTTCCTTACTTTGAGAGGGAGAGAGAGGGAGGGAGGGAGTGGCAGAGAGAGAGGGAGAGAGAAAATCCCAAGCAGACTCCGTGCTCAGCACGGAGCCCTACGCGGGGCTCTATCCCCCGAACCGCAAGATCATGACCTGAGCCAAATTCAAGACTCAGACGTTAACCGACTGAGCCACCCAGGCGCCCTGACCGACACCGTATTTTAAGAATTTGAATTGGTTCTCAACATTTAAAAATTATAAAATGTCACATTAAAAAAAAATCTAGATTTCTGGCTTCTCTTTGAAAAGCAGAAGTTCTGGCAAGACAGGGCCTGCCTTCCCACATATAATTGGCCTGAGCTGAGTAGCTCGTGCTGTTCAGTTCACCACCGCTCTTACCCTCTGCCTGCCTCACTCACGTATGCAACTTGACTAGCCCTGAAGGCATCTGAGTTGAGATCCCTGAAGTAGATAACCTTTGGTTTATGTGACTGAACATCTGGTAGCTCAGGTATTTCTGAAGGACTCAGGAGGTCCACGCCAGGTAGCGTGTTGTGATTTAACGGACACCCAAATGGCTTTGGCTCAGGTATGGACGTACAAGTCGAAGAACGTTAGAATTTCCAGATAGCACAATTACTTTTAAACTTAATTTTCTCAATTTCAATTCTGGATCATTTGATTAGGTGTCGATGCCATATTTTTCTTTTACTTTTAAAAATATTTTTTGAATGTTTATTTTTGAGGAGGGGGGGCAGAGAGAGAGAGAGAGAGAGAGGGAGGGAGGGAGACAGAGGATCCCAAGCAGACTCCGTGCTGTAGTGCAAAGCCCGAACCGGGGCTCAACCCCACAAACCATGAGATCATGACCTGAGCCAAAGTCAGCCGGTCAACCGACTAAGCCCCCCAGGCACCCCTAAAATTAATTTTCTATAGAAGTAGTGTTTATAATAGAAACATCTGGAAACACGGATAAGACATAGTAGACAATAAAAATCAGAACCCCTTTACGTAGAGATAACCTCTGTTAACAATTTTATGTATATTCTTCCAATCCTTGTTCTATGCATCTAGGCACATAGAAAAGTGGGATTGTGTTACCTCAAGTGTTTCATAATCTTTTTGTTTTTTATTAATTGATTTTATCCTTTAAGATTTTATTTTTAAGTAATCTCTACACCCACGTGGGGCTCGAACTCACAACCCCGAGATCAAGAGTCGCATGCTTCACGGACTGAACCAGCCAGCTGCTCCCTGTAATCTTTTTGTAGACTTAACAATATAGCATCAATGGCCTCTCACATTATTTATTATTCCTCTTGAGCATGGTCTTTAATAACCACATGATATTCCATCATATGATTGTTCTTTGGTTTCTCTGATCAAGTCCCTACTTGTGGGGCATTTAGGCTCTTCCGCAGTTTAGGGTTATTTTTGAACAACGTTTCAAAGAACAGTCTAGAAATAGAACTGTTGGGCCACAGGGTATGCAAAAACCTAAGGCTTTTGATACACGTCCTGATGTTGGTGCTGTATTTCAGTGTGCAGAGTTTCAGCTTATGCAAAGTGAGATTATGCTTTCAGGATAGACTCTCTCAGGGAAGGGGACTTTATTGGTAATATTTCACTAAGTAAGGGCCAAAAATTTTAACAGGCATCTACATGCTAGAGAGAATTTAAGGTGGATGTGTATTGATTCCAGTACTTGGATAAAAAAAAGAAGCAGCAGTAAATGGGGTGTCTGGGTAGCTGGTTAAGCAGCCGACTCTTGATTTCGGCTCAGGTCCTGATCTCACAGTTTGTGAATTCAAGCCCCGCATTGGGCTTTGCAATGACAGCAAGGAGCCTGCTTGGGATTCTCTCTCTCCCTCTCTGTCTGCCCCTCCCCTATTCGTGCTCTCTCTCTCTCTCTCTCAAT
Source organism: Herpailurus yagouaroundi (assembly GCF_014898765.1). Taxonomy (NCBI): domain Eukaryota; kingdom Metazoa; phylum Chordata; class Mammalia; order Carnivora; family Felidae; genus Herpailurus; species Herpailurus yagouaroundi. The sequence continues at coordinate 33,362,357 of NW_024412417.1, read as the reverse complement.
AAATAAATAAATGAATAAATAAATAAATAAATAAACAAACAAACAAGCAAACACACTTAAAAAAAAGAAAAAAGTAGTAGAAATTCAGAATCAAGGAGATCTGATTTAGCTAGTGTGTGTGTGTGTGTGTGTGTGTTAGTGGACAGCAGGGTCAGTGGTGTGATAAGGCTGCTGACAGGAGTTACTCAGGGACTCTCCAGCTGCATTTTATAGGACAGTAAGAAGGACAAGGATAGCAGCAGGGGGTTCTGCTTTTGTCAACCAGATCACTGTGGAATAAATAGCCGTCAGTTCAGTTCTGCTGTCCCAGTTCTGGAAAGATACAGCAGACTAGCCTGTATTTAGAGGAAAGGGGCCAGGATGGTGACGGGTTTCCTGACTGTCCCGGGGCTGGTAACCAGAGGAACTGAGAATGTCTAGTTCTAGGAGAGACTTAGGGCACACGGCATCAGAACTGTCGTCTACCTGAAAGGGAAATCTGTTCAGTGGTTTCCAAAACTCAGACTTTGTGTGAACGAATGAATGGAAGCCACAGGCTGACAGATTTTAACTCAGTGTAAGGAAGAACTAACAGAGCTGTTAATATAACAAAAATAGAGGTTTCTGGGGGGAACACGAGAAACTATCAGCAGCGGTTACCTCCAGGGAGTGGGACCAGGGGGGATGCCCCACTGGAAATTCCCCGCGTGTTCCGCCGAAGAGGTTTTAAAACCACGTGCGTGGTTTTAGAGAAATTAAGATAATTAAGAAAAGAATTGAATAATGCAATGCAACAGAAAAGAAAACACAAGTGGATCATATCAGCTAAGGGATTTGGGGTACAAACCTGAAAATATAACCCTGGCTAAGAAGCAGGACAAGAAAAAGAAAAAAAAAGGGGGGGGGTGATTTAATAGAAGGACATGATTGCCTCCAGAACTGAAGAGAAAGCTGAGGAAGGTCAGGAGTCCTGAAGCTGCTCAGGGGCCCTCGCAGGTGCTTGTATCGCTGTGACGTGGTTTTATCACTTTTCTATTCTCGTGTTCCTTGGTGTCCCATGCAAGACAGTCTGTTTGGCCTAACCTGGGGTCATATACCCACTCCTCTGCTGACTGACAGACAGCCCCTGGTAGGATCACCTAGAATGGGGGTAGACAGCTGCCCGGAGGAAACCGGGGAATGCTGTTACCAAAAGGAAGGAGAGATGCTGGGCAGGCAAAACCACGGAATCCATTACATTGGTTTATAATCAACAGAACAAACCCTCTCGTAAGGTAGTGAGGTCCCCGTACCTGGAGGTATTGCAGACAGCCTGGATGAGCAACTTGGTGACAAGGTTGTAGGAAGACTCGGCATCTAATGGGGGTTAGGTTACACACCATGTCAGCATCCCTCCCACCCCTGAGATTTATGGTTCTATGATTTGGGGGAAGTTCCATCCTTTAGACAGGACAGATAAGACCACACTTCCATAGCCAATGTACATTTCAGATTCTCTTCATTTGGAGCCAGGCAGAGGAAAATTACACTCTCATCAGGCTCTTGTTTCTCATCTTTCAACCTCTTTCCTTTTTCCTGTACCTCCATACTTCTCATTTGATGGTTTGAGGACTCTAAGAGAATGTTAGAGAGGCCTGTCTCTGGAGTGAGACTCCATGAACTGTGTGACCCTGAGAAAACCACTCAAGTTCTCTTGGTCTACATTTCTTCATCTGTAAAAGGGAGATAATAGTACCTACCTCTAGGGGTTGTTGAGGAAATAAAGTCATACATTTAAACGATTGTTAGAGGGCCTGCCATGGACAAAGGGCTCAAAAAATGGCATCATTGCCTCCTCCTTTCCTCCTTTCCTCCTTCTCTCCTCTCCCCCGCCCCCTCCTCCTCCTCCTCTTTCTTCCTCTCCTCTGGCATCAGTGTCCTCATCAACGACAACATATCATTTATTAAAAGGAGTAGCTCCAGAAGCATTTGCCAAAAGTGACTTAGAAACACACATTGTATGCCACAAGAAAAGAGGCCACATCCTATTTCTTTTCTAAATTCTTGTCCCTAGCAGAGTTCCTAGTATGTATGGATGCTCAGTAAATGTCTGTGAATAAGAGAGGGAATGGGTCAGTTAATGGAGGTTGAAGACTAAAAACGTTTCGGACGTGGATTCTACCGAGGTTCTGGAAGGAGCAGAGGAAGACAGAAGAAGAGGGAAAACCCTCATCAAGTGTTAAGGGGGAAAAGAACAGATGACGTTGTTGGTCAAGGAGTGAATCATGGACGGAACAAGCCCACAAGGAGAAGTTTCGGGGACCACCCACAACTCAGATGGTGGAAACTCAGATGATGAACCATCAGGAGGCCCCCGAGGGACCGTTTTGTAATGATCTGGGTTTCAGGGTTGAAAGAAACTGATGGAAGTTTTCAGAGTGAGGCACTTGGGTGATCTATTTTGGAGGAATTATCTGGAGAGAAGAAAACAAGATCTGCCAGTAACCTTTGCGTGACAGCCTGAGGCAGAGAAAAGGTGACTCCGGGACATTCTCATAGCCTGGTTTTTCAGGCCTGGTGCACTGTGGCGTCCCGTGCGAATTAAGGTTGGAAATGTAACACCGTGACCACGTGTGAGATAGTGGAGCAAAGGAGGCAAAGTTGTGTGAAGATGTCACAGACGCCGAGAAAAGTGACAAATCAGAAATGTACAGCTCCATGAATTTTCAGGAGTGAGCAGGCCCATATTGCCAGCACCAAGATGTGGAAATGAGAGGGTTTTTTTTTTTTTTTTAATGTTTATTTATTTTGAGAGAGAGGATCCGAAGCAGGTTCCTGGCTGTCAGCGCAGAGCCTGATGCGGGGCCTAGATCCCATGCACCGTGAGATCGTGACCTGACCTGAACTCAAGAGTTGGATGCTTTAACCGACTGAACCACCCGGGGCGCCCCGGGGAAATGAGTTTTAAGTGTCCATATTCATAGGGAAAACCTGGGGAGCTTGGCAGGAAGGCAGATTTCTTGGTCCCAGTGTCAGAGACTTTGATTTAGGAGGTCAGGCCCTACTGAATGTGGACCAGTAATCTGCATTTCTGCACGCGCCACCAGAGGTAAATGGGGGCGACCCATGGACCCTCACGGACCATGCCTTGAGAAACACTGGCCTTTGCAGTGAGAACAAGCTTTAGAGTCATGTAGACCTGGAACTGGAATCACGCCTTTCCCCGTAAGTGTGGGACTTGACCTCCTCGTAAGAAAAGTGGGAGCCATGGTGGTGACTCACTGGTTTGCTTTGAGTAGGAAAAGAAAACGAACGTCAATCCACGGCGGTCCCTTAGCACAGTGTTGGAAACACAGCAAGCTCTCAAAACACGTAGCGCAGCAAACACGTGCAGAACACAGAGCTCTCTTCAGGTCTTTGTTCTCCGCGCCTAGTATGGGACACCATCAAAAAGGACCAAGAAAGCGTAGCGCGAGAGTTAGGGACACAGGCTTGGTGGTTAAGACAGCCTAGGGCGCGAGTCTGAGTCCCGGCTTCACCGCTTGCTAGCTGTGTGAACTTGAGTGGTTTACTTAACTCCTCTGACTCCCGTTTCCTCATCTGCAAAATGGGCATAGTAACGCCTACCTCGCAGGGTGAATGTGGGGAGGAAATAAGATGACCCAGTGAAGCCCTGAACCCCTGAGAAGAGCTCAGAGCAAGCTGACTGTTGCTATATATACAGTCAGAGCTAAGAACGTTCCATCCTGGAGCAGTGGAAATTCTCTTCGGGGGCGGCCTGAGGGGGAAACAGGCCGCCTCTCTGTGATAACGTTGAGAAGTATAACAAAAAGGCTAAGCACTGTATGTTTATTACTAGGCAGAAGTGTCACTACCGTGATTATGGGCCAGGCACGGCTGGTCAGGAAGCTTCCTCAGGTGTTTACACCTTTCAAGGGGGCAGAGGCATGGAGTTGGGGATGGGGAGAGGCTTTGCTCCCTGGCTACAAACTCTCATTTAACTTTTGCCAAACACAGAGGTTGGCATTTGAATTCCTGCAGGGGTTGAGGGTATCAGGCTATTTCTACCTGCACATCCTGGCATTCACATCTGAGGTGGGGGGTCACTACAAGTCCAGCCTTGACTTTGAACACTGGTTTTCAGGGTTTACCCCAAGGGTTTTGTTTTGTTTTTTTTTTTTATTTCCGGAGAACTAAATTATCCTGGCCTACTCCCCCAGTGGTAGAATATGGACAGAATACCAGGTTAAAATTTGTTGTCGCCTGTGTAAGGCATCCTGAGGCCTTGCCAAGAATCAGAAGTTCCAGTCCTACTACTGATCAACCAGGCAGGCTTGAGCAATTCAGCCACCTTTTTAAAAATACTTACAAGACCAGCTCTGTGCTTGATACTGGGGAGTACAAACCAAAGGTCAAGACAAGTTCTTCATGTTGAGAACAGGGCTACCACGCACAGTTGTGCAGGTTGGAAACTGTCCAAGGGCATTTGATCAAGAGCAGGAATAAGGGCCAAAGTCCAGCTTGCACTTTGGTCACATGGGCCCACATCCTCCTGGAAGAAAGGGTGCCTTCTACAAATTTCCACAAAGGTGCTGTATAGGTTAGTGGTACCTTTTTTGAGAAAGTCATGTCTGGCTACTAACACAGAAATACAAATAAAAACTGCTTTTCCTCCTAACATGAAAACAAATAATTCTGTGTTGGCAGGTGGAGACTGGTTGAGAAGATCAAATGGGAGAATAGAGACGAAAACACTTTGTGACAACGTATACAGCTCTCATGATACCACAGTATAATCACCATCTGTTGCAAACTAGCTGTGTGACCTTAGGAGAGTCGCTGTACTTCCCTGGGCTTCATTCGTATCATGTGTAAAATGAATCAGTAACCCAGGTAATTCTTTTTTTTTTTAATTTTTATTATTTATTTTTGAGAGAGGGTGGGGGAAGGGGCAGAGAGAGAGGGGGAGACAGGGAATCCCAAGCAGGCTCCGTGCCATCAGTGTAGAGACTGATGTGGGGCTTGAAGTCAGGAACCACGAGGTCATGACCTGAGCCAAACCAAGAGGCGGATGCTTAACCGATGGAGCCACCCAAGCGCCCCAGTGTCCCAGGTAATTCTGACGCTGATGGCCAGTGGGCCTGGTGGATAAACATTGGCCCCTTCCAGATCAAATCTTCCCCGAGCCTGTATTCTACAAGGCTACAAAAGACAGGAATTCTCCTAAGCATGAAGCGATGGGAAGGCCAGGGGATAATGTCATGATGCCTAACCAGAATGCGGTGACTTCACAGAGGGGCTCAGCAGCAGGGGCTTTGTGCTCCTGTCCCCAAGCTGAACTGACTAGCCCTGGACACTCGCCAATTATACACACAAGCTCACAGGAATATGGTCCTTCTGCCTGGGCTGACACCACTCAATATCCTAACTGAAAATTGGAATCAGCTCACCCAAACAGGTTCCCCCTTGGTCTTGCTATAAGTACAAGTCAGTAAATGTCAAAGCAGGTCTCCAGCCAGTCTGGAAATTCTCGGTCATCAATAGGTTATAAACACCATTGGTCAGGATTTCCCATTTGTGCATTCATCTATTTAATTTAGTGACTTCCTCCTCTCTCACTCACTTGTCAGACATCAGCTAAGCCAGGAGCCTATATCAGGCATTGTGCTAGGGGTTGGGGTGGAGGAATGAATAGTAAGATAGAGTATAGACCCCTCTGATCCCCCCAATACACCCATTAATGCATAAGCTACTATCTGGAAACCAAGGGGGTATTTCAGGTTGTGAATCTTTTTCAGGCTAGTAGCTTCCAAACATGCCAACTGCTACCTTAAACAGTAGCCTGCAATATAGGAAAAAGAAGCCCATGAGGTAGCTGGAAGGTTCCAAAGAGGGAAAAGACTTCAACAACTTACAAAAATGCGTCAGGGTTTCCCTGCCTTGGCTAGCAGTGTGTTTCATAGACATAAGCCAGGACATTTTGCAGCTGCCCACGTACATTCCCTCTCCTGTTCCAACTAAAGTTTCAGCCTTACTGTCCGCAGATTTGTCTGAAAGCCCAATGCGGTCGACAGTGGTTGAAACAGGAACCACAGAAGCTGCATTGCTTGGTCTGCGACTATCAGATCTCAACCATAATGTCGCTCTAACACCTACCAGGGTTTCTTTGCCCTAGTTTCCTAATTATTTGTAAAACAAGCTCTCGGGTTTCAAATGCCTCTTCCACGGATGAGAGGGGCAGGGGAACAGAGGGCGCCCTCCCACCCATTCCACACTGGGATGAGCATGGGTGGAAGTCAGTTGGTGCTAACGTTGAGTCGACACCTACCACGTGCTCCTCAAGACGGTCTCGTAAGGGCGGCGGGGGGGCGGGGTGGTGAGGGGCTCTTGTCCTGTTTCACAAATGAAGAAGATGCTGCCTTGGTCGGTTTGTCTGAGTTGTCAGAACTCGCACACTCAAGGATAAAAAGAGCCATCACATTAACAGCTAGCCCTGCCGAGCACTTCCTGTGAGCTAGACTTATGGACATTAGGTCATTCAACTTTCCCAGTAACTCTACAACATGGTTAATCCCATTATCCCTGTTCTGTAGATGAGGAAACGGAGGTGTATACAGATAAAGGAACTTTTTCAGGGTCATAGAGCCAGTAAGTTTGGAGGAAAGATTTGAACTTCAGTCCTGGAATATGCAATTCAGAGGTTTCGTTAGACTCTTGGCAAGCTGGGCTTGAGATTCTTTGCCCTTACTTTGTAGGGGAACAAATTTAATTGGGTTAAAAAAAAGAAAGAGAGAGAGAGAAAAACCAATAACAAAATAAAACACCTGGTAAATGAAAGCAATCAGTGTACTTAGTTAATACACCTCTCCCTCATTTCAGATCTAGCCTTTCAAAGCTGGGCTGAAGTTCTGGACTGCGCAGATTAGCGCAGATAGGTCAGTTGTGTTGCTAATCAAAAAATTCTCACAAACAACAGGCTCCCATTATTGGCACAACTATCGGCCATGTCTCTGATTCAGAAGGGAGCCCCTTGGTGCCAGAAAGATCACTACTGGCATAATCCTCATGGAAATCTTGAGTAAAAGAAAGCCAAAGTATATGGTAAACAAACAAATACAGACAGCAAGCCTCCACTGAGTATGGGGCTATGTTGAGGAAAAGAAAAAATGTTGGATTTGCTCCCTGCCCAAATTGTCTAGCAAGGAAGATAGAATGTTGGGCAAGCAACTCTTAACCACAGAGAATGTAACTGCTGATATATTGACAAACAAATCCTGAAAGAGCCCAGAAAAAGGAATACTGACATCAGACAAAAAAAAACCTGAAAGGTGCCACTCAAAGGTGACATTTTAGTTGACATTTAATATTACTTTCTTGTTTTCAAGTGAGCCACAAGCATGCCTCCCAGCACCCATGCCCTTTTCCCAGTGGGTAGCGGTTCTGAGCCCTGGATGGCACCGAGCCAGCCCCCGTGGATCTAGCTTTAGGCTACAAACCAAGGAGATCACCTGCCTGTCACCTCGGGTTACGGTTGAGCACCTGGTCTAACCACAGAGAAGCCCAGGACTTCTATTTGCGGGTTTCAAACTGAGAAATGTCTTCCCCTCTCTTTCCTGGTGGCATGTATCCGTGAAACCTGGAACCACTGCCCCACTTTTGCTACCAGAGAAGCCGGCCTAGAGGCAAAACCAGCACAGTGAGACCAGCGGAGCTGAAAGAGCTCCAGAGAAATGAGCTGGAGCCCATTTTTCAAACTGTGCAGAGACTCATGAAGTGTTTTGCTCTTAGCATAATCAGGATCCAGGATCGTTTGAGACAGGGGGATCTTGTTTCAAGGACAGAAAAACTAGCCCAAACGAACAAGCAAATGTGGAATTTATTAGCTCAAGAACGGGACCAGTTGGTGAAAAAATTGGGTTTCAGGAATTGCCGAGTACAGGAGTTGAGACGAAAATCAGAGCACTCCACTTCTCTTCGTCTCGCTGCTTACTTCTGCCCTCCTTCTTGTGGGAGCCTTATTCTCAGACACGGCCCCCGTTCCCGGCTACGGTCTAGAGTTCACGGCCTGGCATGTTCAAGTCCATCTTCAGAGTTGTCCAAGCAAACCCCTGGGATTTTTCTGATTGGGTCCTGGCTTAAGTCCTGTTCCCAATCCTGGACTAAGAACGGTGACCAGGAGAATGGACTTCCCCAAGAGACTTGACCCTTATGCCTGTGATTCACCTTGGGAGCCAACATAGGGCTCACCTTCATGAGAAGCACAGGGCTGAAAGCGGGGGTGGGTATTTCCCCCCAAACAAAATCAGGCAACAAGACAACGGATGTTGCTGGCGGCTCACTTGGTAATGCCTCTTGGCCAACATTCCTCACATAGTGCCACACACAACAGGTGGGTTTCACAGAAAATGTTGTTCATCACAGCTAAGACTGCCTTTCTTGAGTTTGCCAGCCTGAAACCAGAAATTGCTTCTGTGAGAGTTTTGTTCTTGCATGACGTGTATTTGTTCTCTCGGCTTACATTTCCTGGACACCAGTGATGGGAATGATTAGAGTTGCCATACTGACTGCTTACACACATAATATATGCACTATCTCACTTAATCCTTGCTACTAGCTCATCGGTTCTCCAGCAGGGGCGATGTGGGCCTTCCCTCCCCCCCCCCAGCACCAGGGGACACTTGACAATGTCTGCAGACAGTTTGTCTTGTCGCAATTTGGGAGATGCTACTGGTGTCTAGTGGGTAGACGTCATGGATGGTGCTGTGCTCCCCACAATGCACAGGACAGTCCCTCGTAGCAGCGAATTGTCTAGTACAAACTGGCAAGGGCATCGAGACTGAGGAACCCTGTACACGCTCGTGACACAATTCCCATTGCTATGAAAGATGAAGAAACGTCGTAACACTTGCCCAGGGCCATGCAAGGTAGGAAATGGTGGGATTGAGGATTTTTTTTTTTAATGTTTATTTTACTTTTCTGAGAGAGAGAGAGCAAGAGAGAGAGAAAACGAGTCGGGGAGGGGCAGAGAGAGAGGGAGACACAGAATCTGAAGCAGGCTCCAGGCTCCAAGCTGTCAGCACAGAGCCTGACTTGGGGCTCGAACCCACAAACTGTGAAATCATGACCTGAGTCAAAGTTGGACATATAACCGACTGAGCCACCCAGGCGCCCCTGGGATTGAGGTTTTAATTCAGAGACCTCGCTTCTATCTGGTGATTGCTGAACTTGGCCCTGGAACTCGGCATCCCTTGCTCACACGCTAAATTCTGGCTCAGTGGGCCAAGGTCCCCAGGACTCAGGATAATGGGATTGCAGATGATGCTAACATGTGAGCAGCTAACTGATGAGTACGTGCAAGATGCAGGTGCCGTGTACCTGGGTGCAATGCACACACAGCCCTGGCAATTGGGGAGGCAAAGATGTGTCACCCCTGGAGCAAATAGACTCGTGGAAAACCAGGACATACAGAGGGAAGAATGCGTCCTGTTGGGCATTTCACTTCGATGTGCTTTCCCATTGCTTGGAATTCCTCCCTCTCTCTCTTTTCCAGCTTATCATCTTTCAAGCTCATCTGGAAAGCTTGCCTGACCTCCCGTCTCTGCAGCCCATTGTAGATGGTCTGCCTCTGTCGCTCTGTACATGGTTCAACAGCCTGAACAGAGTTCTGTTCTAGTCCTCACATCACATTGTAATTAGAGGTCTCCTTGGCTGTCTCACCCACTGGACGATAAGCTGCCTGAGGACAGAACCCACATCTATGCACCCGGTGCAGAGCCCAGTATCTGGCTGTGGGCTATTTGTCCACAAGCTGCCTATTGTCTCTTCCAGGAATCAGCAAACTTTTTCTGTAAAGTGTCAGATAGTAAATAGTTAGCCTTTGCAGGGTGTATCCCATCACAACTGCTCAACTCTGCTGTAGTTGGCACAAAAACAGCTGTAGAAAATATGTAAACGAATGAGCCTGGCTGTGTTCCAGTAACACTTTATTTACAAAACCAGGCGGTGGGCCAGATTGGGCCTGCGGGCCATAGTTTACTGACTCCTGGTCTATTATAATGTCCATTCTTCCATTAGAAAGTCCTCATTTTTAATTCCTTTTGATGTTTATTTATTTTTTTGAGACTGAGAGACAGAGCACACGTGGGGGAAGGGCAGAGAGAGAGGGAGACACAGAATCCGAAGCAGGCTCCAGGCTCAGAGCTGTCAGCACAGAGCCCGATGTGGGGCTTGAACCCATGAACTGCGAGATCACGACCTGAGCCGAAATGGGACACGTAACTGACTGAGCCACCCAGGCGCCCTGTAACTCCTCATTTTTAACTGCACATATCTGTGTCCAGCAGTCCCCCCAGTACAATACTTCCTAGCCGCTCCTGCAGCCAAATGTGACCCTTTGAATAAATCCCAGCTGATGGGATATAAGTGGAAGCATTATTTGGGATTTCTTGGAAGGCTGTTTAAAAGTAGCTGACTCATTTGGGAAGGACCCCTCTCTTGATCCTGTGAAGGGCCCCGGCGGCCATCTTGGACTGTGAGGTGGCTTTGAGGAAGAAGCCACAGCTGCGAGGGAAGAGCAGAAAGACAGAGCCTGAGTCCCTGATGACACCACGGAGCCGCCATATTTGTCCTGCACAGCCAGCCTGTAGACTTTTACACAACAGAAAGAGAAACTTCTGCCTTCGTTGAGCCACTGCGTGTGTTTATGTTGTTGTGTGCAGTAGGACCTAATCTTAACTCTACACCAGCATGCCCAAACACTCAACAAATTATTGAGAGTGAAAAGAATGCCTAGAGGCTAAGGGGGCACCCTAGGGTAACCCATTCTGCCAGGGTGGGTGGGGAGTCATGGAAACAAACAAATACCGGGTCCTCGTCAGGCTTTTCTGTGGTCTCGCACCCATGATGACTCAGGTCTCTGGCCAGCTCCTCCGGCTGTCTTTTTTCCTCCCCGCAGTGCCCACCGTCAATTCTATCTTCTGGGGCAACATTCCCCACCGAGAATGTCGGAGAGAATTCAGCTTCCTACAAGAGAATACTCTGTTCCTTGTTGTTTGAAAGGAATTTTACCACTAGATGCCCAGGGGACGCAGCCAGGGCGATCCCCCAAATAACAAAAAGAGTACCGTCTACCAGACTCAGGAAATGCAACAGGTCCTTATTGTCATGGTCCCTGTCATTTGTTTGCCTGTCATTGACAGCGTGTGGGTGGCACGGAGGGAAAAACCTAGCTTTGGTGTCTCCGTCACTTAGCAGTATGACATTGGCCAGGTTGTGTAATTTCCCTGTGCATCACTTTCCCCAAGTACAAACTAAGGCCACAGCAACTCTCACAGAGCAATCCTGTGACAGTGAAACAGGGAAAGGGCCTGGCACGGAGAAGGTGCCCAAATTAGTTTGGAAACTCCTCTCAGCCTGCCATCGTGATGATCAGGATGGAGGCATAGGGGGATGATAACCCTGGGTTTGGGTGGATCCCCTGCCCTGCTTTGGAAGGGCAAAACCTTCCAGACTTCAGACTAAACACTTCCTTTTCTCTTCGCCTGCCCCCGCACAACTGCACTTCCTTTTTTAGCCCCCCACCCTACTTTAAAGACATAGCAGAACAATCCTTTGAATCAGTAAAACTCCATTTTCCTGACATTATTTCAGCCACGCCAGAGTCCTGCGTGAACATCCAGTGCCACAGGGACATTCACAATGTCACACTTACCACGCATTTCCACTTTCCGGTGAACGAGGCCTTGACACGTCTCCAGCTGAGTAAGTGGTCACGGGGCACTTCAGACCTGCAGGTCCTTTCCATAAGGTGGCTTACAAATGCAAAATAGTCCACGTCCCTGGAGATGTCTGAAAAAGCTATTAGTGCCATGCGGGGGAAATGAACAACCCAAAAAAAGCTGCCAGCAGCGAACAGGATCCCACAGCATTCAGTGTGTGCGAATTGGGTTCATAGAGCCGCTGATCAGGAGGCTGTAAACTCAGTACCACCTCCGGTAAATGGTGTCAAGGAGAAGTCGGTGAGCTCTAGAGAGAGGGTAAGGGGACCCACAGGTGATGGCTCTTTGGAAGTGTTCATGGCAGAGCCACTAATTGAGGAGTAAAAACAACACACCCAAAGGGAGACAGGAGCAAATGATGGATATAGATCTGGGTGGGAAAGGAGCAAATGATCTCTCTTTTTTTTTTCCCTAGCACCTATTGAAACAAATGGTCCTTTTCATCCAACAAGGCGTCAAAATATAACAATGTCAAAGTATAACAAAAGGCATGACTAGACGTCAGGGAAATACGAACAAAAGTCCAATGGGGACGGGGCAAACGAACTACTATTTGTGTATAGTAAAGCCTTTCCCTTTGGTTGTTAACAGTAACTAGGGAGAAAATTAAACACACTCAATCAGGGCATCGAATAGTATTAACTTCCAATGTGTATGAAATGTTTTGTTAGGCCCTGTACAGATGAGACAAAAGCCATTCATTCATTCCGCAAATACCTGCTGGGCATGTACTATGTACGAAGCATTGAAGTAGGTGCTGGAAATTCAGTGGGGAACAGGCAGCTGTGGCCTCTGCCCATATACCACTGACGTTGCAGGGGGTATACTTGTCGCAGCGAGGAGTCCAGGCTCTGCAGCGGAACTGCCTGTGTAGAGTCCTGATTGCATCACACCAGCTTCATGATCTTGAACAAATCACTTAACTCTGCCATGCCTCAGTTTCTCCATCTGCAACTAGCATCCACCTCATGGGGTCAGCCAGAGGCTGACATGAGATGATACACATGAAGTGGGAAGAACAGAGCCTGCCATTCAGGTCAGGGTGTTTTAGTTGTGATGGTGGCTGCTATGGTTATTATTACTGCAGGCCAGAGGGGCTGAGAGGCCCAGAGTTGAGCAAGAAAGGACACCGAGAACTAGGAAGGAGAAAGACAGCTGTGCGTTGGAAACACTCAGAAAGAGGATCGAGGGGCGCCTGCTGACTCAGTCGGAAGAGCATGCGATTCTTGATCTTGCGGTTGTGAGTTCCAGCCCCGCCTTGAGTGTAGATTGCTTAAAAATAAAATCTTAAAAAACAACAAAACAAACAAACAAACAAAAGAACGAATCTACTAATCTTAGACGTGCAGTTGGTGGCAGGGTCTAGGACCCACATCGCAACAGCCACTGCAAATATTTGAAGGAAGTGGTGTGTGTATGAATGAGCCATGTTACATCTCTGATATATGCCCTGCAAATAAACGAAGACCAACCAAATGAGAAATGCAAAAAGCTATTTATATGCGATCATAAGAAAGTCGGCCGCTGTCACTTGCATTTTGGCAGAGACGGACACAAGTTGGAGAGCTTGGTTGTGGAAGGAACCCCCCCCCCCCCCCCAGCCTTAGGTATGCCCTGATTGGAGACTGTTGGGAAGCTGGAGGTGGGCGAACTAGAAGCAGGGAATCCTATTGGTTAGGAGTGCGCATGTAGCTCTCTCTGATTGGTCCCAAGTTGGAGGTGGAGGGGGGAAATATGGAAGGTATCCGTTATCAATCAAGTTCTAGACACTTGGGGCCAAGTTTTACAGAATTATTGTTTCGCTTCCTGGATGGCCACTAGAGATAGCAATCTGTCTTCTAGCAAATCTGACTTAGGGCAGACCGGCCATCTGGGTTGTTTATTGATAAGGGCAGGTAAAAGATGTGTTTCCTGGGCAGATTTTGGCTCAAGGTTTTATTTCTATTTTTTTATATGATCTGACCACTGCATATTCAGTCTCTCTTTGCATAGGCTTGGTGGTTCATAAGGATGTGTGGACCTCGTGCAGTAAATTCCATGAAGGCCCCACAGAAAGGAACACACTTCTTTAAAATATCGGAAAATAATGTCATGCTTCATGGGACTCAGATGTGTTTTGTGACCAGCCATCTTGCTTGGACTTCTGGGCCCCCAACGGCCAGATACTTCCAAGTCGGTGTGCCCTTCTCTCTTGAGTAAGAAAGTCCAACAAGGTAATTTTAGCTGTGATGCTCGGGAGATGGTGCGGTTAAAAGAGATTTCAAATTAGAGTCCTGGGTCTTAGTGCCATTTCTGCCACTTCCTAGCCGGGTGGCTTTGGGAAGTCACGAGCACCAAGTCTGCTGCCACTCCTGGGACTCAGGTCCAGCTGAGAACTTTCAGAGCCGTCCCCCTACTCTCTCCCACCCCCACCTACCCCCACCCCACTCCCCCACCCCCTGCCACCCCACCTCCTCTCTGATACTCTGATACTGTGAGAGCCGCAACAATATTTGTGAAAATGCTTCATAAACCATGTGGAGTTATGCAAATCTAAGTGAATATTATCAAAATTATAGAAATGTTATTGTCTATCATGCATCCAGCACTTTAAGAAATCCATTAATGGGATTCTTTCAAAAAAATTTTTCTTTTTTCTTCCTGGCTTTGTTCTCAGCCAGGCCACTAGGTGAGGTCTTTAGAGTGGCACATCATTTTCGAGGGAGCTATTCAATGAATCATTTCTGTTATAACTACAATATCCCTTTGGATTGTGTGCTTCGGAAAACCATCACAGCTGGAGGAGTGGCCCTAACTCCCTGCTTATCCTGCAAACAGATCAAATGGCCCGGGGGGGGGGGGGGAAGCCCGATTAATGGCCAAATGAATTAGTAGCAAGTTGGGAATAAAAAACAGAGAGCCAAATGGTTACCAATACAGTTTACCTTCCTTTACACAATGAGGTGGTCCAGTAATGCAGCTAAATGGGATTGCTACAGATGGAATCAAAATGGGGGAGATTGCTATTTAAAGGCCCCCTGGGGGGAAATTACTTGATAAAAGATCTTTCCATTTTCATGAATGAGTCCCCTGAGACAACTGCTTTTTCTAAATTAATCCAGTTTTCTAATTATTTTTATATATTACAATACATATTAAACTACAAGCAGAAACTATATTATGGAATTGAACATATAAACACATAGAGAATATAGTTTATATAATATACATAATTTCTATAATAATAAGTTATTGAGACCCAGTGGCTAACATGTATGTAAATTGTGTGGCTATTTACATTCCTCCTCTGGGAGATGGTGTTGAAGGAAAGACGGTGCATTGATTGTAGAACCTTAAGAAAATTCACTGTGGGGGTGCCTGGGTGGCTCGCTCTGTTAAGTGTCTGACTGTTGGTATGGGCTCAGGTCATGCTCTTACGGTTCGTGGGTTTGAGCCCCACATTAGGCTCTGCACTGATGGTGTGGAGCCTGCTTGGAATTCTCTCTCTCTCAAAAAAAAAAACATTAAAATATTTTTTAATTTTAATTTTTTATTAATTTTAATTTATTTTTAAATAAATTTTACTTAAAAATTTTTTAATGTTTATTTTTTTGAGAGAGAGTGTGTGCGTGGGGGGGGGGGGGGAGGGGCAGAGAGAGGGACACACAGAATCCAAAGCAGGCTCGAGGCTCTGAGCTGTCAGCACAGATCCCAATGCGGGGCTCGAACCCACAGACCGAGAGATCATGACCTGAGCTGAAGTTGGATGCCTAACCGACTGAGCCACCCAGGCGCCCCCCAAAATTTTTTTTGTTTAAAAAAAGAATTAAAGAACATTCACTGCAACAAAGGGAAAAGAATCCAACTCAGGATAAAGATCTTATTTCAAATAAATAGCTATGACCAACAAGGGACTGGTTGCCATTTGAAGTATTAAGCTCCCTATCAGAAAAATTTAGATTATGGGGAACAACTATGTGGAAATCTGTTTTCATTTGATGATTGGGGTTGAATTTGTTCTAGCAAATACATATCTATAGGAGGTGTGAGATGATGGGTAGGTCTCTCCTTCAATATGTTTAGGTTAAAATAGATATAGCGTAAAATAAATATAAACAACAAGTTTTGGGGGGAAGACGTGCCCCTGTTGCA
Source organism: Herpailurus yagouaroundi (assembly GCF_014898765.1). Classification (NCBI taxonomy): domain Eukaryota; kingdom Metazoa; phylum Chordata; class Mammalia; order Carnivora; family Felidae; genus Herpailurus; species Herpailurus yagouaroundi. The sequence goes on along the minus strand of NW_024412417.1, from coordinate 33,346,491 downwards.
GATGAGACAAGCTCATGATTGTGCTTCCTTCTGCTTGTCTAGTGACAGACAAGGTGATAGGGAGAGTCCAGGAGTCCAAGGCAGTGGGGGAAGGGCATGAAGCATCATTTGGGAGGTGATTTTCTTCTTTTAATGTTTACTATTTATTTTTTGAGAGAGAGAGCATGAGCAGGAGAGGGGCAGAAAGGGAGGGAGACACAGAATCCAAAGCAGGCTCCAGGCTGTCAGCAGCCCCGACACAGGGCTTGAACCCACAAACCAAGGTCATGGCCTGAGCCAAAGTCAGACGCTCAACTGACTGAGCCACGCAGGCGCTCCAATTTTCTCCTTTCTCTGGGAATGCCTTCCTAAGTCACCGCCTGGAGCAAACAGCACCCATCTCTTCCCTCATGTCTTTCTCCAGCTGCTTCCAAAACATAAACATATATACACCCACAGAGGCAGACATAAACACCTATATATGTAAAGCCAACAAAGGTTGAAAGTGAGCCTAAAGTCAGGCCTGAAGGTCAGCCACCGTCACACGGAAGACACCTTTAACATCACCTGGAAGGTACCAACCCTCTCATTTTACAAATGAGGAAAGTGAGGCCCAGAAGGGATCTCTGACTTCCCGGAGATCACACAGCTAGTCAAGCTCAGGTGGACAGGTTTTTTCTTCTCCTTCTCTCTTCTGATGGGCATCGTTGGGAAGATATTACATACCATCATTCCTGCCTTGGGGCCAGTGGCCCACGGGGTGTCGTGCTCATTAGTTAGGTAATGCTTGCCACCACCTTTGAAGCTACTGGATAGGATCACAGGTAAATATCATTACCCTCTGCAAATGAAACGTTTCCCTGCGCACAACCTGTTTTCACTTGTTGCCTGTGGCCGCTGGCCACTTGTGGCTGCAGAGATTGCTGCCGAGCTTCAGTTCACAAGCATTCATTTGCTCACAAGCTTCAGAAAATAGAAGGGCTGGGTCTGGGTCTTATTATTAAAAGCAAACAAACCCATTATTAAAAGTAAACAAGACAGAACTGCTTTGAAACAATTGATTAAATGTCTCCCGGCTCAGAGGCCGAAATTCACCTCTGTTACCCCAAACAAAGCCAGCAGTCTGGTTAAGAACCACACACACACACACACACACACACACACACACCCCGTTTTGAGTGTCTGTTACAGCTCAGGCTCAGTAACTACATTATCTCTAATATTTAAGATTTGGAAGTAAGAATATTTTGCATTTTATCAATGGCATGGGCAGGTCAAGTAATTTGCTCATGGACACACCTGTCATATGGACACATGAGGATTTGAACTTAAATCTCTGTGACTCCACAACCGTGCCCAATCTACCTTAGCACATTAAAGACAGGTCTCCCATGCCCCTGTTTTTGCTGTTGATTTAAAGAAAAGCTTGAGACATAGGAGAAGGAAGCTTGCATCTGCCTTGGCAAAACCTCCTGAAATTGTAGGCATGCCTGTGGTGTTGCTGGAGAGAGGAAGCCCTGAGCCACCCCGATCAGTTAAATGTGCAAAGTGGGCACAGCAAAGACTATAGATGTCTTTAGTATCTTGCCGTAATGCACTCTTAATTCCTGTGTCATTTTATATTCTCTGCTGTCCAAACAAACCAGAATTCAGCTTTGCAGGTGCAGAATCTTGGCCTTATCGGTGAATCTAGGGTTAATGAATTCTCAGTAATGACTACTGCTAGCCAAATTTATGAGTGACAGATGTTTAGACAGACTATTAATTGGCTACAGTAGAATTTTGTTTACCTGGAAGTCTTAATGCTAGAAACATCTCAACAATGGGATTGCTCTAAAACAAATTTTAAAATTTCTAAAATCATGCTATTGGAAGGATCAATAAACAATTTGCTGTGGGTGCAATGCTAGGTAACAGAGAAATTTACCATATAACCAATGACTAGTTGGGGATGATACAGCAGCCAAATCTTGATGCAGACAGATGGTAGCACTGTCATGAATAGATTGACATTGACTTCATCAGAGCTAATTCATGTTGTGAAGAACCTTATGAATTACGTGGAATAAAAAACCATTTACTGGAAAATAGTCTGACAATTCCTCGAAAGGTTACAAACAGATTTTCTGTATGACCCAGCCATTCCATTCTAAGTATATACCCAAGAGAAGTGAAAACATGTGTCAGCACAAAAACTCATACATGAATGCTTATAGCACTTTTATTCATAATAGTCAAAGTAGAAACAATTCAAATGTTCACCAACGAATGAATGGATAAACAAGTGTGGTATATCCATACAATGGAATATTATTCAGCCACAAAAGGAATGAAGTCCAGAAATATGCTAGAATGGATGAACCTTGTAAATATTATGCTAAGTAAAAGAAGTCAGACGAGAAAGGCCAATGCATGATTTCATTTCTATGAAATGTCCAGAATAGGCAAATCTACTGAGACAGAACATCGATTAGTAGATGTCTAGGGCTGGGGATGGAGAGGTATGGGGAAGTGGGGAGTGACTGCTAATGGGTAAGGATTCGCTTCGGTGAAAATGTTCTAAAATTGGTTGTGATCATGGTCACACAACTCTGTGAGTATACTAAAAATAACTGTAAAATGTTTACATAGGGAAATGTTGGTTTTTGCAGAATGTGTAATATTTTCCATTTCTAGGTAAACTCAGATGCCTCTGATTAATTAGATATAACTAGATGTTTTTCAGTTGCTTCACGTGGTATGTTAAAAGTTTGCTAATAAGGCTTTTCACTCTTTTGCTTCTATATAACCAGAACTCATATCTTACCTACACAGTGACCCTTTTTTTTTCATCGGTGCTTCTATGGAACAGAAAAGCTGAGCATGGGAAGAGGAAGAGATTGGATCCTGGACAATCTTCTGTAATTTGTGATGGGTGTATCTGCTCCCCTGCAAGCCCCATTCTCAATATCAAGGTAACTAATTTTGCTAAATGAGTAGGCAGCAGGCAGCTTGGGAGAATATCAACAGGGAGAAGGGAACCAGGCATTCCTGGGAAAAAAAAGTGTGACTTGGGATGGAGTAGATGCTCCAGAATTTTGTCTCAGGAATGGACAAAACCATCCCTATCCAGGACAGGGCAGGCACACTTTTCTGGTGACCTAGCACCATAACATCGGGCCTCTTGTCCTTGAACAGTCTCAGAGAAATGCAAATTCTTATACCTTTCCCCCTCTTTTACATCTTCCTCATGAACCAAACCCCGTATGTGAGTGCCATGATCAGAAACCACAAACTGGCCTGCAGAGGAGATTTTTAAAAAATGGGAAATTTAAAAATATTTAGATTTTGGAGAACTTCACACCAGGATCCAAAGTGTCAGCCCCTCTGGAAGGACTGGAACATGTGGTGATTAAGGACACACATTCCCACTTGGCCTGGGAGTATGGAGCAGCTGGCTCTTGAGGGAGCACTTTGCTGACCAGGGTTCCAGTGTCCCTCCCCACTTCTTGTGAACTTACAATTGGCCTGCTTCACACAGGTATGCTGCCTGACCCCCATAGGCATGGGTTTGGGACCCTGCAGTTCCAGAACCTTACTTTGGCCTGGCTACCAATTGGTTCATGATGGTATACCTTCTTTCATTAGTTTCCTGCCTCAGTGACACATTCTGCACATTAAGGCTATATTATTTTGGGGTGTATCTCAGGCCACCATCTGCAAACACAGACAAACCATCTCTTAGGGTGAGTCATTGCAACAGATACGATTTGTTGATTCTTGCTGGTTTCATTTTTAAAATGGCCTTCAGTTTCTAAATTTGAGACACTTTTATATACTGCCAACTTCCCAATTTATCTAAGGGATTTCGTGGTTTGGGGCTCATAAAGCATTCTGCTAATAGGTCATAAAAAGGAGCTTGAACTAAGTTTATTTCATAGATGAGCCATGGTAATGATCAATACATATTACTAGCTAACCTTTGTTGGATACTTACTGTGTGCCAAGTACTAGAGTAAATAATCCCATTTAGGCCTCGCATAGCCCTAGGAGTTCACACTTCCATTATCCATTTTACAGATGAAAAAACTGAGGCACAGAAGGCTGGGCAGCAAAGAAGTCAGAATTCAAACCTAGGCAGCCTGACTCTGAGCCTACCCTCTTCACCACCTTGCACAGCTACCTCTGGACAAGGATCTCTTACAAGGGGTCAGAAGATTCACAAACAATGGCAACCCTCATAGCAACCCTGAGGCCTCCCCTCGGGGACATACATTAAGGATCTCATGAGGAGCCTTTAAAAACATTTTTTTTAATGTTTATTTATTTTTGAGAGAGACAGAATGTGAGTGGGTTAGGGGCAGAGAGAGAGGGAGCTGCAGAATCCAAAGCAGGCTCCAGGCTCAGTGCAGAGTCCGGTGCAAGGCTAGAACTCACGAGCTGTGAGATCATGACCTAAGCTGGGGTCTGACATTCAACCTACTGAGCCACCCAGGCGCCCCTCATGAGGGGCCTTTAAAGTATATGGAGACATGGAGGAAATACCATAAGGGATAAACATTTGGGAGATCTAAGGAAGGGTAAGTGTGGAGATCTCTGCACTATTCTTGCTTATTTCTGTATGTCTGAAATGTATCAAAGTAAAAAAAAAAAAATTAAAAGAAAAAATGTATTGGAATAATATTAATTGACCTGGAGGGATTTCTATAGGAATTGTTGATGGTAAGAGGTGTTAACACAAAGTGTTAATAACAAGATCCAGAAAAGTGTGTGTGATGTGATCCTATTTGAGTGAAGCAAATAAGGACAAAATATGAACACACACACATGCACACACACACATATGCCTATGTATCCTTATATGAGGATGGAATAAAATATGTATACTACATTTTAAAAAATCTGGAGCGCAGTCCCCAGAGATTCTACTTTAATTGTTTAGGGGTAGGACCTGAGCATGGGTATCTTTTGAAGTTCCTTAGATCAAGGTTCTCAAATTTGCTGCACATTGGAATCATTTGGGAAGTTTTAAAAAGCCCAGATGAATTAAATTGGGCTCCCTGGTTGTGGAACCCAGGCACAGGTGTTTTAAAGTCCCCCCAGGGGATTCCAGTTGCCAAGTCTGAGGACCAGGCAGGGCTCCCAGTACACCCAGGGCTGAGAATCACTTCTTGGAGGGAAGGAAACTCACGTGTGTAGCATGACTACATGATAGGCATTTGATATCTATTTCGATCCTGGGAATAGGCCACAAGTTAGGAACCTACAAGGAAATAGAGGCTGGCTTCAGAGATCAAATAGCCTGTCAGAGGTTACAGAGCTAGGAGATGGTGGTAAGCATCCTGACCCACCACCATCTACTGGGCAAAGCAGGGTGACGGGAACCGCTTTGAGAAATCTTCATTGCCTCTCAATCTCTCCTTTCGAAGGCCACAAGATTTGAAATTCCTTTAGTAGAGCTTCATTCCTCTGGGTTCCTCCTCCTAGGAGCTATTTAAAAAATAATAATAATAAAGCAAATACTCCTGGGAGAAACTGCATGTTAATCAGCTCTTGATGTCAGCCCAGTGAGTGCTAGGTGTTTCAAAGGGAGGAGAGAGTTTGAGGGAGGCTCAAGCACGGGGAAAGAATGCAATGTAGGGGGTGCAACTCTGATGTTGCCCCTTTCCTGTTCAAAATCTCTCCTTCACTAGACTTACCTCATCTTGTGTAATTGAGACTTCATGCCCATTGGTTAGCAACTCTCCATTACCGCCTTCCCTCAACCACGGCACCTGGCAACCATTCAACGAGTTTGAGTATATTAGCTAGTACTTAATATGAATAGAATCATGCAGCATTTGTCCTGTAATTGGTTTATTTCACTTATCACAATGTCCTCAAGTTGCATCCATGTTGTCACCTATGCAGGATTTCCTTCAGGGCTAAATAATATCCCGTTGTATGGACATACCACATTTTCTGTATCCATTCATCCATTATGGACATTTAGGTTGTTCCCACATCTTGGCTATTATGAATAAACTACATCTGTTAGTGAGATTTATTGAGCGCTTATTTACTATATGCTAGAAACTGCTTTAAATGTTTTACATATATTAGTGCACGTGAAAGTCCCAACAGTCCTATTAAGTCTTTATCCCCACTTACAGATGAGGAAAATGAAGCCGTTAAATTGGCCCAAGGTCATACAGTTAGTAGGTTGTAAACTGGAGTTTGAACCCAGGCAATCAGGCTCTATAAACAGTGACCTGATCACTATAATACCAATAGTATTAAAAATCATTTTAATGGTAATGAATGAGAGCAAACTGTGTATCACGTACTGTTATTGGCAAGGTGAAGATGTGACCTAGGCATCCAAATCACCATGGGGACAGGACCCAGCAGACTTGTCTAAAAGATTGGTTAATTCCAGAAGTAACACTCCTCCTTATGATTTTTGGGAGAGGGGCCGAGAAGGGGAGTTGGGATTAAGAGTTGGGCAAGGTGGCCCAGGGGAAAATTATCTTCTGCAGCTGTGATATGCCCCTCCATGTATTTGACTCATGCCGTTTTTCAAAGCCAGAACTTTAGCTATTATTTATTAGTGAGTCTGACACAAGTCTACAGCATTTTACATGTAATTTCTTTGGTCTCCTCGCCAGTATTTACCTTTTGTACTTGTGCTTCACAAAGTCAGCTCAAAGGTCAAGGGAGCAGTGAAGAGTTAGGTGCTTATGTTTTAAGGTCTTTTAAAAGCCTTTCATTTGATTCTCCCTTCCTTCTTGCCTATTTGGTGTTAAGCTATGCAGTTAGGCCGTAGAGCTATGAAAATGAACCACCGGCCTGCAAATCAACTTAGGCACATTTGTGTTCTTTCCAGGTTAAATCTCCCAACAGGGCTCTCTGCAGTTATTACCAACAGCCAATCCCCTCAGAGGGCCTGAAAAAAAAAAAACCCGTCCAAATCAGGGGCAGTCAACAATCCCCATAAATCGAAGCACAGTATACATTTATTTTACAATGGCAAATCAATCTGCTTTGCCAGCATCCTGCAACTTTTATTGAACTGGGCTTCCCGCCATAGGATACGCCCCCAAACTCTCGGTAATTACATATTTGTTAATTACAAATTAATTACAAATTACGATTGCTGTTTGCAATCGTGACTGGCGCTGCAGTCCTGATATCACAAAACGGGCCTCTTCTCCGAAGGCTGCAGTAGCAGCCACAGCAGTTTTCCCGCCCTACTGAGAGCTCACTACAATATGCTGGGCACTGCGCTAAGCGTGCCACCCTGCAAGTCCCCAGGGAGCGGCGGTGCACCCTCCGTTCCCGGCGCTCGCAGCCATTGTGGGGTGGACGTTCGCCCAGCAGCGTGCTGACACGCCCTCTCCGTGCTCCGGCCCACGGCCAGGGCAGGAGGGGGTGCTCCGTGCGTGCTCGGGGGAAGAAGCGGCTCCCGCGGGGGTGGGTTAGTCGCTGCACAGCCCGCCGGTTCCCCTCCGCTGCGGGCGCCCCACGCGCCTCCCGGCCACGCGCTCCTAGCCCCGCCCGCGTGCGGCGGACGCACGGCCGCGAGCGCGC
>NW_024412417.1:33302538-33338564 GCF_014898765.1 Herpailurus yagouaroundi | reverse complement strand
CGGCCGCGAGCGCGCGCCCTCCCCGCGCCCCCGCGGCCGACGCACGGCCACGAGCGCGCGTGCGCCCCTCCGAACGTCCCCGGGAGCCGTGCCAGAGCGAGCGCTGGGGCCGGGCGCGCAGGAGTGAAAAGGAGGCGGCGGCCGCGGCTGCGAGCAACAGATCCGGGAGCCGCGAGCAGACGCGTTCTGCTGTTGGTCGATTTTTTTTTTAACTTCAAAAATATTATTAAATTAGAAAATCTTGGATTTTTAAATGGCGCTGGCCCTGGGTCAGCGGGCGGTTTTCTTTGCTTCAAGATGGGCTTTGCCGTTTCCGTCGTGGGCACCAGTGGTGGCCTGATTGTCAGTCTTCTCCGGGCATTTTTAAGGCAAGGAGCCGAGCGCTGCATGTAGGCGAATCACGCTGCAGCGCGGTTTGGCTTTTAAAATTATTATTTGGGGCAGTGAACAGCCGATCTCGGGCACTTCACCCTCTTTGCAGAAGAGGCTGCGAGTCGGAGGTGGGTCGCTCGGAGGGTGGAATTGTTCGCGGGTGAGCGAGCCCCGGCCCCGCGCACAGTCCAGGCGGCCCCGAGTGTGTGTCCTCACCCTGCCGGCGCCGGGAAAATGGAGGCTGTGATTGAGAAGGAATGCAGCGCGCTCGGAGGCCTCTTCCAGACCATCATCAGCGACATGAAGGTAGGACGCCGGGGGCGCGGCTGCGGTGCGGGCGGCCGCGCAGTGACCTCGCCGCAGAGCTTCGCCTCCTCCCCGGGCCGTCCGCCCGGCCCTTGCTTACGCGGTGGCCGCCGGCCACCTGCGGGAGCGCTCTGGCCGGGTGTCACCTGCTCACCCGCGGCGCCGCTCCGGGCACTGCTGGGTCACCGAGCTGGGCGGCTTCCCTGGGGGTGTCTGATGCCCCCTGCCTTCTCCGTGTTTATTGTCCCAGGGGGCGGTAACATCTCGTTTCCCTGGGGGCGCAGGGCCCCGGCCCCAAGTTTTCCATTGTCTGTCGCTGGACCGAGCGTCTGCGACCCGCGGAGGCTGGGTGCCTGGCCAGACACCTGATTCCCCCGAATACGGGGTGGGGGCACCTGGTGCGGTGGTGGGGAAGGATATAGGGGCTCTGCCCGGCCGCAGGAACTAGCCCCCACCCCCCACCCGCGTCCCCGGCCGGATAGGTTTGCCTCTCCCTCCTGGGCTTTCAGGTTCACCCTGGTTGGGGGGGGGGGGGGGGGTGGTGGTGGTGGTGCGGAATCTGAGCAAATTAGGTATTAATTAGGCTGTTCCATAGCTGGTGAGGGTATGCATGCCTTCCCTCAACCCTCCCCAGGGGCGCGAAGCAGAAGTTCCCAGAGTAGCCTTGCTGGGGACCTTCCTTCTGGCTGAGCCTCCTAGCCTGAAGGCAAGATTGGAGCCCCCTAAACAACTGTATTTTTACCCCCTCCGCCGCCCCCCCCCCAAACACAGACTCCCGGTTTTCTCTTGGAAGGATTGTGTAGATATTGTGTGTGTGTCTGTGTGTGTCGGTGTGCGCGCGCGCGGGCACGTGTGTGTGTATTGGGGGCGGGGAACAACACCCTGGCTTTTTCCTGCAAAGGGTGGGACTGGGGATAACCTGATCCTTGGATGTGGATTTTCTGGTGCATAGAGATAGACCAGGGCCCTGTGTTACTCATCCAAAGGAAATATAACCAGCCGTGTGAGCTGCCTGGAGGTGGGAATTGGGGGCGGTGGGGGGATTTTTTTTTTTTTCTTGTGTATTTAGGGAGCTTCTCTTTGGCTCTGGCCCAGCCCCAGTTTGCCTCAACAGATCCGGGGAGGTGGTGTTTAATTAAAAGCTCGGCTTCCAAAACGAGTAGGCAGGTTTGGAAGGCTGTGCAGCCGGTGGGTGTGGACAGCCCCTCTTCAGCCGCTGCCTGGGCGTCTGGAGGAGCTTCTGTCTGATGAAGTGTAAGGTTTGGAGAGGGTTTGGCCTGGGAGATGGACTTTGCAAAGGAATGCTCAGCTGTCATGGCCTGCTTCCCCTTTTTAGAACCAACTGCCATCTCCTCAAGGGTGAACTTTCCCAAGGTGCCTCCATGACAGTCTTGTCCATCCTTCTACAGAGGCAGTTTTTTTTTGTTTGTTTGCTTGTTTCTGGTTTTTGTTTTTGTCAGAAATTGACATTCATGTAGCATTATCTTTCCCGAGACCCTGCTTGTCCAGGAATGCCTTTAATCCAGCCACTTGGAATTAGGTGGATTATTCCCTGTTCAAAGACAGCCTCTTTCATTCCCTTGCCCTCAATCCACATGGATTTATTGAAGTGCTCTTTTGAGACAAAGATTGGTGTCCCTGCCTTGGACTCTGGGGGGAGGGGGGGTCTTGTTAACTTAAATTCTATACGCCTTATAATCAAAGATTTAGTTTGAGGCACGTGTGTATTTTGATCACCAGGGGAAGAATTTGAGATGGGTTGGTAAAGCTGTGGGTGTTTTTTTGGGGGAAGAGAAATGCATGTTTCCTAGTCCTTCAGTAGTAACAAGGACCCAGTGACCTAAAAGTTCTGCCCACTGCAGTCCCAGCGTGTTCACATCTTGAGTTTTTTTCTCTCTTTGTTCCTTAATACATAATCTGTCCAGTCTTGGTTCTTTGTATTTATTGGCTTCAACCCTGAGCCATTCAAAAGGTAGCTCACCACAGGATGGGCCCCCTGTTTTCCACCTGCTTCCCATGGCTGCCTTTAGCATTCTGGCCAGAGGGATTTGTGGGTGCTAAGGTGGCATGCTTTTCCCTCTGCAAGATTCCAGTTAAAAATAAAGATTTATTTAATGCCCCTTCGGGGCTGGATCTATAGTTTGTGGTTCCTGACTTTTTTCTCTTTGAATTTAGTAGGGTTTGTTCAGCATCCTGGGGGAAGGCATTTATTTTAAGGTTGTTTGTTTTGTTTTGGCAAAGATTGTAAAAGCAAGCTTGAGTTGAAGACTAAAACTTGCCTTGGGGTCTGCAGAATTGCAGACTTTTTGGGAGTAGAGATAAGGAAAAAGAGAGGAGTTGCCTTATTTCCAATATTGTTTATGCATAAGATAATTGTTGAATATTTTCATGGAGTTTTCTTCTTAAAAGACTTTATGGATAGGATGGGAGTGACATTTTAAAAAGGAATTAAAACATTTGGGCCCATAGGATAAGCAACGTGTAGTCTGCATAATGCTTGAAGTCACCAGCAATTCAAGTCAGTCTTTCATATCTGAAATCAGGTGGCTTTCTAATGACCTGTTTATCCTTGTTTTCCTCTTTTTTGAACTGCCATGATGGGTTTCTAATGTCTTTGGTCCCCTTTCTCTTTGCTTTGAAGGACAAGTGTATATGTTGGAAACCCATTTGGAATCCCATCTTGAGAAAATTTTTAGGTTATTTTCCCAGAAGGAATGTTACACTGGGGTGAGGAAAGGGTAAGGAATTTTTTTTTTTTTTTTAAGCAGCATTTGATTCTCCAAAATGTACAGCAACACAGGAAGGGAGTCAATTTCCTCTTTGGAGGAGAGGAAAAAAAAAACAACAACAACAAAAAATGGAATAATTTCAAGGCCTAACACCATATATCTTCTAAAACCAAAAAAAAAAAACCCTCAAGACATTGAGAAGCTAGAGAGGAAACTTTCTCCTTTTTTCTAATGATCCTTCAACTGGCTCAATCCTCAGTGTTTTATCCTTTTCAGGGGAAGGGTGTGGAAGTAACCCTCATTCGTCTTCCATCGAGATCCAGCAGCAGCTGTTAAATAACTTATTGATTCCTTGACGAGAGGAAACCTTGTGTTTTTTTTCCTCCTGTCTTCCACCCCACTGTGGAGGTGGTCACTAATGATGGTGGTATGCAAAATCGCTTACTGGCTGCCTTTCCGCCCGTCCACATAAATCAAGTTGTCTGATGTGAGCTGGTCCCAAAGGAAAGGGGAGAGGAGATTCATGTGGCTGGAGGCAAGGGCTTGTTGCTCATATATCTGGGGGAACTATAGCATGGAAGTGACTCTATGGAAGGCCAGTTGACTGGCTTCTGATGCTTGACAACATTTAGACATTAAAGAGGGTCTAGAATCTTTTTTGTAGTTTCTAGCCAAATGCCAAGAAAAACAGGCTACATACAACAAATAGCAGATATGAGCCATTACTTATTTATTGAGCTATAACTGACATTTGACATTATATTAGTTTAAGGTATACAACATAGGGATTTGATGCTGTGGTAGTTTAAAAAAAAATATATATATATATATATATTTTTTTTTTATTTTTATTTAGGTAATTGAACCAGCCATAGAATTTGGTGGTGTTTCGGGTGCTTTTAAGACCAGGAGATTGGCCAAACTCGAGGGCAGGTCACTTTGTGGCTATCTTGCTTCTTTTAATAATTAACTTAGTTGTGTGTGTGTGTGTGTGTGTGTGTGTGTGTGTGTGTGTGTGTGTGTTTTAAAGTTGGATCCTAAAACCAAATATTTTCCTCAGCTTTGTTGCTCAAGAATCAGTTTGTCGGGAGCTGAATTGGGCCTGGTGCAGGGAGAACTTTGTACTAGGTTCGAGAGTGTGTTGGGGGTTATGTAATGAGACTGGGGGGTGAAGAACACCCGACCACACCTTGAATTCCCTACCCTACGTCCCCCTGTGGACAGGGGTGTCCTGTTACCAGCACCTGCACCGAGCAGAATAGGGGCCTTGTTCAGTTCCTCTCCACTGCCCCCCCACCTCTGTTTGTACCAGTATCCTCTCTCCTAGGTTCTGCCTTAAAATTAGAGCTGCTAAAGGAGCTTCTTGAATTCCATGGAAATCTTTTGTGGTTCGAAGGCATGACATGGTATTTTCCCTTACTTATCATAGATCAAGAATGCGGGTATTGGGTCCAGCACTGGATAATGATTTCAGGGTTGTTTTACCCCCACCCTGCCGCTTTGGCTTCAGGGTTCCTGTCAGACAAGAGGCTCCCTTCCTTGGTGTTTATCGAGGGCCTGCTATGTGGAAGGCCTTTTGCTGGGCAGCGAGGAGCCAGAGAGCCACTGAGGCAGGTCCTTGGAGAGCAGCTTGTCCTGTGGGTCATGAGTAGATAACGTGAGTGTAATACGGTGGCCACGAAGGAAGGGCATCAGTCAGTCCTTGAAGGACTTGCCTTTGACTCTTCAAAAAAAAATAATAATAAAAATATTTTCTCCAGGAAGATACTGAAAACCCAGCCAAGGCCTCTAAGAGCAGCCAGGTGCTCTGAAGGGAGGCTGGCTTCCTTGCAAATGGTGACACACAAAAGCAGGACAAGCAAAACCCTTGTAAAGTACAGATGGGCCTCATGTTGGCTTTTCTCTTCACAAATGGCTGTGTTTGCCCAGGATTTTACAGCTTCCTCAGTTTGGGCCTGTGAGAGAAGGTGAAGTGAAGATATCATAAAATCTGCAGCAGGAAACCGCCCAGAATGGGTGGCTGTTCAAAGATTTAGGGCCTGTTCTATCTGGATCAATCTGTTTGGTTTTTTAGGTGCAGATCTCATCCAGATTTAGAAAGAAGTCTTGTTTGTTTGTTTTGGTTTTGTTTTTTTTTGGTCTTAGCTTGGATGTTTCTCTGGGAAAATCCCTTATACATCATATTTCGCCAAATTGTTTAGAACTTGTTGCTTGATGCTGTGAACCTTTATGTTCTGAATTTCTGCAGTTAGCGATGCCCTGAACAAAGAGAGAAGGTCAATCCTAGGTCATGGTTTGAATGGAAGATGAGCTGAGTTTGAATTTTGCCCGGTTCAGCTATCAGTCAGTTCTTATGAGAGTAACTCATAATTCTATAGTATTTATTGAGCATCAGCAAGGTTGCAAAGTTGATGCTATGATTCAGCAAGTAAAGATACAGAATTCCCAGTTAAATCTGAATTTCAGGTAAACAGCAACTTTTTAGTGGAAGTATGTCCTGTGCAAACTCTGTCTTCTCAGCTACTGACTGACCTCTTGTGCATTGAAATGCTCTTTTGGGGGCACCTGGGTGGCTCAGTCGGTTGGGCGGCCGACTTCGGCTCAGGTCATGGTCTCGCGGTCCGTGAGTTCGAGCCCCGCGTCGGGCTCTGTGCTGACAGCTCAGAGCCTGGAGCCTGTTTCGGATTCTGTGTCTCCCTCTCTCTGACCCTCCCCCATTCATGCTCTGTCTCTCTCTCTATCTCAAAAATAAATAAATGTTAAAAAAAAAAAAAAAGAAGTGAACCACAGTAATAATTAAAAAAAAAAAAAAAAAAAGAAAGAAATGCTCTTTTGAAGCCAGGAGAAGGGAAAAAGCTAAAATGATATCTGGCAATATGGCCAGTTCATTTGAGGTTGTTAAAATGTTTGGAGGATGAAAAGGTTGAAACTATCGATCTATTAGATGCTTTATCTGTAATTTTCATCTAGGCTTTTCCAGTCTTCCCGGGGATGGGTGAGAGCTGGCAAGATTCCTTCTGCAGGAGACCGTTTAGGTGTTCAAATTGGGTATGGAAAAATGAGATCATTCCAAGTTCACCATTACTTCTCGGAACTGCCTTCAGGACACTTTCCCCTGAAACCCACACCTCCGCAAAAACAAAGGAATACTTCTCCCCTAACCAAACGAAAGCCAAAGGCAGATTTAGCTGCCTAGGACATCGGACAAGAAGTATCTGGGGCTCCTTAGAGGGAACTGACGGATGCCTTAAGCAGTTTAACTCCGATTTGCAGATTGTACTGCTGATACGGCTTTATTAAGTAGCAAACCAGAGAGGCAAGTGGAGTAAATTAATTGGCTGAGCGTTGAGGAAGCCTGTTGTATTTGATTGCCCAGGTTCTCCCTTGAATTAGTTGGAGATTGCGGAAGGTTTCCTCTGAGTATCTGAAACACAGACACACACAACCCCCCAAAAGCAAAACTAAACCCACCCAGCTTAGATTCCAGACCAGCCCACCCATTGGCAGTGTTTCCCTTCTCTTAGCCCAAGGAGGACCTTGGCATGGGGCTGTGTCATCTCAGCTGCTTCCTTTTTTTACGATGCTCTCACACGCCACCTGGTACACGGTAGGTGCTGAGTGTTCGTTGCATATGGTGAACGTGGAGCAGGAAGGGACTTGTGAGAGGCTGCTATGTGCCAGGCATTGTGCTGAGTGCTTGGTGGGCATGGATTCTTGCTATCCTCACATCAACCCCACTTTACAGATGGGAAAACTGAGGCTTGAAGAGAGGCAGTGGCTTACCTAAGGCCGTGGTGAGGTGGATTGGTCTTCAGACCTTGACCCATTTGATCCTAAAGCTGGAGCTCTTTAGAACGTGCTGAAGGTAGAGAGGGGGGGGGTGGATTTATTGCTAGAGGACAGCATACAGAACACTTTCCTGAGTACTACAGGAGGCTCAAGGAAGGAATCAGGGTCCTATCTCTGTGCCTCTAGCCCAGAGCCAACCTGGAGGTGTGAACTTGAGCTCAGATGGTGTGAGGACTGCTGTAGGGCCGGCCGCTCCCATCTGGCTGTCACTTTTGTGGAAGTCATTTAATTTATGATCTATTGATATGTTGTGGCTTCCTTCCGTCTCCCACTCACCAGTCTTCTCTAACAGACAACCTGGCATTCTCCTTTCCTTTTCTGGGTGTGCAGAGGGGAAAGAAGCCTTTGGGCCAGGCTCTGGCCTGTCACCCTTGGCTCCTGTCCTTGTCCTCATGCAAAGTGTCTGCAGTCTTCTTCTCCATAACTGGCCAGAGGGCCATGTTTATATGTACAGGGAACCCATTGGTCCCTGAGACTGGACGACTATACAAGCCTGGCAACCCTTTCTAATTACAGGAGTTAAATAAGTTCACCCAAAGTTCAAATGAGGCCTCAAAAAGAACTCCTTACCTTGAACTCATTTTGTGTCCAGCCCTGGAACTTCCTTGTAAAAGAGCTTTCTGTATTTAATTATGTCCCGGTAGCCCTCTGGTTTGGTTGAGTCTGTAGAGCCATTTCAGGTCTGTGTTTGGAGAAGTTGATGGGATCGCCAAAAAAAAAACTCCTTCCTGTGCTGATTCTTGGCATATACAGCCTTGGTCGTAGTTTCTAAGTGGTTTTTCTTTTCCTGTCTAGTTTAAGTGGGTGAAAAAAAAAAAATCAATTGAGTGCCTTTGAGCTGTGTGTCTTTTTATTTGCTTTCTTCTCCTTGAAGAATTTGGGCCGCAGTAAAATCTGAGTTTGCTCAGCATCAGTGGCCTCCCGAGTCCTGGAGGTGGATGGCAGGCTTTGCCTGGAACTCCCTTCCCTGCCACCCCCTCCCCCCCCCCACAGGACGGGTCTCTAGGGGGGCTGGAGGATTGGGTCTGTCCAGAGAAGGAGGTTCTGGGCAGGTGTGCCCCTTTTGGTAGAATGGGCCTGGTTACAGGCATAAGAGCATTGGATTCCCTGCCAGCCTTACCACACTGATACCTGGACCCTATTTCCTGGAAGCTGTCATTCAGTACTCCTGGGGTACATCTTGGACATTCAGGTTTTTTTGTAAAGTACCCCCAGGTAATTCTAATGTGTAGTCAGGCTTGAGAACCACTGAGTTACAAACAGTTTCAGCATCCTTAAAAGTATTTTTCTCAACCTTACCGAAGTCTGAGTAAAAGTATGTTTAGATGTTTGCACAACAACGTGAATATACTTAACACTATTGAACTGGACACTTAAGAGTGGCCAAGAGGGTAGATTGTATGTTATATGTATTTTGCCATGATTAAAAATAAAAATAGGGGCACCTGGGTGGTTCAGTTGGCTAAGCTTCTGACTTCGGCTCAGGTTATGATCTCACAGTTTGTGGGTTCGAGCCCTGCGTCGGGCTCTGTGCTGACAGCTCAGAGCTTGGATCCTGCTTGGGATTCTGTGTCTCCCTCTCTCTCTGCCCCTCTCCCGCTTGCGCCCTGGCTGTCTCTCAAAAGTAAATAAACATTAAAAAAATAATAAAATAAAAAAACAAAAATTTATGGTGAAACAACATTAAAGTGAATAATTGAAATAGAAGAATAGAAAAAGCATCTTTAGCATTATTAACAATTTTAAATATACAGTAGCCCTGTCCAAAATAATTTTCTTTTTTTTTTTAATGTTTATTTTTGAGAGGGGGCGAAGGGGCAGAGAGAGAGAGGGACAGAGGATCCAAAGCATGCTCCGTGCTGACAGCAGAAAGCCCGATGTGGGGCTTGAACTCATGAACTGTGAGATCATGACTTGAGCCAAAGTTGGATGCTTAACCGACTGAGCCACCCAGGTGCCCCTCCAATATGATTTTCTACAATAATGGAAATTGTCAAATGTTAGCCAGTAGCACATCTGACTGTTGAGCACTTGAAGTATGAGCACTTGAAGTATGTATGTGACCTAGGAACTGATTTTTAAGTTTTACTCAGTTTCAATTTTTTCAAAATGCCCTATGTGGCTAACAACTACCATATTGGACAGTACAGATCTGTATATAACATACCATCTAAGTAAAAATAGTGAGCTTCCTGCACACCTCTGTTTCCTTCTACCTCTGTTTCCTTCTGGCTCCTTCATTGCCTCTAAAGCCCTCCTGAAGAAATTCTAGAGCTACTGTTGACCTTAGAGTCAAAGAGATCTGGTTTTCACTCCTGTGGGCAATTCGCTTAATCTCTCAGCCTCCTTTTCCTCTTCTGTAAGTGGGTCTAAGAAAGTACCCAGCTTAGACGACTCCGAAATGAGACCTTGCTTGTGAAGCACTCCACACTGTGCCCTGTGTGCTGGCCCTCGAATGTTCGCTGCTGTTACTCTCCAGCTTACAGATGTGAAAATGGACATTCCCAAACTCTTTAAATCAGTATAGTAATTCTCTCTACCTCACTTCTTAGGGCAAATGCTACCCCACCCTTGACCTGGCTGTTATTTAGAATTTGCAGTGAAGTTGCAAGAGGTGGAGTTTTTTGGTTTTTTTTTTTTCATGCTAAGTAAATGACTCCTGAGTTCATTTATAACCTCATCTGCCTCAGCTGAGCCTATTTGCAGTTCTCTATTTGCAAACTCACTGTATATCAAGGGAGGGGAGGGCTGGGTGCCTGGCTGAGGTCCTCAGGGCATTTAATGCTTATATTAAAAAAAAAAAAAAAAAAAGTCTTGGCCGAGATGTGATATTAAGGGGAGAGGAATTGCTTCATAAGGCCCATCTTTTTCTGTCTTCATTGTTTGAATTCTCGCTTCTTTTTCTGGAATGACCACCCGAAAAGTGGCCTCATTTGCCTCTAGCCTGCCCTGTAGCAGCAGCTTTGCACTGATCTTCTGTTCCTTTCTAGGACTTGGCCATATTGGGGTTCTTCCTACCTGCTGAATGGGGCTCACCTGCCTTAGCCTGGATTCAAGGACGCCTGCAGTTTGGCCCTAGTCCAGTGCTCTGCTGCAGGCTGAGTGCTCCCCATCCCGGAGTCCCTGGCTTCTTGGAGCACATCCCATGCCTCTCACGCTTGCCATTTGTCCTGCTTGCACAGTGCAGTGCAGACTCTCTCTATTGTTGTCTGTTGAAATCTTTCTCATCCTTCAAGGCCCCGCTACAAAGTTATCTCCTTTCTGGGCCCTCTTTTTTCCACCAAGCCAGATAGCCTTAGGCATTCTTCACATTCTGTGTTGATTCCATCTAGTATTTGTGGCATTCTACCTTAAGCGGTTGCCCTTGGGCTTTGAAGCCTGGCTCTGCCACTTCGTAGCTAAATTACTCTGGGCAAGTTCCTCAACCTCCCTGAGACTTGATTTTCGTATCTGTGAAATGGGGGAAATAATACTTCCCTCTTAAAGTTGTAGAGGTTTACATGAGAAAGTATATGGAAAGGGCATAGCATGAAATAAATGCTAAACAAAATGCTCTTGTGTAGCTCTTGTCTGAGCTACCCGGGTAGTTTCTAGTGGAGTATCCTGCCAATAACAGGATGAGATGTTTCAGAAAATCCAAGAAACCTGTATCTCCACTTTGATATGCAATAGAGACAATATATGCTTTTCAATTCTCAACATAACGAGTAATTTGAGAGAACACGGTACATGTATTCAACAGATATCATGATGTGGCTGTTATGTGCCAGGCGCTGCTGGGGGCAGAGATACACCTGTGAACAAGACAGATAAAGTCCTTGCCCTAAAGCTGTTTTGTCTAGAAGAGGAGCAGACAAACAGCAGGATCTTGGGGAGGGCCTCTGATTTTCATTTGGAGCCAGAGGACAGGGTCAGGGAAGGCTTTGGCACAAGTGACACCTAAACTGAGAACTATGTTTTATTCTGCTATTTAATAAGCCTTTATGTGGCACAACCAGGCACTATTCTAGTGCTTTACAGATAGACTCTTACTCCTCCCAGCAACCCAGGTACTTCCTATATATCCACAGTGAGGTAGTTACTGCTATAACTCCCATTTTACAGATGGAGAAAGTGAGGTGCAGAGAGGTTAAACCGTTTGCCCACCTCATACAGCTAGGGTGAGGTAAGGCTGGGATTTGAACCCATGCAGTCCCAGGGTCTGTGCTCGTCTACCACCGTGGGCTCTCACAGCATGGTGTTTGAGAATTTCCTTTTCAGATTCTGTAATGGGTGTGTTTCATTGATGTCTTTGTTGATTGCCCTATCTATACCTTTAGGACTCACGATGAACCAGATGAAGCATAACAATCTAGGCTCTTCTCTGAAGTGCCTCAAGGAGCTCCAGGGGCCTCTCTCTATTTAAAGCAGAGTTTGACCCAGCCAACGTGATATTGTTGGGTGGTTGACTCACCCCACGGGTGCCTCTGATTTGTCAGTAGACGGAAGTAGGTGGGGGGCAGGCAGGGTGTGAGACCTAAGGCTCTGATGCAGCCGTCGAAGGTGACAACCACAGGACACACGTTTGTTCTACTGAGGAACCCCCCCCTCCATCGGGGTCGTCCCAGTAACGGCTCTGCACCCCACATGACTGAGTGCAAAACAGGAAGGGGGGATATTTGCAGTAGGAGGCTGGAAATGCTTCGAGATTAGTTTCCAGGGAGACCTCAGCTTCACTTCTGAGGCCTGGCTTGCTTGAGCCCGGCTCCTGCAGCTGAGCACGGAGTCATTAAGGAAGTCTTTGAGTTTGGTTTAATGGTTGTGCTTTGTTTTGAAGTGATTGTTTACTGAACCTTCAAAGCCAGCTCTCCAGCAGGATGTGATCTCGGGCCTGAATAATTGGATGAGGCACCCCAATAGGAAGCAAGTAGCGGGGAGCAGAGCCAGGACTAGCTAGCTGGTGGCCAAGCCTTTGGCATCTGAGCGCTCTGAGGCTCCACAAACTGCTGCTGGAGGGACTGAGGTCGTCTTGCAGCCAGGAGTCGACCTGAAGCAAGGGTCCCTTGGAACCTGGCCTCTTTGATGTTGTGCTGGCCTTAATTAGGGACACCCTAATTAAGTCACTAAGGAGGAAGCTTATTTCTAAAAAAAAAAAAAAAAAAAAAAAAAATTAGCAAATGTTTTGAGAGCATTTCACGAGGGATTACTTCTCAAAGATTATGCAAGCAATATAAGGTTAATGGAAGAAAAACTAAGAAATTTCAGTTAAGTAAAAAATAGAACTCGCCCATAACCACTTGATTACAAAGTGGGTTATGTACGCATGTTTTAGACAAAGGTTCACGTGGCCTACGCTGTGCCAGAAATTTCTTTTTTCACTTAGCTTTGCACTTACGCTGTCTTTCCGTGTCTGTAATTATGAGCCATGTCAGTTTTAATGTTGTGTGGTGTTCCACTGTTTTGTTTGTGTAACAGTTGATTTATTCAATTGACCTGTATCTGAGGGCTGACTGTATGCCAAGTTCTGTGTTAAGTGCTGGGGACACAGCAGTAAATAACATGGACACAAGTCCCTGTCTCTTGGACATTCTAGGGGAGTGGGGACAGACAAACTGAATAAGTTAGTCCTTTTGTATATTAGAATGGGGAAATATAGAGCAGGGGCGATGTTGTTGTTTTTAAATTAGGTGGCTAGGGAAGGTCTCACGGAAAGGGTGACCTTTGAGCCACACCGTATGACGTACGTGGCTATCCGAGGAAGAATGTTCCAGGTCAGGGGGAGAGTGTGCAAAGGCTTTGAGATGGGTGCCAGTTCCATGTGTTCCGTACGGATTCGTGTTTAGGCTGTGCCTGGTTTTTCACTAATTATAAGCAACACTGCAGTGAGTATATCCTTGAAGCTAGACGTTGATTTACATTGACAGTTTCCCCTGAAGGATTTAGCCTGGGTCAAAGGTACGTACTTTTCAAGGCTTTTCAAACGCATTGCCCAATGCCTTTCAGAAAGCGCATATCAGTTCACATTCCCATGTGTGGGTGCTCATCACCAGGGATTATTTCTCAAGGAGCTAGACTTGAATATTGGGACTGAGAAGTTGCTGAGGCCATAGCTTGCAAGGCCTCAGAGGGACTGGGCGTCTTATCTGGGGTGGTGATTCTCAAATCTTGCTGTGTGTGATTGTAGCGAGAAAGTAGGAATCTCCCCCCGGGGAATGTGTTAAATGCAGGTGTCTGGGCCCCCTCCCCAGAGATTTTGGTTCTGTAACCCCAGGTGGGGCTCAGACATCTGTAGTTTCAGCAAACATTCCTGGTGAGTCTCTGGTAGGTTGTGATTATACCAGTGGGGGGTGGTTCATGGGCCACCCTGAGCTACCTACCAAGAGCCTCCTGTGCCACCCATGAAGCTCTCCTGCTCCCCTCTCCCGTGCCCCCAAATTACACTTCCCTGGAAAGTATTCCAGGTGACCAAAATGACGCCCAAGCCTAAATGTAGCATGATCTCCTGTATTTCCTTTCCTTTGTTGTTTCTCTTTTTAAAAGTTCGTGTATTTATTTTGAGAGAAAGAGAGAGCAGGGGAGGAGCAGCTAGAGAGGGAGAGAGAGAATCCCAAGCGGGCTCTGTTGTCATCGCAGAGCCCAAAATGGGGCTCTATCTCATGAACTGCAAGATCATGACCTGAGCTGAAATCAAGAGTGGGACGCTTAACCGACTGAGCCACCCGGGCGCCCCTTTGCTAATTGTTTCTTTTGCAGGGAAAATTTTCTCCCTTCTTTATTTCCTTCCTCTTTGCCAGGGAAACTCCCCTTTGTCCTTAAAGACCTAGGTGAGGCAGTACCCACCTCTGGAAGCTTGCATCAACCCCACCTCCTAGTGCTTTATATTTGGAGTATTGTGCCCTCTGACTGGTGGCTCACACATCAGCGTTCCTACTAGCTAGAGTTCCTCAACGCTTTGATTCCTAATCTCTGTGTGGCCTGTACCCCACTCTGTGCGTGTGTATAGTAGGTGCTCATTAAATGTCTGAGTTAGGGTGGCTGGCATTGTACGTTGACTCCTGAAAATAGCAGTCACTGGGATTTATTGAGTTCTAAGTGCTGGTCACCATTCTAAGCACTTGCATTACTTCCCTTATCCTCATTGCTTTCCTTGGAGGTGGGGACTAGCATGGGCATCGTTTACAGATGAAGACAGGGCAGTTCCACGTGACTAAGTAACCTAGGTCACCCAGTGAGTAGATCTGAAATCTTGCAGTCTGACTCTAGAGCCATGCTCTTTTTAAAAGAAAAATTTTTTGTTTTAAATGTTTCTTTATTTAGAGGGAGAGAGAGCAGGGGAGGGGGAGAGAGAGAAAGAATCCCAAGCAGGCTCCACACTGCTAGCACCGAGCCCCTCGCAGGGCTCAGACTCCCGAATCGTGAAAATCATGAGCTGAGCTGAAATCGAGTCGGACACTTAACTGACTGAGCCACCCAGGCGCCCTTCTCACGCCATGCTCTCAACCGCTACATCACACTGGTTCTTTCAGACACTGGAGTCTGGCTGCCCATCAGGGCACTTACCCAGGCGAGGAGGAGGGCGTGCAGTGGAAAGACGACGAAGAGGGTGGTGGGTGTAGAGGTATCCAACAGAGTTACTGCCTTTTTTGGTGACCTCCCCCTCCCCCCCCCCCCCAGCCGGCTGTCATTCCTAGCAGCCTGGGGTGGGGTTTGGGGGTTGTGGAGGAGGCACTGTTTGGTGGAAGGTGGCAGAGCACACGAAGTGTGCGCAGAGTCGTGAGGGGTGGACCTGACAAGTTGCAGAATCGGGTTTGGGATTGGGTGGAGGCAAGTCTGAGAGGGCACTTCCAGGGAGAAGTGGGTGAGGACAGGTGCGCAAACAGGAAATAATGGTGACGATACTTAAACATTTGATAGGGTGTGCAGGTCACCAAGTATTTTGTTCACTACTTCATGTGGACATTTATACACAGGAAAAACAGATGGAACAGAAGCTTTGCACTCTACGCAGTGGGACAGAGGTTGGGTGGGGGGGTAGATGTACATGTATTATTTCGGGGAGGCGTAGATGTAGCACTTGGGTGAGAGCCTCCGGCCCCCGTGCGAGGTGGTTAGATCTTGAGTTCACAAGTGTCCGGTTGTGGAGAAGGAGTAAGTTTTAGGTGAATATATGAAACGGTTGCATTTTATTTAATTTTATTTCATCTATTTATTTTGTGAGAGAGCGTGCATGTGAGCAGGGTAGGGACTCAGAGAGCGGGAGAGCAAGAATCCCAAGCAGCCTCTGCACCATTAGCAGAGAGCCCGATGGGAGGCTTGAACTCATGAACTGGGAAATCATGACCCGACCCGACACAGAGAGTCTTGACTAGATGCTTAACCGACTGAACCCCCCTGGTGCCCCTGGAACAATGGCATTTTAAAAAGAACTGGGCAGGGGCACGTGGGTGGCTCAGTTGGTTGAACGTCCGACTTCAGGTCGTGATCTCACAGTTCACGGGTTCGAGCTCCATGTCAGGCTCTGTGCTGACAGCTCGGGGCCTGGAGCCTGCTTCGAATTCTGTGTCTCCCTCTCTCTGCCCCTCCCCTGCTCATGCTCTGTCTCTCTCTCAAAAATAAGTAAACATAAAACTCTTTTTAAAAACAACTGGGAAAACTTAGGAGCACTTCACGATACAAACTGGGTGCGAGGGCAGACCTTTCCCTGACCTTAGGCGGATTACTTAACCTCTGTGCTTTATTTTCCTGTGGAAAAGGAAAAGTGTTAAATGCCTGTCTGCCAAGTGCCCACACAGGGCTGTCTTGGGAGCCCTTTATACTCTCTCAAGTACTGTGTAAATGTGAGATGGGGTTCTTAATGATGATCATGAAATAAATTTGGACTCCTAGGCGGCCTTAGGTGTCTATCTGAAATAGTAAAGGCAATATGGCGGTACAGATTGGGGGGATAAATTTGGGGAATAGGAAGGGAGAGGAGAGGGGTTCACGCATCCATTTTGCAAAAGTTAAATAATAGGACTGGAAGCCTAGTTGCAGTTCCAGAACAACCCAGGGGTGCCCAGAGTGGCTTTGTCACCTTATGGCTGCCACCGTCCAGCACACCTTTCTGCATCTGCCCTGTCTAGTACCGAAGCCACTAGCCCCATGCGGCTGTTGAACACTTGAGTGAGGAGCTGAATTTTACATTTTATTTAACTGTAATGAATTTAAAGTTCCATCCAGGTGGCTAGTGGCTCTTCTATTGGAAGGCTCAGGATAGACAAAGGAATGCCTCTTGGTAGAAAATGTAAAAAACCAATCATACTTTGAAGATACAGTTGACCTATTTGTCTGGTTCTTCTTTTATTCCCGGTGGAGACCTACCCGTGTGTCAGAAAACAGGCATTCTGGGCATGGAACCTCCTAGCGCTGGAGGAAGAAGACGCTGATGTCCTTGACTTAAGCAGGGTGTTATGCTACAAATGGAGAAGTTTGTGAGGGGAGGTTGGGTGGAGGAAGCCCCTTTTGTGGTTAAATCTTCCTTTTCACAGGCGTGTTTATTGTTGGTGAGCTTGGGCAAGTGGGTGAGGGTGGGCGTGTGAGGAAGTAACCATTGATTATCCCCAAGGCTGTCATCCACTTGATGGACAGGGATAATTAGTGGATTAGGCAAGCCCCAATCAGAGAATAAAAGCCCAGGAATGGTTTTTATGATGGATGGGCTTCCACAGTGCATTTCTTCTGAGGGTCTCGGGGGCCCTCCCTCTTGCAGAATGGGGTGGGGAAGGGTGGTCTGGGGGACAAAGCTGTGACAGACAGTCAGGGGCCCTGTCCTTCATCCTTCACACCCACTTCTGGAAGCTGCAGATTCCTGCCTCCTGCTTGTAGAAGCCTGGGGTCCAGAGGCACTCCTGCTCAGGTCAGAAGCTTCTTCTGGAAGCTTTGCTTTTCATTTCCCTGAAGGCTGAGCTCAACAAGGGCTGACCTAGAAGGGGAGGAGGAGGGATGCTGTGGGCTGCACTGCTCAAGCTCATTCTGAGGAGGTTCCCACAGACCTGCCCCGAGGACCTGGTGGCTGGGGAGGTGACAGCATCAGCCTTTAGAGATGCTCCAGACAGGTTCTCTGATCTGGCAGAAGCAGATCAGTCCCGGCATCCATAGAAAACCGGAAGATGTGATCAAGTTATCCATCATCATACCACTAATGACAGCACCCGTGACCATTTCTGGGTCATTCCTATCAGACCTTTTCCAACACAAAGGGCTTTTCTTTGTTTTGTGTCTTTGTGTTGTTTGTTTTCCCCCCCAAGTTCTTGAGGATCATGACCATTTCTAGGGTGACATTATAGCTCCCCTGGAGCATTTGCAGTTGTAATTGGGAGCTGTGTGTTGGGGGAGGCCTTGCACCTCACTTTGCGGACCAGGCAGGACCCAGCCTGCCTACTGAGTGGCTTTCTGCAGCCCTGGGCCTGGGCTGGGCAACCGGTTCTGTTCAGCACACTTCCCAGAATCAGGGTAGCACTCGGGTCACGACGTCAGTCCTCAGCTGCAAAATAATAGCACCTGCTTCTCAGATTGTTGTGAGCGTGTAATAGAGTGTGTATCCAGCTGTGTTCTTCTGTGTGGTCTGTGGACCAGCAGCCTCGGCATCACTCAGGTTAAACATGCAACATCCAGGCCCACCTCACACCAAGAGAATCAGAACTTGCGTTTTTGCAAGATCCCCAGGTAGTAGAAACAATGTATGTGAAAGTTAGAGAAACGCTGATATGTGTGCCTGGCACCAAGCAACCCTTTAGAAAATGGTGATGCTTAATGATGATGATGGTGACGTTGACGTCATCAGGATGAAAAGTGGGGCTTGGGTGGGGGGGTTCCCTGTCCGGCGGTATGCCCAAGACTTGAGTCCTCAGGATCATGACCACTGGCGAGCCAGCCTCCATCTGCAACCTTTGGACAGGACAGAGGCCTTTGAGCTGGAACCCTACTCCCTATAGCCTGCACCCTGCTCCTCCAATCACTGTTTTATTCTCATCTAAGCTGAATGCTTCCTCCTTGTGAGAGTCTTCTCCAGCTCTGGCTCCTCTCAGATCACCCCTTCTCTGACCACGGCTCCCGGCTCCTCTGTGTTCCCTGTGTGGCAGCGTGGGTGTCTGATTCGCTCAGCTGTCCCCTGAGGTTCTGCTGTCGCAGCGGGCTGGGCTGGGAGAGGCAGTTGCTGCATTATTTATGGGGCATCGTTAACCAGCCGCACTGATGAGTTACACACAGTTTATTCTTCTGCTTCGTGTGTGGGATGCCATCCTGGGCCTCTGTTTAATACAGAACAAAACAAAGCAAAACAGAACCCCAAGCCAAAACAGCCACGGGCTGAGCCCTGCGCCCTGCATTAGGCGAGTGGCCTGTCCAGCCTTCTGGCTGTGGGGAGAGTGGAGGAAGGGGGGAGAAGAGGAGAGGGACCCAGGCGTGTTCCCAGAGTTCAACTTGGAGGGAGGGAGGGGTGGGTAAGCTGGCTCGCATATTTGTTTAAGTGGCCACAAAACTCCCAGGGAAGTTGACAGATTGGGTGGGACTTTTTTTTCAGAAGTAAGAAAATGACTTCGGTTTCCTCCCCACTCCCTAAGGGACCAGGCTGCTGTTAGGTATGTGACCTGTTAGGTTCTCTGGTCACCTAGGTGGTGTGGGATTTATGTCCCTCACCATCTGCCTGGAATTCTCTCTTCTTTGTGGTTGAACTCTGACCTTGCCCTTGAAGGCTGCTCATGGTCACCTTGTCCATCCTGCCCAGGTCCTGCCAGTCCCCAGCATGAGTGCATCACTCCAGTGTCCCTTGGCGAGAGCCCCCTTGTGTCATCTCTGCTTCCCTGTCTGTGTGCCAGCCGTTGCTCTTACTAGAAACCTTTTTCCTTCCTCCCTCTGTTTCTCTGTCCTGGAGCCCACAGTGTGGTGGGGGAGACTCAGGCTCCCAGATGGTGAGTTGCATGATGTGGGGGAAGCAGGTGCATTTGAGAATGCTGTGGAAGAGGTGACATTTGAGCTACGTGGTGATGGTGGAATAGGAGTTTTCAAGATTGTTGCATCCCCTTGGAGGTCGGAAGACAGAAGAGCCGCCCTTGGTGCTGTGTGTGGTGTGGGGAGCATGGTGGACACCCCACCTGGTGGATGCAGGGGTGGGGCCCTGTAGCCGGTCTTCAGGGAAGCCCCGCTTCTCTTGCTTTAGGAGGGGGGCAGTCTTGCAGCTTGATTAAAGGAGTGTCCTCTATATGTTTGTAAACAGGCTCATTTTCTCTTCCGTTTCTATAATAGGGGACTTTCCCTTTTTCGGAATCCAGTGTGGTCTAAGGTCTATTTTCAACAAATTGCCAGGGGTTCAAAACCTACCCTCCTCTCCAAAGAAAGTCAGGTGGTTCCAGGGAGAGGAGAGTCACATTCCAGTTGCCTGTCACTTTGGACTTGGCAGAACCTGGGTGCCCGGTGGGAGTCTCATTTGCTTTGATTTTGGTCTGTCTGGAAAGTTGTGAAACTTTTATGTGTTCTCTGGTGAGCCCCACAGTGGGGTCTGTGTGAAGACTTTTTCACAGCCCCAGAAATGCATTCCTAGGGACCTCAAATGTGACCTGAGCCAGGTCAGAACCAGAAGCCTCAGAGGGGAGCTTTCTGGGACTTCTTGGTGGGTGGTGCAGGTCAGAAAATTGAGGACTGTCTTGGAAATGCTTTCTAAAAGGGTTCTCAGTGGATACTGCATCTTGATCTGCAGATTTCTTTTGAAATTTGAGCATTCTCGCTTTGGCTCAGTCTTAGAGTCTAGAAAAAGCCAGAGCTTTTTCTCTGTTACCTTTAACGCTTTGTTCAAATTTCTTCTCTCTCCTTTCTCACTTCCTCCAAGATTGTGATTTTAGTAGTAAAACTACTTTTAGGTGGGTAGAAACTTTTTTCTACCTTGAAAGAAACTTAAAAAAACAACCCAGATCTCGAACAATCCAACATCACTTTGCCTTTACCTTTTAATAACATTTACACACTTTTTAAAAAAAAATTTCTCAATAGGGAGGCTTTTTGTCTTCTGTTCTTAGAAGTTCTTTTCTTTTCCTTTTCATTTTTTTTTTTTTTTTTTTAGAATCCATTAAATTATATATTGCCTAAAACAGGTGGGCCTGACACTCTTTGATAGACTGTCGAATATCATTAAGTCAGGAGCGAGCTGCTTTTGGAAGCCTTCTTCTGGCTGAGTGGGCGTTCGTGGGTGGAGAGCTATGTGCTGCACCCCTTGACTGGAGAGGGGACCCTCCTTTTGTTGCTAATTTGGTAAAGACTCAAGTGAGGCTCCAAGCAGTGGGGGTAGATAAGTAGTTTTTTGTTTTTTTTTTAAAGTGCTTTGAGCAGATTTCAGGCGCATTCATGTCGGTTTGAGTACTCTTCCTGCCATGTATTTGGGGGTGACTGAGACTAGGCTGACATGTGCCCAGCTAGTTAACTAGTCGTGAGCTACAGCTGGTTCTGTACTTAGGCCTAAGAATGTGGGATCCCAGCCTGGATGGACAGTCTGACTTAGAGGTTTTCACATCTCTGCCAGCATCCTGAGGGGGATTGCAGGGGCCTGCACACCCTTGGTTCAGTTCTATCAAATGTTCATTGGACACTGACGGAGTGCCTGGCATTGCCCTGAAGCGCTTTAAAAACATTTTTTTGGGGGGGGGGGGCTCCTGGGTGGCTCAGTCCGTTGGGCGTCCACCTTCGGCTCAGGTCATGATCTCACCGCTCATGGGTTCGAGCCCCACGTTGGGCTCTGCGCTGACAGCTCAGAGCCTGGAGCCTGCTTCGGATTCTGTGTCTCCTCTCTCTCTGCCCCTTCCCCGCTTGCGCTCCGTCTCTCTCTGTCTCCCAGACACAGAATCCAATGTTTTTCTTAAGAAACATTCTAGATCATCTCAGTGACCTTCTCCAGGGGTCCCTGTATGGGAGTGATTGGTGTTGGGGAAAGGAGGGCCCAGCACTCCTGGCCTCCTTTATGTCGATGAACGCCGATGCCTTCTAGCCATTTGGCTACGAGTTGGTGGTCAGTATATCTGAACATCTTCAGGCTTTTCAGAAGAGCTTCTCAGACCTTTTTTGTGGATCTGAAAGAGAATAAAAGGTTAGGTGAGGCTGTAATTGGTTGCTTTGAACTCTTGTGCTTTTAAGGATGCTGACTGAGGTCTATCTGGACGGGGATCCCCAGTGGCCAGTCAGAGGACTCTGATCTCAGCCCTTGCCTCTTTAATTACTTGGATGTAGATGTAGAAGGGGCATTCATACTTGATAAGAAAATGGTAAATATGTTAGGTGTTTTCATTGGAATTCCCCGCAATGTCTCGATGGGTCTGGAATGGTAGCCTGAGCTGTCAAAGGTTCACTCAGTGTAAGTTAAAATAAAGTTGTGCTCTTGGGTAGAAGCAGCCCACTGGGGCACAGAGACAAGATGGAGGCGGTGTGGCTTAGCAGAACGGTGACAGGATCTGTGCGTGGGTATTGGTGTCAGTAGCTGCCAATGGACCTCTGCCAGGAGCCAGTCAGACAGGATCCCTGGGGTGTGGCTTAGTGCCCCGTGGGAGCAAATTGTCGCTTGGGGGAATAAATCCAGAGACCTGCAGTTGGGCCAAGCCGGTCTCAAAGGCAGAACTGATGGATGTGCTCTCGTGGCATCTGTGGAACAGACTTTAGGCTCCGGGTGGGTTGTAAATTCATGGTGTTTTGTTGCCAGAACCTCTAGTTTGATCTGAAAATTAAAAAAAAAAAGTAATGACTATTGTTTTCATAAAAATGATACATGATCCTTATTTAAAACACACACACACACACACACACACACACACACACACACAATTCTGGCCATATGGGAAAGTACAAACAGGAAAGTAACCTATTGGTCCAAATCTTAACTTCCAGAAATAGCCCATTTTAATTTTGGTAGAGAATTTTCCAGACATCTCTGTGTGCATTTTCAGGCAGGCTTGATACCTACAGAAATGTATAAAGAGACAGTTTTTTTTTTTTTTTTAATGTTTATTTTTGAGAGAGAGCATGAGCCGGGAGGGGCAGAGAGGGAGAGGGAGACACAGAATGTGAAGCAGGCTCCAGACTCTGAGCTGTCAGCACAGAGCCCGATGTGGGGCTCGAACCCATGAGCTGTAAGATCATGACCTGAGCCAAAGTCAGACGCTTAACCGACTGAGCCACCCAGGCTCCCCTAAAGAGACTGTTTTATGACAAGTTGTAAAACAAAAATATATTTAATTTTACTTTTATGTAACAGTATTGAAACTGGAGTGAAGTAATACTGGAGAGATTACTGAACTTCAGATGATGATTTCTTCTCCCAAAGAACTTAGTTTTTCAGACATCCCTCTAAAGCAGTGGTTCTTTTTTTTTTTTAATTTTTTTTAATGTTTATTCATTTTTGGAGAGAGAGGCAGAGCATTAATAGGGGAAGGGCAAAGAGAAAGGGAGACACGGAATCTGAAGCAGGCTCCAGGCTCTGAGCTGTCAGCACAAAGCCCGACGCGGGGCTTGAACTCACAAACCATGAGATCATGACCTGAGCTGAATCTGGACGCTTAACCAACTGAGCCACCCAGGCACCCCCCTCCCCCTTTTTTTTAGTGTTTATTTTGCCAGGGATTGAGAGAGAAGGGGAGGGGCAGAGAGAGAGGGAGAGAGAATCCCAAGCAGACTCCACGTTGTCAGCACAGAGCCTGACATGGGGCTCGAACTCACTAACTGGGAGGTCATGACTTGAGCTGTAATCAAGAGTCAGATTCTCAACTGACTGAGCCATCCCAGGCACCCCTAAAATAGTGGTTCTTAACCAGGGGATGATTTTGTCCCATAAGGTCCATCTGGCACCTGGAGACATTTTTTGTAGTCCCCACCAGTGGCATCTGTGAATGTTCCTGGCATCTCATGAACCGAGGTCAGGGATGGGGCTAGACACCCTGCAGTGCACAGGACAGCCCCTCCCAACCCCCCAAAAGAACCGTCTGGCCCAAAATGTCCTTGGTGGCAAGGTTGAGAAACTGTCCCCAAGGGTAAGAAAATAAGATTGTTAAAACCAATAGGAAGATGAAATCATTATGTTTTAGCTCAGTTGCAATTATAGACTATTCTGATTGAGCTTCTGCAGTGAAAGATGAGACGATTAACTTCATTAGAGTTTCTCCCTCCTCTCCTTAAACTGCAAAATCAGGAGGTGGCCCATGTTAGGCTCACCATGTCAGTGTTCTTAAACACTTACATTCTGTCCTACAACGATCACCCCCTAGGTGTTTGATCTTAGTTCTGTGTTTAAATGATTCCGTGCCAAACTCTTCCTTTTTATTTTAAGTTTTTCTTTCAAGTAAACTCCACACCACACATGGGGTTGAACTCACAACCCTGAGAGCAAGAGTCACGCTTTACGGACTGAGCCAGCCAGGCACCGCCCAGCTCCATTTCTCTAGCCATGGTTTTTCCTTTCCTGGGTTGATTTTGCATCACCTCTTGGTCAATTGGCTATTTGATCTTGATATAAATTTAATGTGTAGGGAGGTGTCACAGTCCACTCTGGTTTGCTCCAGTCAGAATGGCACCTGCAGTTTTGAGTTTGTGTCTGAGGACCACACTTAAAAGAGAGACATCGTGCAGTGTCCCAGGATGCCGCAGGGACGTGAAACAGGGGCCTGTGTAGAAAATGAACTGCACTTGGGAAGGGAAGGGAAAGCTGTGGATGAATTCCCCGAGAAGACCTCCCTCTGGAAGCAGGGTAGGCCTTCGCTCTGAGGGTCCCCAGAAGGTTCAAGCCAGTGCTGCATGGACACAAAAGACAGGGTGGCAGAGAGAGGTGTTGAGCTCCCTGTGAGCCGAAATGTGGTGGGGAACTACCTGTTGGCATGTTGTATGTAGATGTTGGGCTCAAGCCATCAGCTGAGTGGCCATATTTAGGTATCTTCTCAACCTTGAGATTCTGATGGTCTAACAACGCTTCCCAGTAGCTGCCTGTCCTAGAGGGGCTCCGGTCACTCTGGTTCTCTCCTCCCTGTCCTTTGAGATAAGGGTGAAAAAAAGCCACAGCCATGGTCACGTGGTTCAGGGCAGAGCCTTACGTGTTCTGCACATCTTGAATTTGGACCCATCATCTACTACTCAAAATGTGATCCATGCATCTATAGGTTAGATTCCACCAAACGTGTTCCAGTCGGTGTTTGTAGTATTTATAAGATTACCGGGCCTGAGTATATTCGAAACCCGTTTCTGAGCCGATACGTTTATATATAAGCTGGGCAACATACTGTAGACTGCAGAGGAAGAGAGCACACACAGATCGTTCCCTGTGTAATTGGAGTCTGGGTGTTCTGTTATTGTCTTAGTCGGGTGTCGGTCACAGCATGCCTTACTGATCGATGACTTTGTTTTGTTGTAGGGGAGCTATCCAGTTTGGGAGGATTTCATAAACAAAGCAGGAAAGCTACAGTCCCAGCTTCGGTAAGTATAGAAGCCTGTCGTTCCCAGAAAGTGGCAACATCCACAGACAAAGGATGGAATAGGACAGACCCAGGATGCAGATTGAGGTTAATTTTGGAAGCGTTACAGGTACAGAAGCATGTAGTGGGTTCTAATTTGAGCATTGCCACTTGTTAGCCTTATGTCTTGGGCCCCGGTTCCCTTAGGTAAAACTGAACTGTCTGCTCTGCCTTCTTCCATAGGAATTTTGAGAGTCAGATGAGCTGTTATATATGTAAGGTAATAATGGGCAACATTCATGTAACGCTCACTATGTGCCAGGCATATGTTAATTAAATCTCCCAACCCTGGGAGGTAAGTACAGCTATTATCCTCAATTTACTGATGACAAAAATGAGGCACAGAGAAACTTAACCAACTTGTGCAAAGTCACACAGCTAGTAAAAGCCAGAGCAGGGATTTGAACCTGAGTCTGGCTGCGAGGTCCATTCTGCTTACTGCCTATCCGTATAAAGAGCTTACAGCTTATTGTTGACTACTGTATCATTCCATTTGTGTGCAAGGTCTAGAAAACACACATCTGCAGAGACAGATGTAGATTAGTGGCTGCCTGGGCCTAGTGGAGGAAAAGGAGATTGAGTACACGTGGGCATGAGGAATCTTTTCGGGGTGATGGAAATGTCCTAAAGTTGGCTCGTGCTAGTGGTTGCAAAATTCTAAGTTCACTAAAAAATTGTTGAATCACACACCTACAAAGGTTGAATTTTATGGTATACAAATTATCCCTCAATACAGCTATTTAAACAACAAGATCTAGGGTCAGTCGGCTCTAAGGGGCTATATTGTTGCTTTGTCTTGTGCTTGTTTATGTATCATTTGATGTGAAATAGAATCTTGTTACAGCTGTATGCTTTTAAATCAGTGAGGAGAAAGGCTACTCAGCGCTGTTCCATGAGGGACAGGGCATTTACAAAAGCAGTAATTCTCATGACTCCTGTTCATGGCATAAGGGGGATGACATCAGTTGTTTTGAATGTATGCAGGTGGTTTTCCAGAGGACAAAGCAAGTAGGGGTTTTCTAGGATAAAAAAACCATGTGGATGACATGACACTTTTGGTCCTTTGCCCATGGACATCAGGGGGATACCGCCCAGAGCTTTAACCATAGGACTGGACATTTCGTGGTTCCCCTGTAGATCAGGAGAGAAGAACTCCAGAAGGATGGATCTTTCCTCTTCCATTCTGTCAGCTTTGTGGGGCCTGGGATTTCTATCCCATGCACCTGGGGTGTCCCAAGCTGTCATTGGTCTTCCAGGAGACTCAGGAATACAGCCCCTTCTCTGTTTGTCAGATCCTTTACCATTTCGGTGCTTAAGAACTTGTAAAGACTTTCTGCTGGGCCAGCTCCGCTCTTTTCTGTCT
The DNA here is from genome assembly GCF_014898765.1 of Herpailurus yagouaroundi. Taxonomy (NCBI): domain Eukaryota; kingdom Metazoa; phylum Chordata; class Mammalia; order Carnivora; family Felidae; genus Herpailurus; species Herpailurus yagouaroundi. Next base: position 33,312,456 of record NW_024412417.1, on the reverse strand, counting down.
GAATGCAAAGCCCTAAGAAGCCTTTACCAGCCTCACCTTATCAAGCTACGTCTACTCACTCTTCTCATTGATTTCAAATAGTCTCCATTCTGTAGGTCCCTGCTGGAATCAACCAGTAAAACATTTAAGTAGCCCCCCCCCCCCCCGCCGACTACCATCCCCCCCCAACACATACACGTTTTTCTTATATGGCCTCATTTAATTATCTGGCAGTCTTTTCAGGGTCGACCAATGAAAAGATTCTCTTCCCCTTTTACCAAAGAGCAAGCCAAAACTTAAGGTAAATATGAGGTTAGTACAGCTGATTAGTTACAGTAAAACTTTTAAAGCAATCTTATACTCACTAGTACAAAGTACACTTTTTGTTTTTTAACAACTGTTTAGGCCTCCTGAGGGCAGGGACCATTTCTTTATTTTGTCAAACTCGTAGTGCCCAGCTGAGAGCCTCACGCACACGGTTTGGTGTTCTGCAGTAAAGAAAGGATAAGAAGGCTATAGAAGAGGCAAATAAAGTTGGGAACACATACACCAAATCACTCCTTTGTGCTGCCCCATCAGAGAACTAAGATATATTATGACAACTGCAGACAATGAAATAGGACTCATTGGAAGGTGGTGTTTAAAAGCTCCTAATTCCTCACACTTGACCACCATCCTCCTTTTCAGTGGAGCCCTGGTGACGGAGTAATACACAAGGCATCTCTATAGCTGGCTCATTAAATTGGGATGATTGGCATTGACTTGAAAATAAATCCGGCCATTGTGTCAGATAGTAACTGTAAATCAGAATGAGCTATTTATAAATCCCAGGATGTTTGATAAAGCTGACTTTTCCAGGGTTTGCGTATGATGTCAACTCTTTGAAAAATATGCTTCAAGGGGGTTTTTTCTTTCAGTTTTGTGCCGTGTGTATGTCTTTTTTTTTTTTTTTTTTTAATTTGAGCAGAATGGCTTTTTGCTCTAATGGAAAATATCAGGCCTCATTCTTCAGTTGGGCGCTAAGGGACTGTTGCACAGGTTTTCCCAGGGATGACTTCCAGCATCTTCCAGAACCTTCTGTCTCAGAGCTATGGTTGCTGAGTTTTAGAGTCACTTCTTCAGTTCCATCTTGAACTCTTTTTTAGTTCTTATTCTCACATTCTTCCTTCAACAGCTCTGCATTCTTAGGAGTGCTGAGTAGAGATTAGATTCATACGTGAAATATTTGGAAATGAGCTTCAGGCTCCATGCTTGATTGTGAGTCCTGAGGCTGGCTTGTTCTCGTTGTCCTTGACCCTGGCGTGGAGAGGTGCTTCCTCTCCATTGGATGACAGCTAGATCACAGCGCTAGGAACCAGTAGACCACAGAGTGCTCAAGAGGATGTGAGGAACTCAAAATAATTTCTAGGACAGCAAATGAGTGTAGTGACTTCTCCCTGGTGTCAGCTTTGAGGAATTCAGAAGATGCAGTCGAGATAGCATTCTAAGGTTGAAAAAATGGTGTCTCAGTTTCATTGTAAATGGGATTTAGGGGGAAAGAGTCACATAGCCAGGATCTGATCTGGCAGTGGGATGAGCATGGGACTGTGTGTCCTTCTGGGCTACCAGTTCCAGTTCTGGGATGAACTTGTGATCTTTTTTTGTTTTAATTAAAATTTTTTTTTAAATGTCTATTTTTGAGAGAGGTAGAGAGAGAGCAGGAGGATGGGAAGGGCAGGGAGAGAGGGGGAGGATCTGAAGCGGGCTCTGTACGGACAGCAGAAGGCCCAATGCGGGTCTTGAACTCATGAACTGCGAGATCATGACCTGAGCTGAAGTCAGACGCTCAATTGACTGAGCCACCGAGATGCCCCCCAAACTAGTGATCTTGAAAGTCACTCTACTTGTCTCCGTTTTCCCATCTCTAAAATGAATTATTTGAAGTAGAGGATCTCTCTCCAAGATTCCGTCTCCCGGCCCATGTCTATATGCTGTTTTCCTGCTCTAAAATTATTTCCACTTGTACCATAGTTTTTAATGATGGTTTTCATTTAGGTAAAAACACCTGTCTTTCCTCCTTGGTGAAATTTTGCCTGGTAATTGTGTTACACCGTCAGGTGTCGTGATGGGAAGACTTGCCAGCATTTACCGAGCGGCATCGAATGAGCTGGGTGTTTTTGGGAGAGTGCGCTAATATCGGGAAGAAATGCTTCCTAAGGGTGAAAAAAAAAAAAAAAAAAGTAGGCCTGCAAAGCCAGTGGTTGTCCACGTCCAGTAGGGTCATTTCTCCTAGAAGGTTGCATTCAGTTCTCCACAGAGGTTTTAACCCTTGAGCTGTAATGAATTTGCTAGCGTGAGACATTCCTCATGCTTTTGTTATCTGTTTGCATTTTAGGACCACAGTAGTAGCAGCGGCTGCCTTCTTGGACGCCTTTCAGAAAGTGGCCGACATGGCTACCAACACACGTGGTAAGCAGATGGAGGGATGGCGCCCAGCGTGAACCGAGTTCAGCATGTGCCTCTTTGTTTACCCTTGGGCGGCGTCACGAGGAGATACAGCTTAAGTTATCAGAGCTTAGCTGACTCCTAGTTTTCACGTCCTAGAACACTTTGTAGGATTCCACCTATTAGAAGTTGCAAACAGTTCTCCGGACAATGAAGCACGCGAGAAGAACGAAAACTAAAGGAAAGGAACCGCGGGTTAGGCGGGAAGTGGCTGGGCGTGTTAGTTTGATCACTTTTAATGACATGCCGGCTGCAGAGCCTTGAACCGTGTGTCTGGTTGCAGTTTGTTTTTCCCTCCTCACACGGGTTGTCCTAAGAGTTGCCTTACTCCCTGGGGAGCGGGCAGTGAGAATGCTCGGGTAGACCATTTTTCTGCGAGGAGCCCTCGTGTGAGCGGTGCGCTGTTGCGTCGTATCTGGTGATGTGTCTCCCACATTTTTCTGCAAACCCCTGAAGAGTGTGACTTGGTCGTGTCTTAACTCCCCCAAAATAGTTCTTACGACGTAGCAGGTGTTTAAAGTCGGCTTATTAAATCAATGAACAAAGGGGACTGTGGTGCCAATTTTCAGTAACTTCAGGGACTACTGAATCATACAAAAGAATAACAAAACGTGTATAAAGGAGAAAATGATAGCTCCTATATCCACTACCGTTATTGGAAAGACATTACCCGTAACGTGGAGACCTCTGTTCAAAGAGGGGTGCTTTCCTTTTCGTTCCCAGCCAGGGACGCTCTCCTCCCTTTCTTTTTTTTGTTTTGCCTTATATTTCTGGGTCTGCTTCTACACTGCCTGTTCTCTTCATTGTCATGGGAACATTGGAAAAGGTGGGTGTTGGGGGCAAGTGTTGAGGGGTTGCCCTCAGTCACACGAGGGTTTAGCTTCTCTGACACACCTCTCTACCTCCAGTGGGTTTCAGTAGGTACCCCTTTACCGTAGGTACTTAATTAAATATTCATGGGGCGCCTGGGTGGCGCAGTCCGTTAAGCGTCCGACTTCAGCTCAGGTCACGATCTCGCAGTCCGTGAGTTCGAGCCCCGCGTCGGGCTCTGGGCTGATGGCTCGGAGCCTGGAGCCTGCTTTCGATTCTGTGTCTCCCTCTCTCTCTGCCCCTCCCCCGTTCATGCTCTGTCTCTCTCTGTCCCCAAAATAAATAAACGTTAAAAAAAAATATATTCAAATGAATGTGCAGTGAGGACACTTCTCATTCATTCAAGAAGCCCGAAACCTGCTAAAATCTTAGGTACCATTGTGGGACCACAAAAACCAATATATTATTTATCCTCCTTGGCCTGGAAGGGCTTGCAGTTGAGTGGGGTGGGGGTGGGAAATGAGATGTGCAAATAAAGGATTTCGGTGTGGAAGTAACGTGTGTGGTACAGTACTAGCGATAGGACAGCGTGCTGGGGGAATAGCGAAACGTGAGCAATGTACTCAGTTCAGGAGCCAGAGTCCTCCCAGGGGAGGTCTTCTGTCTCCTTATTTCCAAGATGCCAATGGTGTTTCGAAAGGTTCCCTAGGAGAATGTGATGGAGATATCAGAGCGGTGGTTTGAAGAACTTGATCTGGTTCGCCAGCTTGATATGGGTCTCAGCTAGTAACTTTCTTAATCCCTTAAAAGATGATGATCTAGTTGACATGTGTCCATTATATTCTTCTTCATACGTGCATGTTCTAAACGTTCTATAACCTTTAAGGCAATAATCACCACTGTTAAGTGTTTTTGAGTCTGTTTTATATTTTCTCTAGCGATATCCAGAACTGGACTTGTCTTTCTAGAATAGCCATCAGAATGTGTATTTCTTAAAAGAATTGCTCTACTATTTTAAAGAACTTAGATAGCTGATATTGCATCTTTGAGGCTCTGTGATCCTTAATCAGGTCTTATATTTTAATATTGAATTATTGATTGGACCCTAAAGGATGGAATAAAGCAGCATCCCCTGATTTCTCATAATTGCTTGCATCAAGGAGCCAGGGTTTCTGCAGAGGCTGCTCCCTGGAGTGGTTCTCGGCAGGAAACCAGGGGGACCTGCACATCTCCTGGTTGCAGGGAAGAAAAACAGAGCAATCATCTATGGGGAAAGAACGCGAATAGCCTCTCTCTGGTGGTGACAGAGGTAAGAGTCAGAGTTTGGAGGTGATGTACTCGACAGAAGACAACTAATGTCACAGTGAACAGACTCTCGCTTTGATATATTTTTAAACCACTTGATTTCAGGTCATTTTTAGCGATGCCAGAATACTTTACATCTCGCCATCTCTAGTGTCCATGTGCACTGGGGGGAAATAACTTTCCCTTGAGTGTGAGAACTCTCCCGTGACCTACAAAGGGTATGGTCGATAACAAAGAAGGTGTATTTTATGGAGATGATAAGAGAGAAGCACGGAGGTGCTTCTTGTATGTTCCATAAGCATCAGAAGTGATTTTTACTAAGTTATTTTTTACTTACAAATTGAAAAACCTGGAATACGTGCTTTTGTTTAAAAAATTCATAGAACAAAATGCGTAAAGTAAAATCCACCCTCCCAGTACCCCCTTGCAGCGACTGGAGTAAGCGTCATATATATACTTTTTTTTTTTTGTATACATAAATGCGTCCGGGAGGAAAAAAGCTAGTTGCAGAACAATATGTAGAATGGTATGTGGAATAAAGTACATCTGGGTGATCTAAAGGTAGCCCATAAGGAACATGTTCTCATGCTTGTACTCCACTGTATATTGTAGTTATCTTTCCACATCCATACCTGTGGATCGGCCTTGTCCCTTCTAGTGCCCAAATGGAATTTCATAGTCTGGAAACAGAAGGATTTTCTCATTCTTCAGTTGATGGAAATTTAGGGTATCTCCATTTATTTGCTTTTACAAGGCGCTCAGCAATTGATGCCCATGTATATATCCTTTGGGAGATTTATGTGTGACCTGTTTTTAATAGTGTGTGCATCTCCATGGAAACGATCTATAGAAAATGCTTCAAACGGTTTTGGTCAGCAGCAAATCTACTTGGATTTGATGTCATTACAGACTGTAACTCTAATGTGGTTTGCAGTTTGATATCTGCCCTCTACGAAGTCCAGTTTTTTGCTTAGAGCTTCTCGAAGTGTTTTTTGAGTCCTTCTTGCTGGAAGTGATCGAAGGGAAGTTAAGCGCATCTCTTTTGGTCAGGTATCCAGAATCTCAAGTTAGCATGCCCCTGGTTTCCAAAATACTAGCATTCCATATTATCTCCCAAAGCTCTGAAATTCCTCTATCCTTTTTAGCGAATATTTGCACTAGCTCTTAATATAATGTATTTAGGAAAAACTTTTAAAGCTATTCACTATAAGAGCAAAATTACTCTAGTCATTATATAACTACTGTTAAATAGAATGTGGAAATACGTTGGAACTCGATTTTGTTTGTCACACAAACGTGTATAAGTTGGTATTATGATGTGTGTAGGTTAATAATTAAACCATAATGGAATTTAAGGGTTTATTAACACCATAGTACATAGTACAGTTTCATGTTTTGTTGATTTTTGCACTCTTGGATGAATATACAGTTTGCATTTAGTATGAAAGTACACCTGTGTATTTAACATGAAAGTACACCTTTTCCCATATTACTGGCCGCAAAGAATTATCATCTAGGCACTTGCTATGCATGGAATGCCAGACTTTGTGGAGCAGGGTCCCCATCTTCTTCGTGTCCACGATGGACCAGCAAATGGCCTATTATAGGAGTTGAGAAATGTTTGAACTGACTGGTATGCAGTTGTCTGAGTTACTTAAAACTAAAAAGAAGAGGACCACCGGGTTGGGTTCACGTGCTTCTCAGTCTTGGGCAGCAGAGGCACCATATTGGGGGAATAGCACTCCTGCGCCTGAGTGTGCCTTGCACACTGGGCCCTGCTCCCTGTTTCACTGGAAGGCAGGGGTACCGAGCTGATGAGACCCTCCGCCTTAGCACTGGCCCTGCGCAGCACTGCATTGTTTGCTTATGTCAGCAAGGGCCTTTGAAGTGCATAATGCTATGTGACTTTCATTTTTGGCTGCCTCTGTGTGCCTGGGTAATTACTTTATAGCTCTGAAAAACCATCTCAGGGCTGTTTAGATAATGATCCACCAAACCCAGAGTGAGGAGTTTTAAGATTTTATGAAGAAAGGAAATGGATCCCCAGCCGACCAGATCATCTTTAATGTCCAAAAGCCTTTGTACATCACTTAAAAAAGTGGGCGTGGTTTCGAGATTGGAAATCATGGTAGCGAACCTTTATTGACTAGTAATGTGGGCGGGCTCTGTTCTAAGTACATCATATATGCGGAGTTAATTCTCACAACGGCTGGTGAGATAGGTGCTCACGATCTCCATTTTAGGTGATAAAATCGGGATGAAGAGAACTTGACTTAAACCAAAGTTACATGGCCAGTTAGTGGTAAAAGGAGTCTGGCCCAGAGCCTAAAATTTGACCATTAAATTACAATTCCTTATGTAAGGAGCTCCTGGATTTAGTATAAGCTTATATTTGCTTTTCAAGTTACTTGATCCTGAATGTACTAAAAGGATCTGTGTAGCACCTTGGAATAACCAAGATTGGGAGCTGTGATGCCCAGTTGTGTCTTCTGGCTTTGCCAACTATGCCGCCCTGAGTAAATTACAGTAGCGCCCCCTTGTCCACGGGGGAATATGTTCCAAGACTCTCAGTGGATGCCTGAAACTGGAGATCGTCCCAAACCCTGTATAGACTGTTTTTCCCTATACATACATACCTATGATAAAGTTTAATTTATAAATTAGGCACAGTAAGGGTCATCTGGGTGACTCAGTCAGTTAAGCCTCAGACTCTTCATTTTGGCTCAGGTCAAGATTTCATGGTACGTGAGTTTGAGCCCCACCTCAGGCTCTGCGCTGACATCACAGAGCCTGCTTAAGATTCTCTTCTCTCCTTCTTTCTCTTCCCCTCCTCCACTCTCTCTTTCTCAAAATAAATAAATAAAAACAGGCACAGTAAGAGGTGAACAACAAAAACTAATAATAGAACAATCCTGATAATACACTATAATAAAAATTATGTGAATGTGGCCTTTCTGTCTCTCAGAATATCTTCTTGTCCTGTACTCACCCTTCTTCTTGTGATGATGGGGGATGATAAAATGTCTACGTGATGAGATGAAGTGAGGTGAATGACGTAGGCACTGCGACCTAGCGTTAGGCTGCCGTTGGACCTTCTGACGCTTTGTCAGAAGGAGGGCCATCTGCTTCTAGACCGCCGCTGACTGAGACCATGGAAAGCAAAACCATGGGTAAGGGGGAGAACTACGGTATATTTTGCTTTTTGGGCTTTAATTTCCCCAACTATAAAAGGGGTTTTCCCGGGACATAGAGTCCTGGATAGTCACAAGTCCTCTTTCTTAGTTCTAATATTCAATGGTGTTAAACCTCATTTGGTCCTATTAAATTCATAAAATATGAATGAAGTTGGACGGTCTAAATTCTCTCCGCAAGGCTATCTTTAGAGTTTCCAATTTTTGCTCTGGAGTCAGGAAGTGGAGGAAGCAAAGTTAAGCACAGGACTATGGAGAAGGGAGGGTTAGAAGAGAAAAATAAGGCTCCCCTCCCCCACCCCAGACCTGCTGCTGCTGCGTGTGCCCGAGGGCAGGTGGAAGGAAGCTGGAACTTTTGGACCACCACCTAGATCCAGACTGTTGGGAGATGTGCCTTAATCAGGGAGCCTGGGTTGCCAAGGTTCTGTGTGTCTGTGAAGAAAACCTCTGTGGCTTAGTGGTTTTTGCAAATATGTTGCGTGTGTTTAGTATATATTTTGTTAAACGCCAGGGTCTCCGCATCTGGCTGCGTGGATCATAATCACCCAGGAAGTTTGTTTCAAAAGACAGATTTCGGGGCCCTGCCTGTGGGATCAGAATAACTGGGTAGGACCTGGGAATCTCAGATTTTTTTAAATTTCCTCGGGAGATTTTACTCCCCGGCGAGGTTTGTGCCTCCTGCCATAAACCACCTGTCCGGGGCCATCTCTGCCGGGGGCTGGCACTTCCACCCACGAAGAAATGCTCATGGCCCCCTGAAACTCTTAAGACCTTTGATCTGTGTCTGCTGGACATGTGCATTCCAGATCTGGAATGTCCTTCTCATTCCACCCCGTCTGCCTCCTTGAGATGCTTGAGGATTTGCTGCTCGTCTTCCAAGAGCCGGGTAAACAGTCACATCACCAGTGACACTCTTGCCCACAAGGTAGAGTGAGACCTCAGGCCTCGGGACCTCTGTGGTACCTCCTGCTGCCGGCAGGTGCACCTCACTGTGTCCTTACCGTTTCCCCACCAGAACGCAGGCCCCTCCAGGATAGGCCTGCACCCTGCTCCTCTCTGAGGAGCCCAGGCACCTAGATGCCCAGTGTCTGGCATTGGGCCAGGTGCAGACAGCGTCTCAATGAACGACCGAGTGCGTGTCGCAGTTACCACACTCCCACGGTGCCCTCAGTGGATCTGGGTGAGGAGGGCTGTCCTTGCGGCCGGTGGGAGGCTAGTGGGGTGGGATCTTGGTCAGATTCCACTTGGGGATTCAGAATTCAAATTTTGATGACCCCTCCTTGAGGTCGAGTCTGGTGGAATGTGTGACTTGATATTTCAGTAGCTGAAGAGGGCCTAGCAATTCCTCGATGCAGTCACAGGAAGGGGCAGGTGGGTGAAAGACGGAGCCCAGGGAAGAGCCGGAACCTTCCCTTCTAGGAGAGGAGGTCCTGGGAAGCTGTTTTCAAGAGGCAGCCAGACTGGTTCTGTTTGCCCCCAAGTTTTATTTTAACTAGGTTGTTTGGAATTTCACTAGCCCTTAACTTCTGGATTGACTTTGGTGTTCAAGTCAGACAGACCCTTTCACGTAATTAGAGCCTTATGATTTCTACCTAGGAAGCTACTTAGCCACAAACCGGAGGTGGAAGAGGGAATTAATTATTTTTAAAAAGTCATAAAGCCCTTCTCACAGGCCTGGAACTGAATATTCTTTGAATATGACCTTAAGGGAATGTCGACAAACTTACTCACTGATTAAAAATAAAGATGTCTAAAACTGCAATCTGCTAATCTCTAGATATGGCTGTGGATCATAAACTATTATTTTTGGTTGTTGTCTTTGGGATTTTAATGCCTTTAGGAAAAGAGGGAACTTACAAATATTTGAGAAACGAGCTTAGTTGTGATTTTTCTTTAAGAGCTGAGCCTTTTTCTAAAAAAAAAAATTCAAGGATCATATATTAATTTTTCTGATGATCTTATTCTGAGGATTTATAGATAATAGGAGGAAAAAAGGAGTCTGGCATAAAGCATCTGTGGAGCCTGGATAAAAAGTTTTGTGGAAACCTGGCAGGGGTTAATTTTGCTTGGAACCTGTATATGGCTGTAGTTGGGGCACCTTAGCTCTGATTTCCTGGAGCCTGGCATGTCTTTTTTTTTTTTTTTTTTT
>NW_024412417.1:33299718-33302438 GCF_014898765.1 Herpailurus yagouaroundi | reverse complement strand
GGAAACAGTTGCTGATTTGTTGAAAAATTTCATAAGACAAAACACTTCCTAGCGTACAGGGTGGATGGACCAGCTGCTGTATTCTCTCATATTTTTTAAACATGAGTTTAGTGCTGTATAGAAGATGACCTAGAAACTCTCCACTGCTTTTCATTTTCAGGGTTTTGAACTTGATTTTGATTCACATGAATTATGCTGAGGAAACCCTAAGCAAATTTTGCCTCTGCTGGTAGTTGACATTTTGAATTCTCCCTGCTAGGATGCTGGTGGGTGTGGTGGGGAGTAGAACAGAGCTCGGAAGAATAAGAACATTTGTATTTGGCTGAAGTGGGAAATTGGCCCGGCAAAGACAAAGTCACCTTTTCTCTCGAAGTTCTTTTTTGTTTGTTTTCCCTTTAATTGCAGGCCCAGTGCCAGGACTCGACGGCTGTCGTGTATGCCGTGGAGTCCTGGCCCTGTGGAGCCTTCAGTCGGGGCCAGGCCGTTCTGTGTGATGCTGCAAATGTTCTACCTTTCCCTGTCCAATGTGGGAGTTACAAGCCACACGTGGTCATTGAGCACTTGAAATGTGGCTGGTGTAACTGAGGAACTGAATCTCTCATTTTTTTGGAATTTTAATTCATTTTAATTATATATAACTTGCAACTTAGCTGAGGGCTGTGGTGGTACCTCAACCTTGGATAGCTTTGGTGTTGCTTCAGGAACTTCTATCAGCTTCTCAAGCCACTCCATACTTAAATGTGTACATGTGGAGGAGTGCGTATACATCTGTGTTTGTATTTAATACCTCTTGTAGTCTCAATCTTACGTGAAGGACAAATGAAAAATTTCTAATTTGCTGCTATTTATGATAATATTCAGCCTAACTAAAAAGTGTTGCCTATTATGTAAACAGCTTCGGGATGCAAGTTCTCCATCTCCTAAAGAGATTTTGGAGTTGACTTTGACTTACTAAGAAGGGACATAAAAAAATATAATGTCTTTTTAAGTGGGTTCATAAATGCACATCCTGCTTGTGGGTTTCATTATTTTGATGCTTTTCCACTCTGATAGACCTTGCGTCGCTTTAATTCGTAACCACAGTACATTTAATCCTACATATTCTGCTTAGGACAAAACAACTTTTTATTTTTTAATTTAATTTTTAATTTTTTAATTTTTAGAAAGAGTGCATGAGTGGAGGAGAAGGGCAGAGAGAAAGAGAGAAGGAGAATCTCAAGTAGGCTCCATGCTGAGTGCAGAGCCCAACATGGGGCTTATCCCACAATCCTGGGATCATGACCTGAGCCAAAATCAAGAGTCAGACACTCAACCGACTGAGCCACCCAGGTGTCCCAAAACAACATTTTAAAAATGGTCTTATGAATGTGGAGTTTGTCTTACCATTTTCCATTTTTAAAAGTGATTTTTGTTTGATTTGCTTTATATGACCGTCAGACAGTAGGAAGGCATGGGTATTTTTAAGTCTTTTTTTCTTTTACAAATTACACTGTAGGTAAGGACTCAGAGGAATTCATATGTTTATTAAGTATCATTATTTTATGAATTAAAAAAAAATCTTCCTTTTTTTCTCCCTGTTTTTTGCTTGAAGGGGTTAAGAGGTAGGTGCTAATATCTGCGATTATTTTGGTGAGCACATTCCCATTTTCCGGTAGGTTTGGGATCATGAACCCAGCCTTGCTGGTGATACGGTGAAATCCCTCCTTTGTGATCCTGTTGATGTTTTCTCGATGTTAAAACTGATGCTTGAGAACAGTACAGTTCCCCGCTCTACAAGTGGCCTTTCCTTATTGATCTTTGGTTGGGTAGCAACTGTTGCCAGGGATGGGGTGTCTCATTGTGGTCAGCCGGTGTCCTGCCTGTGCAGTGTCTGGCTTTTCACTGTCTTCCCAAAATGACACTTGAAACGGTGGTTAGTGTGCGTTAGCCTGAAACACACTAACCTGAGTCCCACTGTAAGGGAAGCACCTCCTGGGTTTTCCAGAGCAGGGAGTCCCCAGAATCCTGAAATCCTGTAACAGGGAGAGCCGGGGGTGTCCGAATTCCACACCCGAGCCCGTGTGTCCTGTTAAGGCTCATCCTACCGCTAACCAAGAGAAGCACCCGTTCTTGCTCAGTGCGGTGGTGTCACCCTGTTTTGCTCCAGTGTATTTTCCCAGATGATGCTCGAATATGATGTGCGCTGTGTTCTGTCTAACCTCCGCAGCCTTAATAAACGCTGGTGAACGACACAGTGATGGTAGTGGCGGCAGCGGGGAGGAAGGTCCAGGCGTGGAGAGGATGTGTGTTTTTATGGGTGACTGGGTCGATCTGTGCAGCGTTGTTATTTGTGTCGTTAGGCAGTTTACATAATGAAGTGCTTTGCTCAGCAGTTCCATCCCTTCCAGCTTGCTGGGCCGTCTGCGCTTTGGACACAAGCAGTAAGGATTCTCCCCCCCTTGCCCTCCCTCCTCCCCATCCTAATTCTTTCCCTTTGCTTTTTGTTTTGGCTTAATAAGTAATACTCCACCCCATCCTGCTGCCGCACACAAGTGTGCCGTTGTTACTTCGGTAAAATATGGATTAGCATTCGTGGAAGGATGCAATTATCTTAGTTCATACAGATGAGGTAATTTTTTCTTTTTTTCCTTTTCCTTTTCCTTTTTTCCTTTTCCTTCTCCTTCTCTTCTCTTCTCTTCTCTTCTCTTCTCTTCTCTTCTCTTCTCTTCTCTTCTCTTCTC
>NW_024412417.1:33277383-33299708 GCF_014898765.1 Herpailurus yagouaroundi | reverse complement strand
TCTTCTCTTCTCTTCTCTTCTCTTCTCTTCTCTTCTCTTCTCTTCTCAACAGTGCTTTTTTGTGAAAGATCATTTGCCTTAGAGTCGTGAACTTGGTTTGGTCTGCCCACCTCAGATAAAAATAACCGTTTGGAATGTATGGTGAACAAACGTGAAGACACTTGAAGTTGTCGAAAAATACTAGGGAGTCTGTTCTGCCTGATTGATTGCGTGGCTATCTCTTCTCCCCTCCCTCTGATAAAGCCCCCGCCTGAAACTTGCAGGAGATGCGGAAACTCTTTGAACTAAGGTTTTCACTTTGGGCACATGTGCTCTGCTGTAAGGGAAAAAAGCTGATATTGGGAAATCACTCAGAGAATAAAGACTATTCAAAAGGATACTCTTCCGTCCCCCAAATCTGGCCATACATTCTTCTGATACATTTTAAAGATATTAGATTTTTATACACTACCTTTAGAAACCTATCTCTGGCCTGAAGTGAGAATTATCTGGAGTTTGTTCTGTTTTGTTTTCTAGCCTAACCCTGTGGTCTTTGATTTTTAAGATGGTACAGGGTTTTTTCTTATAGACCATCTAGTGTCTGGTGGGACTTTGTCATTTTCATGGGGCACACTGAATCTCCTGGAGGGGAGATGAGATCACTTGCCCAAGTCCACTCAGCTCAGAAGGGGCTCCTGGGGAGGATTCTTTCTAGCACAGGGCTTTCTGTCTCTTGGTTTCCTCTGAAAGCCGCATGGCAATCTACTTGTTCACTCTGTCCCTTGGTTTAATGCTGAGGGCACTCAAGTAGAAAATAACATGGGCTGTGAAAAAAAAAAAATCTCTTCTGTGCTTTCAGTCGATTATTTGTAAAGATTTTTGCTCACTTATTTGTTTCTGCGGGATCCTTGGTCAACTGGTTTTCCAAAGCCATTTTCCACTCTTTCAGTCCTTCATTTTTCTATGGAAGATATTTTTGTTTTCTTTCAGCTCTTTGTGTGTGTGTGTGTGTGTGTGTGTGTGTGTGTGTGTGTGTGTGTCTGTGTGTGGGGGGGCTGTTTTGCTTATATTTTAAGCGAAAATATATTGTTATATTTGACATAAGCCCATTTATCTGTAAGAATAACTCGATTTTTTTTTGTCTGCGTTGTCTTAGTTTTGCAAATTATATCTCCATCCGTGCGTGCGTGCACACACACATGCACCCGTGTGCACACACAATATGTTTTTTCATTCCCAAATGTGTAAAATTGCCACGGGACTCTTCTTTCTAGTAAAAGATACTGCTGTGGAAATCTGCGGCATTTCTGCTGTGTGTGCCAGGGCCCAGGGACCCTGGTTACCATGGAAACTAATATCCAGCCACTGGGTGGTACCTCTCCTTTAGAGCTGCATCTGAGCGCATTTCACAGTTGAGTACAATGCTGCGTCTTCCCCCTTTAAAATAAGGAGAGGGGGGAAAAGCTGAGTGATTACAAATTTTTAAAAAAATGCTATTTCTGCTAAGGCAGAAAGAGACCTCACTAGGTACTGTTTCCACATGATTGTCAGTAGTAGGATAGCACAGTTATCCAAAGGCGGCCAAAGGTATCTGGTAAAATACAGAAGAATTTTGGAGGAGATGGCCAAAATGGAACCTTCTTCCCGTTCTGGTGATCTGCAAGCTTCTCTTTGGGAATGATGGGCAAGCTGGGCTGACGTGGGCTTCAGCTTGATTTGTTGGAAATGCTTGATAGCAGACAAAAGACCTTCAGCTTTGCGCATGGTCCCCCCTTCCTGCATTTCCTGACCTCTCTCTCTCTCAGAACCTGCCCAGAGAACCAGATCAGAGATCCTGGAGAGCTTGCCCAAATTTTAGCCCTCGAATTGCCATTTAAGCACGCGGTTGCCATCTGTGCTGGTTGAAAGGCGGATGCTGATTATGAGAGCAATACTTCATTTGGATAATACGGTTTAAAGCCAAGTGCAAGATGGCTTGTACGAGAACTGGAGGAACTCACGAGCCATCTGCACCTACCCCCTGACCTCCCGGTTGAGGCCCATTGGTCAATAATGGTGACAGGTGGGGCCACATCTGGGAGATGGCAGATACCCAGCCCCGGGTTCCCACTGCCCGTGAACAGATTCCTGCTGCATGACATTGAAGGAGAGTAAGGTTGACCCTAACCTTGTATAGATGGACGCCTGCTGCTCTGACATTTGTTTTTCCAAATGTGTTTGTACAAAGCAAATACTGGGTGTGTATGTCCTTCAGAAACAGTGGGATACCCCAGAGCCTTTGCCTGTCACAGGTGGTGGGGATCTTAGTCCAGCCATGGCCTTGGAGATTGACTAAGGCCCCCCCTACCTGTTGAAACACTCAGCTGGCCCCTCAGCTGCTTTATCTTGGAGAGGGGAAGCAACCCCATTTTGCAAACAAGGGCAACCAGCTTGGTGACTTGAAGTGACCAGGTTCACGTGTCACAGGACTTTGAAGCAGCAGAGCCTGGAGTGTATATCCGCTGTGTGCTCAGTCTCCCATTCTTTCCACCTCAGAGGTCAGCTGTATACATAGAACGACCTCAGAATTTAGACCAGCGTTTCTTAATCTTGGCACTATTGACATTTGGGGCTGGAAAATTCTTTGTCATGAGGACCGTCCTGTTTGGCATCATCCCTGGCTCCCATCTGCCGGTTGTGAAAACCAAAAATATACCTAGACGTTGCCCAGTGTCCCCTGGGGGTTCAAACTGCCCCGGTGGAGAAGCACTGAGCCCGGCTTTTCTGGTGTTTTAATGGATGTGGCCGTGCCTGTTCCTGAGGCAGTTGTGGAGAGCTCATTCCACTTAAGGTTTGAGGTTATTTATAACCACGTCTTGATTTTAGACATTTGACAGTCCGTATAGTTGTGTCACTTGAGAAACGACCCCTGTGCTCAGTTGTGGATAAAATTTTGTGAAGAGTCCATACCTTACCAAAGAAGATGGCTCCTTTTTAGCAGAAGGTCATTTCCCAGTGTGAAAATACGCGTCGTATTTTTAAAAGATTAAATCTAATAAGAACAGTGATGGAAATGAACGGAGGGTCTTCATTCCTGCCTCCTTCACAGAGAGGTGGCTTGGCCAAGGCAGAACCTGGGTCAGGAGGCTGGCTTGAGGTCCGTGCTGCCCGGTCACAGCTGTGTGGCTTTGGTGGGTCTGTCCGATCACACACACCTTAGCTTTGTCATCTGTTCAGGGACATTTGGATTGACCGTGCCTTCCTGTCAGGGTGATCATGGAGCTCACACGATGGTGTGGCTGGAAAAGCCCCAAACGGCTATGACACAAGGTCATGTGCTCCCATCTGACATAGTTTCTGGGGGTCCTGCCCATGTCAGACGGGTGTCTCCTCGGCTTCTTCTTGGACACCAGTGCTCGAGTCTGATTGCACCTTTGCTTGCCCTGTCTCCTACCTCTCTGTCCCCAACCTCTGCGCATCCATCTAGACCATTTACGGCCCTGTTTTGCCCCTCGAAAGACTTCGGACATTTTAAAATTTCTCTTTATTCTCTGGGCTTTGTTATTATTTTGTTTAGCACTATTAGAGTTTGTTTATAAATGAATATTCACATATTACAAATATTATATGTAATTATAAGTATTATTATTTTATTATATTGCTATTAGATTTGGGGTTTTGTAATGGTAACTCGAATCCATTTTTGTTTTATTTTTTATTTTTTCAAGCTTTACTGAAGCATGATTGACAAATAAAAACTATATAATTAGTTTGTGTTTTTATCCTAAGGTGTACAACATGATGATTTCATATACTTCTTTATTGTGAAGTGATGACCATAATTAAGTTAATCAAGGAACCCATCACCTGACATAGTTACCATTTTTTAAAAATGAATTTTGAGATTTTTAGTTGTCTCCTGCGTGCCCTGGGTCAATGGAATCTATCACTTTCTTTGCCTTGGCAAACACTCGCAATGTTCCTTTCCTTCCCTCGCACAGACCCTGGCTGATCCTGTAAGGCTTCTCTCTGGCCATTTCCCCTCTGGGAACCCTTTTCTCGGTCCTGAAGCGGGTTAGAGGCTGCCCCGCTTTGCTCCAAGTCCAGAACCTTCACTCTGCCTGGCCATCACCATTATCTTACTAATAATCTGTGAGCTTCTTCAAGGCAAGCACTCCCCCACTGATGACATTAGCGCTCTGGTGTGTCCAACCGGCTTTTCTTTTTCTCTTAATTGAGATGAAATTCACATAACATAAAACTGTTTTAAATTCGGGGCATTTTGTTTATTCATAGTGTTGGACAACCGCCACCTCTGTCTAGTCCCCAAAGCATTAAACCCTGCACCCAGGGTGATGAAAAAGTTGTGGAAATGGACGGTGGCAATGATTGTAAGACGGTGGGAATATACGTTAATGCCACTGAACTGTACCCTTAAAAATGGCTATAATGCACAGAGGATTTTTAGGGCAGTAAAAATACTCTTGTGTGATGCCATAATGATGGATACACGACATGATACATTTGTCCAAGTTCATAGAATGTCCAACATCAAGGGTGAACCCTAAAATAAACTGCAGACTTTGGGTGATAATGATGTACCAGAACAAATTCATCGCTTATGACAAACGTACCACTCTGATTGGGGGATATTCATAATGGGGAAGCTATGCATTTGTGGTGACATGCAGGTACGTATATGGGAAATCTGTCTCTCCTCAAGTTTGCTATGAACCTAAAACTGCTTTAAAAAAAAATCTTAATTAAAAAATTATTATGATGCTAAATTTTATGTTAGGTACATTTTACCACAAAAACTAAAAACCCATATGCATTAAGCACGTAATCCCTGTCTTGTCCGTTCCCCTCCCCTAGGGTCTGCCGGTGTGTTATATTTTTTTCATCCTTATACCCTGAGCCCCCAGCATGGTTGTTGCTAGATAAGCCTTTGTTGAATGAATGCACTTAGGTTTTACTTTAACACCGACTTGCCTCATGTCTATTTCTTCAGCAGCTCTCAACAGTCTATTTTTAGTGAAAAAAGTGATCTTTAAGGAAATTTCTTTGAAATGTTTCACTAGTATATAAGGTTTTGGTTTTTCTACTTGTCTGTTGATATCTGCATAAAGGTGCCTCTTAAGCCAAAGCTAATTTTGTAGTTTATCTGCCCATCTTGGTTATTTTTCGTTGATGTTTTGGGTTGATAACAGTGGTCCTGATTCTGTACCTGGTGGTGTCTGTCTGGCAGACTCAGAAACAAAATTACGGAGTCTTTCAAATACACGTAGTGATGCTTTTTCTTAGGATGTTAAAATTTTCAATTACTGGGGAGCCCGGGTGGCCCCGTTAGTTCGGTGTCTGACTCTTGATTTCGGCTGAGGTCACGATCTTGCCATTCATGAGTTCAAGCCCCACATCAGACACTGTTTTGACAGTGGAGCCTGCTTGGGATATTCTCTCTCTCTCTCTCTCTCTCTCTCTCTGTGTCTGCCCCTTCCGTGCTCTCTCTCTCAAAATAAATAAAATAAACTTTAAAAAATTTCTATTACTCTTTCTTTTATGGATGAGAAAAAAAATGCAACCACCTTTCAGAAATTCTTATTTTTAAGCCAATTTCTTCCTTGAAGTATGTTAGTCCTTTTCTTTATGTTCACAACTCATAAAATCTTGTTCTTCCCTGTTGCTCTATACTTTATAAAATTGCATTGCAGTTAGCTTGGGTAGAATTTACTTAAGCATAGTTGAGCCTTTAGATTTTCTTTCTGGCGTGGACAAAAGCATCATTAATTATGAATATGAATTCCTTTCACAAAATGACAAGATTGAACATTTCCTCGTGCCTATATCCCAGCTGTCTCATTCTGACGCTCAACAAAGACTTTTAGAGATTGTTTTTAATGGCCATATTATCAAATATTAAAAAAAAAAAAGAAACAAAAGGAATGCAAAGTGTAGCTTACGGTTTTGTTTGTCTAGAACAAAATAATGAAAGGTTCTTGTTTTACTATGGCTGTTTTCTACTCTCGTGATGCATTTGTAGTCTTAAAGATTTGGATCTTTTCTCCTCTCTAAAATGTTCTGCTGTTGACAGAAAATTCCATTTGTTTAGATGATCAGTACTTGGAATCTGTGGGCTTAGGTCACCTTTTGCCTTCTCTTTTTTTTTTTATTTTTTATTATTTTTTTTAATTTCTAATGTTTATTTTTGAGAGAGGGAGCAAGCAAGCAGGGAAGGGGTAGAGAGCGGGGGACAGAGGATCCAAAGCGGGGCTAGAACTCGTGAACCACGAGATCATGACCTGAGCCAAAGTCAGAGACTTAACCAACTGAGCCACACCCAGGTGCCTCAAACCTTTTGCCTTCTCTTATACTGAAGCTCACTCTTGGGTTTGGTGATGGAGACCGGTGTGGGTGTCGAGAGCCACCCAATGCTGAGCCCTCACTGCGTTCGTGCTGATTCATTATGGCCTCCCCACATGCACAGGGTGGCTTCTGTTCCCACCCCTGGAGGGGGTGAACTGGGCTCTCATTCCAGGGCCTTGAGGCTTTGAGCCACCATATTCTATTGCCTCTGTCCCGAGCGTGTCTGTTCAGCTGTTGGTCGACCATCCTAATGAGATAGTTTCTCAAATTCTCACTTGCCCTGCATCATGTGGTGTTTGCTGACAGAGAAATGGACCCAGATGTGGCAGTCGGTTCCTTGGAGTTGGAAGCCTTTGAAGAGGTTGTGCCTCCTCTGGCCCAGCTATGGTTTTCTAGGTTGGAGATGGACCTGTGTTGCACTCCTTCCAGGCTGTCAAAGAAGCCAGCACTCTTGGAAATTCCCTCCTAAGTTTGGAGCCTAAGGGCCCAGGGAGCGTGTGTGTGCGCGCGCGCCTGCATGCTAATGTTGGATGATACACCACAGGCTGTTGAAAACCTTGTTTCTGCTCGCGTTTCCTCCAGGGGAGAATGTCTAGTGTTAAGGCTCTTCTTCCGTTTTTTCATTTGAATGTGTTATTCTTATTTATTTTTTTTGCTTACTTTAACGAGAAGCTCGGTAACATTAGACATGAGCCAGTTGGGCTTAAGTCGCCTGAAAATAGAATGGAGCCAGCAGTTCAATGTGCTGTTGACTCATTACTTTAAGAAACCCCAGGATTGGAACCAAGATGGTCTGGTAAGGTCAGAGGCTGCGGAAGGAAGGGCGGATGACCATTTGTCAGTGTTGGAAAAGCAAGACAGAGCACTGTTATCCATTTTTCAAGGTTTGTGCATTTTTTGTGTTTTCCAGGAACACGGTTAGGGATGTGATTTGGCTTCAGAAACCCGCTGGTTTTCTTTGACTATGTTTGGTATAAATTCGGCTTAAAGTGTTTCACTTTGTTGTACCTGTTCATGTGCTCTGTGTGTGTGTGTGTGTGTGTGTGTGTGTGTGTGTGGCTTCCTTCTGCCTCACAAGGCTGGCCCCTCCAGTGCCCCTTTGCAGTATCCTTCCCTGCAGGAATTGAGGCAGTGGCCAGAGCCTTTGCGCCCTGTAAGCCTCACAGCCAAACACTTACTCCCCTGGAACAGGGCCCCTTCCCTCTGCCTCTGTGCTCCTCATACCTGTGACCTTGCAGATTGGCGAGGACTCTTTGTCCTGAGTGCAGCAGCAGCACTGAGGGGAGGGCATATTAGCCCTGGGTCCCAGCTGCTTTGCCACTGACGGCCTGCGCCTACCTGCCCAGGGAGCGCAGGCCAGTCCGCAAACAGGGCTGACCCCCTGCGAGGCCCTCCCCACTCCCCCCTGCTGGGGGGTGGTGGTGGGGGGCATGCATATTGATGCACCCTGCTCACATGCCACAGAAATACGACCACCAAAACCACGTCAGCGCGAATTGTAAAAGAAGGTACGTGTTTCTGGTGTGAGTGCTGCCCAGCTGTTGGAGTTGAGAAATCACACAGTGTGCTGGTTAAGCACCTTCAATTTGGATTGAACCCTGGCCTGCGATTTGTTTTTTTCTGCAGCGCGACCTTTGGCAAATTGCTCTAATCTCTGTGTACCTCAGTTTTCTTGTCTATAAGTTGGATGTGATAATAGCACCCATGTAGGGTTGCAGGCAAGTGTGTGTGTGTGCGCACACGTGCGCGTAGGGCCTAGTTCAGTGCCTGGCCATAGAGGCCTTTGCACATTAGCTGCTATTACGAAAAAGGTGAGCTACTACTTGTCAGCACATAGGACTGTGTCAGGCACTATGCCGTGTGCTTGGTATAGATTTTGCTAATCTTTATACAAAGTGGTTCTGAGAGAGGTGATGTTGATTTATTTTTTTACTTAAAAATTTTTTCTGATGTTTATTTGTTTCTGAGAGAGAGAGAGAGAGAGACCGAGCACGAGTGGGGGAGGGGCAGAGAGAGAGGGAGACACAGAATCTCAGCAGGCTCCAGGCTGTGAGCTGTCCGCACAGAGCCCGACCTGGGGCTCGAACTCACGAGCCATGAGATCATGACCTGAGCCGAAGTCGGATGCTCGACTGACCGAGCCACCCATGGGCCCTGAGGTGGTGTTGATTTAAATGAAATGGTTGTCAGGTTCCCTAAAATAATTTGAAATATATTTAGGATGGGTTCTTTTCATTGTGGACATTTGAAAAACTTACACACACACATGCCCCAAAACACTCTCTGTCTTTCTCTGTTATTCTTTCTCTCTCTTCTTTTACACACACACACACACACACACACACACACCCCCCAAAAACTTGATGCGGCATAGAAGCAGCTAACGTTTCTTGACTGATGATCAGAGACAGAAGATTAGTTACTGGAGTTTGTCATTTGCCTTTATTTTTCTTAAAGAATGCCACAGCTTCCTGTGTTGTTTTGGATTTGATAGATACATTTCTATATGGTTTCCAAAGTCCAGCTTTTCACTCGGCAGGAAGCTGAGCACAATAATCCTCCTTTTTGTTCAACCCTGAACCTTAGAGTCTACTCCGTGCGGGGGAAACCTTTCTACTCTGTGCTCTGCCACTTAATCCCCAGGTGGCCTTGAAGAGATTATTAACTTGCTTAAATGTGATTAAGGAGCCCCCTTTCTGGGGTCCAGAGAAACCACCGCTCTGGTCCTGAGGGTCTTTGTGGCCTGGTGTAGCCTTGCTGCCCCCGAGAATTGAGTCTGGGGTAGGAGTCCATGCAGAGCAGAGATAGGCTGCAGGCAGTGGGGTAGGAGGAGGGCTCCTATTTTGCGGAGGGGTGTACCCGTTACTCATTCTGTAGAAGCACTGGGCCTGGCACCAGTGAATGTTCTCCGACACATATAGCGGGTTGTTGAGTTTCTGTCTGGGGAATACGTTGGTGGTCAGGTTTTGGGTGTTCTGGAAAGAGAAGAGTATGATAGAAGTGTTGAAATAAGACGCTATTACTGTAACAGATCTATTACATGCTATTGGGTTCTGGAAGCTGAGTGCCCCAGTTATGGCATATAAAATAGCCTTTGTTTTTTCTTACGATCATCTTCCCCACCTTTACCTCGGAGTGATCCCTCCACCTGCCCCGCATGTCTTCCCTGGGGCTCACCTTCCAGGGGCTTCCTTCTTAACTACTTTCAGCTGAGAACGGAAGCAGCAGCTGTCGAGCAGTGGTCCCGTGAGGTGGATATCTGGAGGAGTGAGGGCCTTCTGGTGACTCATCCCCTCCCTGTTTGGCTGCCGACTCCAGGCCTTGCCTGGTTCTCTGTCTCAGCGCTGATTCCTGAGCTAGGGATGGACCTGTCGCTCAGGAGAATCCTGTATTCCAGATATAGAGTCTGATCCAGTGGTAAAGAAGTTGCCTTTAAAAAAATCTCTTCCTAGGGCACTATTCTGCCATTCACACTTTATGTACTGAGAGCTGAAACTCCAATATGACTCTTGAGTTTTGTGTTTCTTAGGGCTTAATACATAAATGATGATCGAGAGAACCTGACTTACTGTTTTGCTAACCCTAGGCACTAAAAAAGAAGTTCTGGAGAGGATAAGGAAGACTAAGTTTAGAGAAGGTCTTGGCAGTGGGGCGCCTCAGTCGGTTAAGTGTCTCAGTCGGTTAAGTGTCCAACTCTTGGTTTCGGCTCAGGTCACGATATCGTGGTTTATGGGTTTGAGCCCCATGTTGGGCTTTGCGCTGCCGGTGTGGGGCCTGCTTGGGATTCTCCGTCTCCTCTCTCTGCCCCTCCCCTGCTCACTGTCTCTCAAAATAAACATTAAAAAAAAAGATCAGTTTTTTAACCTTGGTAGGATCTGATCTTGGCAGTTGTTAGAGGTGATTTTAATTAAATCCCAAACTAGTGGGTACGTGAGGTTAATAACTCTTTGGTGTCTGTGGAGGTTAGTCCTGGTCAAATCTGGGACAGAGTGTTGTATGAATTTTCTCCCATTGAGGAGTTAGGCTGCTTTCTAAACTTTCTCCTAGATCGTGTGGCAAAGTGTGGGGGGTTTTGAGATTCTCAGTCTGTAAACCTTCTGTTGGCATTCTCTGATGTTCACTGTGAGCCTGGTGTGGGGGAGCTATATAAGTCAATGGGTGCTGTGGGTTTCTACACCACATCCAGCTTTTCCATTGCAACCAAATGGCAGATGGCTCCTTGGTTCACCTAACATACTGTGACTACATTCCACTTTTAAAGGGCCGGACAGCTTCTGGAAAGGGCTTTTGAAGCAGATCAGGCAGGGATTTTGCCTCAATAAGATTAACTGCCCAGAACGAGAGAGAATGCATGCACCTTAATCCCTGTCGCTCACAGGAAAATGTGTCCATTTCTATGGAAATTGAAGTATTCTTGAATCATCGTTGTGGGCAAAGGTTAAAAATCTGATCTTTCAAAGCACCGGGAACCATGTGAGACAAGTACACATTCATGCAGGGATGGACTCCAACGGCTACCAGGTCATTTGTTGGTAGAATCTATTGTCATACAGGTTATCCTTCTCACTGCAGTCAAAACAGAAGGAGATGGAAGGAGGGAGGTGGAGGGACCGAGGGAACTTACCACACGTGCAGTTAAGCGTTAGAGGTAAAGAATTGAATCTATTTCTAATCAGGCTCTGGACAAGTTTTATTTTACTTGCATAATGGCTAGCCAGGGTTTGGGTATGGTATCTGAGGGACTGGGCAGGTTTCAGAAATGAATGAACTGAGTCAGGCTGCCAGTAGGAAGGCATTGCTCTGTCTAGAGCAGGTGCTGACACTGTTGTCTTACTGGAATGAGGGCCTGGATCCTTGGAGTTTTGGAAACCGTGCGTCCAATAGAATTGCATTAGACTGAAATAGGACTGTCGTAGCCATTGTACTGATGATGGCAATGTTCTGTATCTGCTTCATCCAGTAAGGCAGCCACATGTGGCTTCTGAGCACTTGAAAGGTGGCTGGGATTATCAAACTATGTTTTTGATTTTTATTTCAGTTGAATTAATTTAAACTTAAATAGCTGCATCTGACTCATGGCTACCATATTGGGCAGCACAGTTGTAGAAGAAGCTAGAATCCAGATATTATGTGCAGTCTTTTGATTTTTGAGAGTTTGCCGGCTAAATTTGGCTCACAGACTATCACTCTACTATCTCCACCCAGATGAAACTCAGAAGAGCATTTAAAAAGTACTGATACTTAGGTCTTGCTCTCTGTTGGTCCAGTTTAACTCATCTGAAGTGGGGCCGACATCAGTATTTTCTATAGCATCGAGATTGGTTCTAAGTGCAGACAGACCTCTTAGACCCTGAATATCACAGAATGACAGTACAAGATGCTTGTGGATTTTCACATGCTCAAAAGCCATTTTTGGTTTCTGCAAGTGTTCAATGAGGATGGTTATACCTACTTCTTAGAGTAGTTGCAAGGATTAAATAAAATCTTCTGTTAAATAAAAAGAACAAACTGGAGTTGAGATGCAGGTGCCAGGCTTGGCTGGCTTACTAGCTAAGGGTCTTACCTTCACAGACTAACCTTGCCTCTGTAGGGGAGGAAAACTTTTTCCTAATACCTTCTGCGGTTCTCCAGCTGGGGCCCCATAAGTTGGACTGACAAATTAACAAGAGAAGAACATACACACTTATTTCATGTAAGTTTTATACCAGATGGGAGCCTTCATAAGGGAATGAAGACCCTAAGAAATGGTTAAACCTGAGTGCTTTCATAATGAGTTTTGATGAAGAGGGGAAAGTCCTGGAAAAACGTGATGGGACAAAAGGAGCTAAGGGTGGGGCGCCAGGGTGGCTCAGTCAGTTATACATCAGACTCCTGATTTCAGCTCAGGTCATGATCTCACAGTTCATGAGTTCGAGCCTTGCATTGGGCTCTGCATTGATAGTGCAGAGCCTGCTGAGATTCTCTCTCCCCCCCCTCCCCCGCCTCTCTCCTGCTTGTGCTTCCTCTCCCTCTCTCTCTCTCTCTCTCTCTCACACACACAAAATAAATAAATAAACTTAAAAACAAAGGAGCTAAGGGTGGTTACTAGGGGAAATGTATCAAGGCCTCTTCATTCGGATTCCTCTAGATATCCCTCTGAGGGCAGAGTCCTTCCTGCACCTGCTGCTTCTCAAATCCCTTTAGCTTAAAGTATTTCTCATGTCAAAGTAGCATATTTGGGGGCAGCATATCCTGATCCCCCTCACTGCTTATGGGATTCAGACCTTGCCTTGGCAAAACCATCTGTTAACGCTGCCATGAACCATAAAATTTCTTAAGAATGGCCTCAGTTGACAGTGCTTAAGTCTCCGAATGCCTGCGGTCTTCTGAAGTCACCCTCTGGAGCAAGAATGGCAGATACATGACAGACGTTGCGTGTTGATCTGCGTCTGTTAGATTCTAAAGCCAGTGCCACTCCCAGGCTCACGGGTTGGAGTGGAATTAAAAGTAAAGAAAGCAAGGGAGGATAGGCGTTTCATAGTTTAAGGAGTGTTTTAGGCATGTGTGTGTGTTTAGTGAAAACAGCCAATGAGTTGCCTTTGGTCTGTAAGTTCCAAAGTGGAAGAGACTGGGTCTGCCTTGTTCAGTGTGTTCCCAGAGCCCCAGACATTGTAGGGGCTCATTAAACCTATGGTGAATAAGAGGGTGAATTAGTGCCTATCAGGCCCTGCGCTAAAGGGTTGGGATTATTTGAGAAAGATTGTTTTTATGTCTGTTCTTCTAGAAGATTGGGAGAGGTTAGTTTTCCCAGGGTCACAGAGCTACGTGGCCAGAATCAGTATTTTTTTTTAATGTTTATTTATTTTTGAGAGACAAAGACAGACAGAGCATGAGTGGGGGAGGAGCAGAGAGAGAGGGAGACACTGAATCCGAAGCAGGCTCCAGGCTCTGAGCTGCCAGCACAGAGCCCAGCGCAGGGCTCGAACCCACGAACCGTGAGATCATGACCTGAGCCGAAGTGAGACGCTTAACCAACTGAGCCACCCAGGTGCCCCCAGAATCAGTATTTTAAAGTCTGGAATTGTACCTACAAGACCATGCTAACTTCATTGCCATAAATATGTGTGCTGACAACACATACACAAACACATACATACACACAAAAAAAGAAAAAATATGTAGAATAACCTCCAGCTAAAATCCATTTTTAAAATGCATGCGGTGGCTCAGAGGGGGATTAAATGGGATTATGGTTCCGGGAGGGATCTATCACTTCCATACCGAGGGTATGCCACTGAAGACTCTCAGGGATCAAAGACCTTTAGGGGAAAAGGTGTGTTTTGATATCCTTTATATCCAGCAGTTTTTCCCACTGCTGAGTACACAAGAGGCATCTAGTGAGCACCTAGCAATCTGATTAAGAAAACATAAATAATATTCTTAGATTTCTTTTTCAAAGGAGAGAGAGTGAAATACTTCACTTTTAGAAGTAAGCAGGCACATTTAAAAATCTGTAGTCTTCTGGGGCGCCTGGGTGGCTCAGTTGGTTAAGAGTCTGCCTTCAGTTCAGGTCATGATCTCACGGTTCGTGGGTTCGAGCCCTGCGTCAGGCTCTGCGCTGACAGCTCGGAGCCTGGAGCCTGCTTTGATTCTCTGTCTCCCTCTCTCTCTGTCCCTATCTCAGTTGCACTCTCTATCAAAAATAAATAAATATTTAAAAAAACCCCAAATCTTAAAGTTTGTAGTCTTCTGCCAAAAAGCAATTAAAGGAGTTTTTAAACTTTCTTGGGATTTGGGTAATGAGGTGGGTGATTTCTTTCTGAAATACAGTGTTGCCATATCACCCATGCCTGATTCTGTTTTGGTTTATGCAGACCTCTAAACCTTCCCCCACCCACCTCCCTCCTAAAAAAAAAAAAAAAAATCCCCCATATACCCTGCATCCCTAAAAAGCTATCATCAGTGATTTAAAACAGAGTTGGGCAAACCGTAACCTGTGCGGCGCGTCTCGTCACTGCAGAATGTGTTTTTAAACAGTTGAAAAAACGAGAAGAATAATGTTTCATGACATGTAAAAATTAATGTGAAATTCAGACTTAAGGGTTCATCCATAAAGTTTTATTGTAACACAGCCAGTGCCTTATTGTTAATGTTTGGTCTCTGGCTAGGTTTGTGCTGCGGTGGTGGAGTGAAGTGTTGGTAACAGAGGCCAAATGGCCCACAAAGCCTAGGGTATTTGCCACGTGACCCTTTAGAGAATAAGTTTGCTTTGGTTTGAAACAAAGCAGGCTGGGAGGAAACAGTGGGGAGGGGGGTAAAGGTGGAAAATGTTTTCCCTTACCCTTTTCCCTGCTTTTGGTAAAACTTACATGTTCAAAACGAATCTTTCTTTTAAACTGTGGTGTTTTTTTTTTTCCTCCCTCCTGATTTTGTGTATCCCTGAGTTGAAAGTCTTGATTGGGAAAGACAAAGGAAAAAAATTAATGATCGGTGACAGTGGAAGCAGCGGGAAGGAAGGCTTTGATACCGTGGCGTAAGAGAAATTCTTACGGTTCTCACTCACGTCTCTTCTGTGTCCCACCCCCAGAACCTTTGAAATTTTGAATAGCAGGTTTTCTCTTTGCATCACACAGGGAACACAGTATGAGAATGTTCATCTGACTGACTTTATTATGTATGCAATGAAGAGTACTTGACATGGTACAGCGAGTCGCGCCAAGTTCTTGGCGTTGGCTGTGCCCTGTGCCTGTGCCTGGCTGGCCCCTGGGGACTGCGGCTGGCAGGCCTCCTTCCTCAGGTGAGTTTGCATTTTGCCCGTTCGGGGAGCCTGTTGTATGCAGTTCACTCTTTATACTGCATTCGAAGCCCCAAACCTTAGACTTGAAAACTACTCAAGGGAACGGAGACCTTATTGAGAGCTTCAGACTTGTCGCATCTAGGAAGAGGTGGATTTCTGTGCTGGGATAAGGAGTCGTCTTGGAAGCCAAACAATGGCAACATTAACGAGGACAGTGTCAACCTTTCCGAGTTGAGATTTGAGCAGGTTCTTCCCTTTGACCCTACAAGTGTGGTGAAGGCCCTGAGGGTCCCTCGGATCCACAGTTGCCTGGTGGTTGCCCACTTTTGTTTAGGCTTTGAGCGGAAAGTCTCCGGACGGTAGTGAGAGTACTGGATGAAAATGATTCTGGGCGGTGGAAGGTCCGGGTGCTCCAAAGTCGCTGGGTTCAGCGGTGGCGAAGTGTGGGACCAGGGACGGGGAGCTTTGCTTTTGTTCTCCCCCATGTCTCATTCCTCTCCACGTTCCTGCAGTCTCATTATTTTTGAAAGAGTTTAATTCTTTTTGTGGCTTTTCCATTTCTCATACATGTGAGGGATAATGTCCAATTTTGTGAATGTCCTCTGGTATTCTCAGTTACGATTTTAAAAAATCAAGTCACGAGGGGCACCTGGGTAGTTGAGACCATTAAGCATCTGACTCTTGGTTTCAGTTCAAGCCATGATCTCACGGTTCATGAGGTGGAGCCCCACCTCGGGCTCTGCGCTTTCAGTGCGGAGCCTGCTTGGGATTCATTCATTCATTCATTCATTCATTCTCTCTCTCTCTCTCTCTCTCTCTCTCTCAATCAATAAACAAACAAACATTTAAAATTCTGTATTTAAAAAAAAAATCAAGTCATGAGTAAACACCTTATTGTTCCTTTCTTCACAAAGTCTTTGTGCATCTGACTTGGCCTTGGGAATCTTTCGCCATGTTTCTTCTTTTTTTGTAAATGTTTCTTTTTGAGAGAGAGTGTGCGTGGAAGCACGCATGTGCATGGGGGAGGGGCAGAGAGGGCTGGGGACAGAGGATACGAAGTGGGTTCTATACCGACAGCAAAGAGCCCGACATGGGGCTCGAACTCACAAACTGTGAGATCACGCCCTGTGCCGAAGTCAGACACTTAACCTACTGAACCACCCAGGCGCCCCACCATTTTTCTTGATTAAAAAAAAAAAAAAGGTTGGGGGGCGGTGTGGATTTGAGTGTGATGAATTAATGAAGAAGGCAGCACACCCTGAATATCATTCATAAGACCTAGGGCCTTCCTCACAAAGTTGTTAGAATCAAATGTAAAAACGCTTCAGGAGATGAAACCTGTCCCCTGAATATTCGAAGCTGCTCTTCTCACAATAGCCACGGGGTGGAAACAGCCCAGTGGTCCTTCGGGATGGAGGGTACGCCAGTTGAAGTATAGACACACAGGGAATATTCTTTGAACATAAAAAAGAATGAAGTACTGGTACTTGCTACAACTTGGATGAGCTTTGAAAACGTTACGTTCCATGAAAGACACAAAAGGTCTCCTATGATTCCGTTTATGTGAAACTTTCAGAAAAGGTAAACCCACAGAGACAAGAAGCAGGGTTTATTTGTTGCTAGGGGCGGTGGGAGGGGGCAATGGGGACTGACTGCCTAATGGGCATCGGAGTCTACTTTGGAGTGACGAAAATATTTTGGAACTGGGTAGAGGTGGTCACTGCACATTGTGGATGTACTAAATGCCACTGAATTGTTTACTTTAAAATGGTTCATTTTATGTTAAGTCAATTTCACTTCTGTTAACACACACACACACACACACACACACACACACACACACACCCTGGAGGTGCATTGATACCACTGCATAGGGCACTCCTGCTGTATCGCCAGGAGCTGTCAGTCCTTGATGTGCTTGGTCTGCCACCTGTAACAGAGGAGAACACACCTTTCCACATGGGGACCCCATGGGGATGATGGAACTTGCTCACAGCCAGGTCATTGGGAAGTGGTCGTTGTAGGACCGACTCCTGGGTTTTCCTGTACATCTTTATTATTAATAGGTGACATTTGCTGGCAGGGTGATGGGAGAAGCCAGCAAAGTGGGTAGGCTAGTGAAGGGTCTCTATTCCTCTAGAAGCTTCAGATCTACCTCCCAGCAAAACGACAGTTTCTTGACAGGACCTGCCTTGGAGCAGAAGGGTTAGTTTGTGACCTGATTCTTGCTAACTGTATTTTTGGCCCGGTTATTTCCCCACCTCTTTGAGCTAGTTTTCTCTCTTTTAAAATGGAGGTCATAAGAATTATAAGAGGATCATTGGATCATTCAGAGTTAAAAACATTTTTTGTGTGTTTATTTATTTTTGAGAGTGAGAGAGAGCACAAGTTGGGGAGGGGCAGAGAGAGGGGGAGACACAGAATCTGAGGCAGGCTCCAGGCTCTGAACTGTCAGCACAGAGCCTGATGCAGGGCTTGAACCCATGGACTGCGAGATCATGACCTGAGCCGAAGTCAGAGAGATGCTTAACCGACTGAGCCACCCAGGCACCCCCAGAGTTCTTAATAAAATGTGCGGCCCCGGGAGAGGTTTAATCTGTTCTATACCTGCTCCTTCCTCAGTCTGGTTCGTTACATTCCTTGGAAGGATTTGAGGAGAAGCCTCGTGGCTTCAGAGGTATGTTTGGGGAAGGAGATGTCCTGGGGGAGCCCCAGTCTCCCATAAGCCACGTTCCAGCTTGGATGGTTGGCGTTTCCCTTCTGGTCTCTGCTGAGGAGGAGCCTTCCCGCGTCTTGAGGCGCTGGAATTACTCTCACGGGCGGGTGGCACCCGTGAAATGGAAAAGCTTAAGTGCTTACCAGCAGTTCACCTTCTGCCATTGCCCAGGTGGGTCTGGCGTTTGGTTCCTGTGAGACATGGCAGCGTGTGTGAAATGCTCTTAGGCTTTTCAAACGGAAAGCAAGAAACTGAACTTGCAGCTGCTGAACACGACCCAGTTCCAGCTTCATGATGCTCTAACAGGAGGCGATCCATCCTGCTCCCGATCTGGGTCTCCTTATCTTCCTGTAGTAACATAAATTGAAGCAGCCCATCTGCACCGCTTCAGAACAAACAACAATGAAGTCATAGTGCTTAAAATAGCGCAGGGCGGAATGGCTGAGAGCAGCCCGTTTTCCCTGCCCTCCCCCAGGGACTCTCACACGGCGTTTGGGGGTCTCGGCCTTGCGTTGGGTCCACGTGGCCTGTCTGTGTGTGTGGGTCACGCGTGTCCTCGTGAGCACATCTACAGCATTGTCCAGAGCAATCTTCTTCAAGAGGAACACACGCTGGGAAGGTGTGCATGGTCTCCTTCTAGCTTTGTGTTTCGTTTTACGGGGCTCCCCCTCTCCATCTCTCCTGCGCCGTCATTATGCATTTTGGTACCCCTCTAAAACACAGCTCACCTTGCTAAAAGAACACACCAGTCAGTGTGGAATGTATAGTAATTTCACTTCCTAACTTGGGGAGACCCTGAAGGAAACCCTGACTGCTTAGTCCAGAGCCATGGGCATGGATTTGGTTCTTAAGGTTTAAAAAATCAAGTGGAAAAGACCTAGAAGTCAGCTTCTTTCTCTTTCCTGGATAAGCAGTAGAAGGCCACATTTCCCCAGATGCCCTTCTTCCTTCTCCATATTTTGAAGTGGACGAAAATAATATTACTGATTTAATACAATCTTTGTGCCCCTTAGCATCTGAGTACATCTTATTATTTCACTCCACGCAGGCTGACAGAGTACATCCTTAATTAGCATTCTTTGAGATAATCATGAAGCCTGTATTGCAGTTGACATTCCTAAAGATATCAAATGGACATGGCTGCCCGATTCTTTTAAAACTTCTACAGAATAGTGCTTACTAAGTGTGGAAGCATGTACCCTTAGTGTGTGATGCAATGGTTAGGGATTTTTCTGTAAAGTCACTGAAGATAGCAAAAGTCGAGCTTTTGTGTATCTTATTGTCCTGTACAAATAATGTAGATCATGATGTGTTTGTGGATAGAACATCTCAATCTTTTCTTATGTTTGTAAGAGAAATGGCTGTTGACCCATGGCAGGTATTTCTTGGGGCAGGATGCTGGTTATGAGTTACATGATGGCAGTTATGTAAGGGATATCGGATGGATGTTCCTTGTCCAAGAGTTGCTATCTGGAATCAGCTGTCTACAGTCACACGATCTCAAACCTGTACTTGGGACACGTTGAACTAATTTGGTGCCGCCATGAATCCTTCTCCAGAGTTTGAGCCACCAGTGGGAATGCGAATGTCTCTGAATACTCTCTCTACTTTGGTCTTCTTTCAAAAAGTTATCTTTCTTTATGGGAGCTCTGAGTGTCCCTGTTCTGGTGCTGTGGAATTTTAGAAGACAAGGCAGCCAGCCAAGGGGAGAATAACGAAGGAAGACTTCATGAAAGAAATGTGACTTTCCTGGTCCAGCGGTACTGAGTTTGGGTAGAACGACGGAGGACAGTGTTGACATGTGACATGTGTACCCAGCTTGGCCCTAATGAGGGCCATAGGGAGACTCCTCTCTGGAGGTGGGTGGAAACAATGAGGAAACAGAGGCTGGCACCGTCAGAGCAGTAGAGGAGGCCCTGATTTCTGGAGGAGGGCTCTGTGGAGGATTCTCGAGGTTAGAATTGCTCTGGGGAGAGCAGTCTTTACGAGGCTAGCCCGACGACGAGATGGACCTGGAGTGATCCAGACCCTATGAGCTTATCGGCAGTAGGGATTCAGAGGCACCTCGGGAAACAACAAAAACTGAAAAGGCATGTGTTCCAGAAGGTCTCATTTGAACTGATCACGGTGGAAAATGAAGGCTGCCCGTGTCTCGTCCTGAAAATGGCAGCTGTGTGTTTTGTGTTGGTGACGAGGCCTTTTGGCATTCCTGGGTTCATACCCCAAGCCACGTTAAAGAGATGATTTGAAGTCTTCAGAGGCACAAGAGCCCAGAAGCCACCTCTTTCATCCACAGCCTCTGGAGTTTTCTTCTTTAACCACTTTAGAGACAGGATGAGTTGGTTTCTTAGTAATTAAGAGCTAGCAGTTCTTTTTACTACTTGTCCTTAACCTCTGATGCTCACTGCTCCGCTATAACCAAGCAAGTAAGACGATGTGGTGCATGCTCTTGGTAGCCCCTAGGGTGCTGTACAAATGGTGTTTATCATAAGCCCACTTCCTTATTTGTATCCTCTCAAACGATCAGTTCCAAGTGGATCATGTTTCCTGAGCTCACCCGCACATTTGTATTTAAAGTAGTAGCTCCTTGTTCATTTGTAAGACTTCTTTACAGACAGAACACAATCGGAAGTTGCCAGGGGCCTACAGGGCTCCCGCCCGACTTGTTCCATAGCTTGTTGTGTTCAAGGGCCTGGTTCCTTTCCACTGCAGGATCACTGTGTTTGCAATATCCTCTGCCTGGAATGTTCTTCCCCAGACGTTTGTACAAGTTTCATCTCCAATGTGATGTCAAAAAGGCCTTCTCTGAGCACCCACCTACCCCAGGTTAAACATCCCATCCCCCTTCCTCTGTGCCCCGCACTCCCTCTCTCTTCTCCACTTCCCTTTTTATGGCTCTTGGAGTTATGAAATTCTTATTTGCATGACTTCTTTGATCTGTTTCCTTTCCACTAGCGGGTCAGCTCCACAAGGACAGAACTTTATGTACCTCTGTATCCACAAGTACCTGGCATTCAGTAAAGGTTTGTTGAATGAATGAATGAATGAATGAACGAACGAATGAATAAGAATTTTAAATGAATGGATTTAAAAATAGCCGTGCTTACAGACACATCCTTCTGTGGGGATGATATTTGGATACTATTAGTAGGGCAGGAGCAAAACGCTTGTACTGTCTGCCTTGGTGTAGTGTAGGAGACTTCAGTGCTATAGCTACCCGTTTTCTTTTTTCTTTTTTTTTAATTTGTTTTTAAATGTTTTTATTTATTTTTGAAGGAGAGAGAGAGACAGAGCACGAGTGGGGGAGGAGCAAAGAGAGAGGGAGACACAGATTTCGAAGCAGGCTCCAGGCTCTGAGCTGTCAGCACAGAGCCCGATGTGGGGCTCGAATCCACAAACTGTGAGATCATGACCTGAGCCGAAGCTGGACGCTCAACCGACTGAGCCACCCAGGCGCCCCAACTACCCATTTTCTTTTACCAGGACTCAGCTAAGAAGAGCAAATATTAACTTTGCTTTGGCAAGTGGAACCAGCAGATTTAACACCTGAGCTAGAAAGCCCATCGCTTTGCCTTGTATCCCTGAGTATGTGGTCACAGAGACGCTGAACATTAGGAAAAGCCAGCCAAAAATGTGTGGTTCATTGTCTTTTACTCATTTCTGACTGGGGCCATTTAGAGTGCTTGTCTCATCCTGTAAGACAAACAAAAATAAAACTGCTTGGAATGTATTCTGTAGCTAGTTCTTTTTTCCCCCCAGTCCAAGAAATCTGGGCTTTATCTAAAGGAATTGTTGTTCTATTGAAGATGTTTATCGTTACGAGTGTGTATTTCAAGTTTGGAGCAGGCTGTGTCATAAAAGCTGGGCTGTGAGGTCGTCTCAGCCTGGGCAGACATCAGAGTCAACCATGTTTTATTTACCCCGTGGTTAGCATCATTTGTCACAATATCTGTGTAGTAAGATGGTGACACCCACGCAGTTTCTCAGACTGTGCTTTCTGCTAATTGTTTGTTTAATTAGAAAATGAGTAAGTATTTATAGAGAAAATAGAATCTAAAGCTGTGGGGATGAAACCTTTTCTAATTGTACTGTGTTATCATGATGTCCTAGGGATTGCATTTTTGGAGTGTGTGGGTAGTTGGCAGGGGGGTCTTATTTTGCCGCTTGGTGTTTACTGAGAGATTCGTTTTGTGCTCAACATTTCGAGTGGAGCAAAATGAAATCCAGTGGCAGTAAACCCAGTTTGAAAAGAGTTTAAAAGCCAGATATAGTCAAAATACCTGTCTAAACCATGAGGCTGGTGTTCACTGGGCCGCTTTGATGGGGAATCTGATATGTGCAGGACATTACTGAGGGTACATAGCTGTGTGGGAAAGGGCCCGTGTGTCCCGAAAGGTGTTTCTTTTACATCACAGGAACAAAGTGAGTCAGACCTTGATAAGCTTTGTAGAATTTGCTGGTAAAAGCTCATGTCAGGTGAGATCCTGTAGATACAGTTAAGAATCAAGTTTG